>NC_136936.1:35713464-36138464 GCF_949987615.1 Pollachius pollachius
AGACCTGCCATATTTCCCAGTGAAACAGCTCATTATTGAGGGAAAAACCAGAGGAGAAAAGACAGTTGATCCTCCAGGTTTTACTGAGAGCGAAGAAAACAACAACCCTACTATAGTTGCTGTGTGGTATAGTCAGTCCCAAATTTCCTCTCTGGGTTAAAATAAGTTGATCTCATCTTTTCATTGCAGGGTCTATGACTAGGGGCATAAACATGGAATAATTCTATCATCATCAGTTGAAATACTAATCCTGACCATGCAATTAATAACAACCAAACGTTCAGTTGTAACACACACACACACACACACACACACACACACACACACACACACACACACACACACACACACACACAATACAGTCTTCCAAATGAAATGCCTGTGAATGAAAGAGGAACATGGGGGGAGAACAGAGATGATGTCACAGCTTGGTGGGAGGAGGTGGGAGGAAGGAGTAGGAGGGTTTGGAGTGAAAAGGTTGTTACTTCAGTCCCAAGTCCAATCGAGTAAAGGGTGGGTGTGCGTGGGTTAATCAAATTGGCCTTGAACACAGCCCACCTGTAACCTTGAGACGCCCTCTAGTCAACCGCTCCCTGGTTCCTCACGCAGACAAACAAACAAGTAGGACACATTGTGAAGTGGCACCAGGTCGGTGGAGCAGGCAATAGCATGAACACAACGCCACAGGAGACATCACAAACCACTTGTCGACTTTGGGATGTTGTGAATAAATGCAAGGAATAACAAGCAGGACTTCTGCTTGTTGAAAAGGGAGAAAGAAGGTAGAGAGTCTATGTTATAGACAGCAGAGCACTAGGGGGTGTGGTCCATCATCCTCTGGGTGGGAAGGGAGTGGGGGGGTGCAGTATCTGTTGACAGATGAACACACACACACGCACACGCGCACACACACACACACACACGCACGCACGCACGCACGCACGCACACACACACATCCACCCACACAGAATACAAAAACACACCCACTAGTTTGCAAGATACAACATACATGATTCAACACACAACTCAGCACACACAAACACACACACACGCACACACACACACACACACACACACAGAATACAAAAACACACCCACTAGTTTGCAAGATACAACATACATGATTCAACACACAACTCAGCACACACACACACACACACACACACACACACACACACACACACACACACACACACACACACACACACACACACACACAATGTACATTAACACACACTGGGCCGCACCCCCTTTCCATGCCTTCCATCTGTTGAAAACAATGCAGACCCCCCCCCCCCCCCTCTTCGGCGCCTTTCACGTGTGCGTGCACATTTCTCTCCCTCTCACCCCCTCCACCCACACACACCCACAGCCTCCTTCCCTCTCCGTCTCGAAATAGAAAACATTAGTTCATTACGCTGCCTGACGGACGCCAGGATCGTGAAACTACACAGCACCCCGGCCAGGGCTGATACAGGCGCTAGAGGAAATAATAATATTCAGAATAAGCTTGGTCTGAAAAACACAACAATGCCTACACCACTGTAATCCTCTTGGAATTTGTAGAATGACTTTTGTGTTTTACAACAGAAATGAAAAATCATAGCAAATAGATTGATTGTTTATTTTAAAAATAAACTAAAAGTTCTTCACACATAAGCCCTGCATAAACAACTGTAGTAGAAGGCTTTTCAAAACATTCTCCCATTATTATAAAATAATCTCACTAGCTGTTAGCAGCTGTTGATTTCACGCTTCTATGACCCCCAACTCGATATGTTTACATTGTCAGTCAATAGACAGAGCCTCGCCATGCATTGAATGGACGACAGACAGTAAAAAACACAGCGGGCGACAAAGCTGTAAAGCATAGCATTTGGCATTAGTATTAGTTTATGGTAAAATCCATTAGCATGTCATGTGCAACAGCCCTGGTATTACGATCAGTAATCAGCCAACATAATCAAAGTATTCAATGCATCCGATGCATGCAACAGCACGCGCACACAGACACACGCATAAACACACACACACACACACACACACACACAGAAACATGAAAAAAAAAACATAAACTCATGTGTTAACATTCTACACAGGAGTTTACAATGCATCCACACAGCCTCACCGACCAGAAAGCACTGGAAAATTAGCTGAATAACAGAGAAAGCACCTTTGGTCTTCCCCAAAGAGGACCGCCACGTGCGCTGGTCATCAAAGTGCCACTAAAACAAGACGTACGACCGGCTGAGGAGAGAGGAGGGACCAAGAACCCCCTTCCTCAGACGCCACCAGCCTCAGCTTTAATTAAATGAAGTGTGTGTCTTTGTGGGTGTGTGTGTGTGTGTGTGTGTTTGTGTGTGCATGTGTGTGCATGCATGTGTGTCTGTGTGCACTGTTCACAGAATTTATGGCTACGCACAGCTGAACCAAACCCCTGCTATCTGGCAACGGGCCCATATCAATATGTCCCATAATATCCTGTTGTGTGTGTGTGTGTGCGTGTGCATGCGTGCACCAGCATGTGTGTGTGTGTGTGTATGTGTGTGTGTGTGTGTGTGTATTTATGTGTGTTTGCATGCATGCGCCTTTGTGTGTGTGACTGTGTGTGTGAATGGGTGCGCCTGATTGTGTGTGTCTGAGTGTGTGTTCGTGTGTGTGGTTGTGTGAGTGATTTGTCTGATGTCCTTATCTCTCTGCAGCGTGACTTATCCTGCATGGACTCCTGAGCACATTTCTGTGGAAAAGTGCAGAGACCTCACCAAGCCATTAGTTTCCATGTTGCGATCATCACACATGAGGGGAGCCGCCACCGGACATACTGTGTTGACGCGCTGGAATGTTTGGGAGGGCAAGAGCACAGGAGATGAGGGCCGCGGTGGCCTTCTGACCATGAGAGGAACACCACGCACTGCAGAGGGGCGTTCAGGGGATCAGACCGTTTGGTTGGGTTTCCTTTTGAGTCCCATCTCAATAAGCAGCACGCTTTTTTAAGGGTGCCCTTACGGACAGGACAGGGAAGTCTCTCAGGAAAGGGAGTTGAGATTGACAGAGAGTTGGACGGCATGAAGTGTAGGGCTAAGGGGAGAATTTCCTTCACGGTTAACGCTAATGATTTGTCACGTTTTTGTGATTTGTCACTTTTTCTCTGTGTTTAGCGGTTAGCAACTATGAGCTGCTATAATGTTTGGTAACTACTAAATGACGTTGTGTAGTCTGCAGGGATAAATTAATAAAATAAATATTATACAATATATGACATACACAGACCCATGATGTTTGTAGCGGTATACCTGATGAATGATGTGATATGCGGTACTCCATTTGTATTCTACAGAGAAATACCAACATTTATCAAATAAGACTCGACAGTACAACAAAAAAACTCCCTTCTGTATGAATTTATATTCATCATTGCCATTCTATTAAACCTGAATTGTGTAAACCTAAAACTGATCATGAATAACAAATGTTGCTGCAAACTTGGCAAGAGAAGGGGAAATTCCAATTTGATAAAATCAATAGTCCCACTATTTTAAAGCCACCATCTGTGTGCACTTATCATTATCTTATTCAGATGGTGTAGTCAATAATCAGTCATTTCACTACACGGTGTAGAGTAACTGAACATCTAATATACATCCCACCACTGCTTGAATATGCACAAGCGTCCGCCTTTACACATCATCAACCCCCTCAGACAACCACCATGTGACTGAACTACAAAACCCAAAAAGTCCCCTGCCCAGGCATCTTACCTCATCCTTATTCTTCCTCCTGCGTCGGTGAAAAGGGAAGATGCAGAAGAAGAAGTACTTCAGCCAACTGAAGACAGTGGCCAGACACCACCCTACCCCACCCATCCTTCCCCTGCACGCCTTCGCTAATCGTCCAGCAAAGACGGTGAATTTTAATTGAAGTTATTGTGCCTCTGTCCTCGTATCAAACCGATTCTCCTGCCAGCAGCTGTCCCCCGAATGAGAGCCTCGGTCAACCAATCACCAAAGACAACGAGAGGAGGGTGATTGATGTTATCCCAGGACAACAGACACACTTCGTCTCCTCCTGTCCGCAAGGTGTTCCCTGATACAGGGGAGTGTGGTTGTGTGGGTGGTGGAGGGAGGAGAGGAGAGGAGGGGGGGTGGGTAGGGGGGGGGGATGTTTAAAGTAATCCAGACAAGTCTTCTTCCTCTCCTAATCCCAGCATTCCTCCAGCATCCCCATCCTTCTTCTCTCACATCCAAAGCATCCTTTTGCTGCCAGCCTCTCAGGGCAAGATACTGAGGAAAAGGAGAGAGCTGGAGAAAGAGGATAGAGAGACAGACAGAGAGAGAGAGAGAGAGAGAGAGCGAGAGAGAGAGAGAGAGAGAGGGGGTGTGTGTGTGTGTGTGTGTGTGTGTGTGTGTGTGTGTGAGAGAGAGAGAGAGAGAGAGAGAGAGAGAGAGAGAGAGAGAGAGAGAGAGAGAGAGAGAGAGAGTGAGAGAGAGAGAGAGAGAGAGAGAGAGGGAGAGAGAGAGAGGGACACACACACACACACACACAGACGCTGGGGGGGGGGGGGGGGGGGGGGACAGTGTCGCCAGCAGAGAGGGAGGCACTTACAGTGATGGGAAAAGGCGGGGTGAGGAGGGGTGGGGAGATGTGGGTCTGTAATTTAATGTAAAAAGAAGGAGTAGGGCTGGCGGCTGTTACGACTCGGGACGCTGAAACGACAATGGAGATCAGGAGAGACAGAGAGTGTATTTCTGTGCCACTGAAATGAACAGATGAAGCAAAAAGACAGACAAGAGCAGTTTAAGGCCTGGCCCACTTGAATAGGAAAACTTGGGAATTTTTCTACTTTCACATAACCTTTCCTTTTAAAGTTGTGTGAACCTATGGATAAACATTGACAACAGAACATTAGAAGAGAGTGACTGCTGTGAAAGTAGACAATGACTAATCTCAGTTTTGCAAAGTACCCAAACACATATTACTGATGAACACATTACCATGCAATTGTTCAGGATGTGTCACTTGGCTACAACGGACGCTCCTCGTTCTCACTTCCTTTCCAAGGAAACACGCGTTGAGGGTTGTGTATGCGCGTCTACACACCACCTTGGCTGTATTCAGGCCTTTCCGCTGCCTTCCTGCCTGTCAGCCATGTTCCTGCTCCCTTGTTGTCACAGCCAAAATCCCCAATAAGCAACTGGAAAATACAATCCCAACTATAATACCCAGGGCACATTTTGTGAATCCTATGCCGCTCGGCAGAGCCAATATTTGATCCATGCTGATCCAATATGTAGCAAAAAGCTGTTTCAACACAGTGCCCCCACCCAAACACACTCAGCCAAGTTGCCTGAGCGAACACAGATAAAGGGAAGGACTGCCTTTGTAAATACAGACGAACGAGTCAATTGAGTCGCCATAACGGTATGAAATCCAGTGCGCATATGGTCATATCAAATGTGTATTAACATATACCACTCGTACCACGCTACAGTGGTCATCAGGTCGAATCATAACCATGTGTCACTGCTAGCTCCATGGGGGTCAAAGCACAGTAGCGGCACTCATTCAGCAGTATGGTATGCATAGGTTAAGACTAGTGGTTTCCAAATGCTGGGTCGCGAACCGTAAATGGTACCACAGCAGGGGACCAAGTGGGTGTAGGGATGGGCCACGATAAAAACTAATCATTGTCCATTTCATTTGACCCTCGTTTGACGACTGCAACGGGAGAATACTGTATTGAAGAGCAAAAGAGAGAGAGAATGATAACTTATTTTATTGCAAAACATATGTGGTGGGTCCTGAGCCAGAACTTCCTCCAAAGGGGGGTCATCGGTGCATGAAGAACATTTTGCGGTGGAGGTATATACCTAGAGGTATATTCTTTGTTGAAAACAGCTTTTACCACTCCATTCCAACCCGTATCCACCCCGACTTCAGGGGGAGATTACGCCGTTCTGTCAATGAGGACCAAGCGTTTCCAGGAGATTTTGGGAAAGAGGTGAGGATTCTGTACACTTCCTGTCCAACCCCCCGCATGACATAACAATGACATTGGTGTTTAGGCTCCTATGTTTTAGTAAACCGGACAAGAGGACATAGGGAGCAAAGGCCCATTGTTCTTTGGAAGAGCCCATGTGGGAAAAGCCTATGTGGTTCACTATTTAGTCATTTAGTAGTCACAAGTCGTTAAAGGGAGAAAAAAAGGGCTTGCTAGGGATGGACTCCAGGTAGATTACTGACCTTTGGGATCAAAACAAGTAACTTTCTGCTTGAAACTCCCTCACCACTAGACTCATAAATCATGTGATCACAGCCACCTTCGAATCCCTCCTTCCCCCCTCAACAATAACATCTCATCCGAGAGCTCTTCTTTTTACCAATGGCGCTCTCCCTTCATCCCTCGAACTCAATAACACTTCACCCGAAGGTCTGCACTTTGACTCCCTGCAATTTATTATTGAGTTGAGTTACGTTTTGACAGCGCAACGCGCAACGCGATACGATGCGCTTTAGCCAACTGGACACGTCTCGCTACGACGCGCGGATAATCGCACCTGTCATCTCCTTGCGTGTGATCCCTGCGGACACATAAAAACCTATCTCCATGACATATCGAGTCACACACACACAAACCCCCCCAAAAATACTCCTACATAACATTTACAGTCACAGCCTCACAACCCTGCATAAAAAAACATTGATGCCTCCCAAAAGATTGGTTTGTATTAGCCATTGGCGGGGATGGGGTCTCTCTGTGCATGCTCTCGGCCAGCCAGTAAGTGCACGTGCAGCTGCACGGCCCAGCACACCGCAGGCCACTGGGATTAAGTGGCATACAGAGGGTTTTACTTATATCCCATAATAATTCATCCATCGATAGAAGAGTGTCGAGGGTTGGCCACGGCTTCGATGACATCATGTGGCTTGGCTTGGACGCACACTTTGGTGTGCAGACACACACACACGCACACACATGCCGTTACATATACACGCACGCAAACAGATACACTGCCACACAGACACACACATACACACTCGCAAACAAACTTAACACACACACAGTTGTAAGCAGATATACAGAGGCATATGCATACTTATACTTGCAAACAGCCAAGAACATATGCTTATAATCATTCACCCTAAATTAATACACATCTGAGACCTTAAAGCCAAAGAGCACTCAATACATCACTGACTAAGTCCCCGGTGGTGAAGACACCGTTTAATCTTGAGGACGTTGAGGTTCACAGAACAGCCCCCAAAAGACCAGCGATGGATGCAGCAGTCTGCCTCTCCTCCCTGTCCATCCCACTCCTCCCTCTCCCCCAACGATCACCATGGGGTTGAAGATGGCCAATGAAGGATCACGTGCGGATTGAGAAAGCCAATCACCGCTCCTTCGTTTAAATAGAAAACAGCTGCCCCTCCAACCCAACATACTCCCTCCTCCACCACCCCAACACCATCTTAAACCCTCAGCACCAGACTGTAGAGAAATGTGAATCCTTTCCATTTCACTTCCAACTAGCCTTCTATCCTGGGACTTTTTAATTCATTCCATTGCCTTTTTTCAAGACCCCTCATCCTAAACCCATCCGTGATCCTAATCCTGCCGGGTGACTGGCTAAGGGAGGGAGGGGAGAGGGAAGGGGCTGGGGAAGGGTGTGAGAGGGAGAATGTAAGACCAAATGGCTTAAGACCAAACATCACATCTGTATCGCAGCGATACGTCGCAGCCTCCATCAATGATAAGCTGCTTTCACTGGTACAGTACAATGTACACTGCCAGCCAAAGCGCGCGCCACCCTCTGTCAATGTGACGCACCACACCACCACCACCCACAAGGAGTGTGCCAAAACTTCTTTTGCTATTTCTCAAATAAAATTGTAGAAACATACTTTTTACGTTTTGATTTATTCTCATCAAGTAGTGTGTCATCTTGTTCTGTTTAATTTTACCTCTCAAATGTATCTCTGAATCTCTAATATATATTTTTGAAATAAAGTTTGATTGATTGATTGATTGATTGATTGATTGATTGATTGAGTGAAGAGGCCCTTCGTTTCAAAAGAAGTTCTGCTCTTGAGTTTTTCATCTCTTCCTATCGGAGGCCTTTTCTTCCGTAGATCTCTCCGGGGGCAAGGGGCGGGGGGGCTACAGGGGAGGGCTTGAAACAAAGCGGACGGAAGAAGGGATGAGGAGAACAAACACATTCCTTATGTAACACTGGAGTTACCAGAGAACAGGATAGGAGAGGGAGAACAGGAGGTAGTGCAGGACAGTATGCCAGTACAAAGGTTGTGGGCTCAAACCCCAATGTCCTCAGTTTGCCAAACCGCGACCTGCTCCTTAATGACGTGTATCTGCACATTTCCCTGCAAGTCACTAAAAATCTGCTAAAAGCCTCTTCGAAACAACCAAATAGTAACAGTAAATAGTTCCGTACAACACCAGGCTCAAGAGTCCAAGGGCCTTCTATTCCCGGAGACAGATTGTTGGTACTCAACTTCATGACGGATGCATATATTCACATATAGTCATTAGAATCTACGACTACTTATGTAACTTTAACGAAATGTGCACATGTACTGTACACACTGGAGATCTCCCGGACACACTGGCACACACACCCATACACACACACACACACACACACACACACACACACACACACACACACACACACACACACACAGTGTGCAAATGTAAATAAAGCCTGTAAGCTGATGTCTGCGAACACGAGAGGAATATGCCTCACTATACACCTCATATTCAGCAGAATATGCAAAGGGTAACAATTCCCAAGTCATTGCGTGTCTCAATTTCCACACACACACGACCCACACACCAATACACACACACACACACACACACACACACAGAAAACACAGAATAAACCATGAATACAGTCACACTTCTTTCTTGCATTCAAGTCCATAATTCTCCCCTCTGCCGTATCAGCCACTGCATCGACCTGGCGGTTAACCAGGAGCCGAGAGAGAGGAATTCCTGGGGCCGGTGTGAGGGACATTGGCCCTGAAGAGCCAATAAAACCAGTCCATAGGAGGGGAAACAATGATCGCACTGACAACCTTATCCCTTACTGGTAAATTACAGATTCCAAATGGGCATGACGTTCAGCCTCGCATTAGCTTCTACACGGCATCGCGTCAGGATGGACACATGTGAAGGGAGACACGCACGCATTGGGAGAATAAAGCACCCGCACAAGTACTTACATAAAAATACACACTACACACAGATTAAACACACACACAAACACACACCGAGACCATTCCTACGTTCCTAGCATTAACATCCATCATCCACCCTCATCCACCACCCATGTATGATGACCATAGATGGGCATATATAGTTACAGACTTGGACCACAGGAGAGACTCTAGTGGATAGGGTGTGAGACTCCCATGCGATAGGCTCTGGGTTCAAATCCCCAATTTTCAGTTTACCCATAGGCATGCCCCTTTTGATGAAATGTATTAAATATACTAAACATTAATAGTAAATAATGGGCTGTTTCATAAAAGCCATAATCGAGTAGGGAGGTGAACAGGGTGATGCAATAGTAGCCAGGTCCAGTTTAGGGTAGGTTCTTCCTCCTGCCTTATCATTTGTGATTTGTCAAATTGACTCAAATCTATCTTCATTTGATACAAAGCCTTGTAACCACTTTATCTAAGTTGTAAGTGTTTAGTTCGGTTCTAAATCACTTCCTCCCCCTTAAGCGGATGACTTGGTTAATGGAATCAACGGTTTACACAAAAGCCTTAGCTAGGCACCTCACGTCCCCTGCCGTGTTAAACTTTTCACCCTGTTACACAGCCGGACAGACCATGCCTGGTGTCGTAAAAAAGAAAAAGACAAATCACAACAGGCCCTTCAGGGACAGAGGAGCAAGGCCCAATCCAGACCGAGAGCACACAGCTCCTCCCAGTTAAGAGACCATCAACTTTAACAGTCATTAAGGGGATCATTATGGGATGTCGAGAGAGTGATTTACCACCCATTCTTGTTAGAAGAGGGGGTTGGTCGGGGATGGGGTCACGTTTAGTCATAACGGACAGGACGCGATGACGATGAGAGGGGAGGGAGAATGAAGGCTATGAATTGCAAGACGTGCTGCCCAGCCATCAGACAGAAGGTGAATTCACTTAATTCCCGACAGACACTTCTGTCGTCTGCAGCGTCTGGAGACACTCAGGGCCTTGTCCTTAGGTACTTGGGAGTCGCACTTCAGTCTTACTGAATTTCCATGGTTATTTTGTGAGTATGAATGCAATACTGTTCAAATAGGGACTCGATATTGGTAGCCGGCTAAAAAAATAAATATCACACGGTTACATCATACTTTTCTATTTTTAGAAAGTTAAAACACTTAAACTTGAATACGACCACCATGTTAAACATAATCACTTGTATACAAATGTTAGTATTAAGTTGTTTTTTCTTTTAAAGGACATTCGAAGGATCTCAAACTACCCTTAACACAAATCAAACCTATGTGTCATATGTTGTGATCCACAGGCATCCATAGTACCCCCAAAAGGCCCTCTTTGCCACCACAATACTAAAACAAATCAACACAAACATAAAGCCACCAACAAAACAACAAATTAAACATTGCCTACTTTATTTACATTTGAAATGCCAACACGTTCAGATTGGAGCCAATCCCTGACCCCGCTCCTAACTGACAAATAACTGTTGTCAAGACAACAAGAACTCACCACCCAGAAGGACATCGCGGGGGCTTCTTCTTGGAGATCACACAGACACACACACAGGTCACAGCGCCTCCTCTTCTTCAGTTATTCACAGAGAGAGACTCTTCCAGAAAGGCGTAGCGGGCGGTTGGCTGGTCTGACGCTCTTTGGCCGCAGCCGTCCTGTCACTGTGTGTCCGAGTCAGAGTCGCCGAGCGCCGCAAGCCCAGCAGTCTGCGCCCAGCAGTCTGTTCCCTATCCTGACACGTTTCCTGAACAGCATTGTTAGCAAAGGGGAGAGGAAGGCAGCGCACGCACGTGCACACACACACACACACACACACACACACACACACATCATGGAAAGCCTGCGTCAGGAGACATGGACAGTGAGAACACCAGAAGCTGTTGTTCTTTCTACCATTTTTGGGGGGGTGTGGGGTGGTATTTTTTTCAGAGCTGTTTTCAAACTAGGAGTTGGACGGGTTGGCTTGTACGCTGTGACATTTAACTTCCTCGTTCCCCCCTCCATGGGCAGGACAAGGAGCCCTTCTCTTTCAGCTTGGAGCCCTGGGAGTCAGAGGTTGGGGGGGGGGCGGTTGTGCTGATTCACTTTAGCTTTTTAACTTGAAATTCAGACTCAGCATTGTCCTCTCATACATACTGAATCCTTAGCAAATCATAACAAACACTCGAAAATGTTGCGAGGCCTCTTGGAATGACATCAGACAAAAGAATATGTGCACCAAATAAGAAACACATGTGCGACACCAATGCAAAAAACAATCTCTCCAGCTCTCGGATTCTGTCATTGAGGCCTGATGTCATGTGTGGAGTTGGTCTGTGTCACAGTTTGTACTTCCTCCTCTCTTGCAGAGAGACAACACCCAGTAGAGAGCCATGAATCTTGTATCTCTTCTTTACACTGTATTCACTGATTCAACTGTTGAGAAAGCTGAGCTGGTAGAGGTCGGGATTATACCAGCAGGGTAAAATGGCTTCATCAACAGTTCCTGAAAGAGTCAAGAACTAAAGAAGTAAACTGTTAGCAGATAGAGGGGATGGAGTGTTCTGTGATGGCGTCACCAGGCTCCAAGTGAGGGCCCGGGGCCCGGGCACAAACAGACCAGGTTGGGGGGCGGGGGGGGATCAGGTCACTGCTGAGGTTTCTGAGTCTCTCCGTCGACTCAACTCTTCAGCCGAGGGTGGGTGAGGGGGTGAGGAGCTGAGGAAGTGAGGAGGTGAGGAGCTGAGGAGCTGAGGAGGTTAGAAGGTGAGAAGGTGAGGAGGTGAGGAGGTGAGGGTGAGAGGTGGTCGTCCATTGTACCATTGTGGTTGAATTTAGAAAGCAAAAAGTATTGGCACTACCTAACTAACCCTTACTTTTTTAACTAGGTAATGCAGCGCTATAACTTTTTCAGCTAAAAAACGAATGTGGAATATAATCCTGGGTGGATGAAAGCATATGCAAAATGACTGCAAATGCAAATGTCTCTTAGGTAGAAGGCCTTTTGTGGAGTACAGTTGATAGTTTCAAGGAAGCAGGAGGAGGAGGTGGAGGAGGAGGAGGAGGAGGAGGAGGAGGAGGAGGAGGAGGAGGATGAAGAGAGTCCGTGTGACGGGACATTTTGCAGGCTTGTCCCCCCCTCCCTCACCCAGCCCTCCAGCATTTTAAAGGGTGTGTGAACAAAGCGGTCAAGCTTACGCCACCGCAGAGAGGAGAGAGACCGCCACGGCAAAAGAGGAGGAGGAGGTCAGATTAGCAAGGTTGTACAGTAGACACTGGAGATCTCCCGGACACACTGAGGGCCACACACACAAGGTGTTACCACTCTGGGAGGTCGGTGCTAATCTGAAGATTGCCCGGCGAACAGCACGTCATCAGAGCAACGTGAGCTATGACTCCTCGTTCTAAGTCACCACAGCTTGTGTCGAGAACGTTGACAATGATAAGGTCGACCCCTGCTGGTGAGTTTTGGAAGCAATACTTAGAGTTAGGATAGAAGAGAGGTGGCGAGATACACAGACAGACAGACAGACAGACGTTGCAGATGTGACAGTCGGACAATAGAGATAACCTAAAAGTATAAAAATGTTTTGCATATAGCAGCATGGCAACGCCTTGACATCCCTGAGTGCTGGATCTCCAACAATTCTTCCGTTACTGCATGCCTAATCAAAGCTAATCATCCCTAAGCTATGAAAAGCTAAACCAAGCTACCTCCATGTTCCCTCGATGGAGACAGCCTGCATTGCGCCATCGCTCCTGGTCTCGTGTGAAACCAGGGGCATCCCCTATTTAACCCAGTGGGCCTCTATCCTCTCTAACACCGGCCCCCTCCAAAACCCGCCCGTGCACAAACAGCCAGTGGGGGATTGCATCATCTCCTGGAGGCCTTCCAAGGCAGCCGTCTCTGAGAGCAAACGTCTTTATGTTTGTCTTTTAAGTCTTTGTGAGGAGCATGACGTCGCCTCAGCAAACACACCATATATTTACGATTGTTCCGGCAAAAAACACCCTGTGAATGATTTAATGTTTATGTTTGGGAGCCGGCTTTAGGATGTTGTTGAGGAGGACAGATTGTAATTATCGTTGGGTGTAATGATGGTGTCAGGGTGTAGTCTGTTGAAGCTTGGAAGAAACAGGAAACTGAATACTTTGACCTTAATGTGCGCTCAATTCATGATAACTGCGGTGTAGTGTTGCTGCAATCGGTTTTATTAAAAAAGTCAATACCAGACGACAAAGCTGTTCTGGAAAAAGTACTGCATAGTTTGTGTTTGTGTGTGTGTGTGTGTGTGTGTGTGTGTGCGTGTGTGTGTGTGTGTGTGTGTGTGTGTGGGTGTGTGTGTGTGTGTGTGTGTGTGGTGGTCTGTTTGTGTGCATGCATGTCTGTGCATGGAAAAGCATATCTGAAAAATGTAATCAGAAAAAGTTATAAAAATATGTGCTAGTCATTTGGAACCACCGTATTTTCATTCATGTGTGTCTGTGTGCATGTCTTTGCGTGTGCATGTGTGTGTGTGTGTGTGTGTGTATGCGTGTTTCACTACTCACTGCCAGAATTTCTAGATGTGAAAAACCAACCAACCATGGCGTTGCATTGCTTTACCCCCGGCCACTGTAACCCATGGCGATCCCACATCCGTCCAATAGCGGGCCTTTATGCAAATGTCAATCACGCTCCACTGGTCGCCATCCTCGGTGTTAGTCTGTTGCGTTGCTTCACGTTTCGCATGGAGCCTGTAGGCCTTTGTTTACGCTAATTGAATTAAACTGAGAGAAGGTGACCTTAGTGCCGCAGAGACAGGGCAAATTAAACACAGCCAATCGGAGCGGCCTGGAGCCCTGTTTACACTGGTGTCATTGATGAGTTTAGGAGATAAGGAATGTAGTCTAGCCTCCTTCCTAAAATGTTGCTTTCTTTCCTTCTTTCTTCAATTTCTAGATCATTTTACTTTTAGACATTGTAGATGGTTTACGCTCAGGGCTGCATACAAGTAGACAGTGGACAATGGGTTTCGAACACAGAACCTTTTGGAAGGGAGTCAAACATTCTCACAGCTCGACTTTCCTGTCCTGATTGTTTCTTTCTTCCTAAAACATTTATGTCAGCCATGTACACAGTGTAAGTACTATAACTCAATGACTGGCCAGCGGTTGGGCTGCTGGAATTATCTCCATCTGCTGGTTAAACCTCACAATGTTGTGAAACACACTTACGGTAAAGATTTAAAATAATTATCCTCGTTCAAAGTTACTGAGCATCAAGCTTTGAACCCTGTTCAAACATTTGAACCAAGAACCTTAGTTCTGGACGGGAGTAAAACACCCTCGCCACTTGACTATTTTTACCTAGATAGTTTTGATGATTTGATAACTTTCATTTCGGATAGACAAAACACTTGTTGAACTGCAGTATAATGATGTAATGTTCCACGTCACAGAGTCTTTCAAACGTGTTTGAAAGACACGTTTGAACATGGAAACGTGTTCCATGTTTGTTTTGCCATCTTCCCGTTTCTTTGAAGGCTGCTGGTCTCGTTGAAACGCCAGTGACCTGCCCAGCCACCGAGCAAACAGTGTCAGGTTCGAGCCCCGGACACATAAAAGTGTCTCGGAAATGTTTGGCCCGCCTCCAGGGCAGTGAGAACAAATGTCTGTCGTCTCAATTTGTTGGATCTCTGTTGGGGTAAGGCGACTAGAGGGGACGTTAAAGGAACACAAAACCAAGTGTGGAGGGAGGTTTCTTTCTTTGAGCAAAAACAAACTGAGTGAAAATATCTACGATACATCTTCTTGCTTTCTTCGTTTTTTCTTTCTTATGAAAGTAAAACGGTTTAAAATATCTACAAATCTCCTTTTGGAGACTGCAATGTATAAACAAAGTTGACAGTGTAATGGCTAGGGTGCTCGACTTCCGGCCATACGTTACTGGGTTTGATGCCACAGTGTCCATAGCCTAACCTGGAGGCCATGGCGCCACCCTTAGCAACATGCCCTGAACCCTACCTGCTCCAGGTAGCTTAATTATCTCTTCACCAAAGTGTCTTTCTAAATATGGAAATAGTTGTTATAATAACATCACAAACAATTATGTAATATATACAGCTGTGTTCAATAATTGGACTAAAGTTCAAGTCAGATAAAACAAAAAAGGTTAACCATCATTGAAAGTGGTGCGTAACTTGGAATTGTCGAGCAACGCGATAAGCCCGGTTACATAATCACGTTAGGGTGTTGCTAACTGACTGATAAGAGAGCCATTAAAGCAGATAGTCCAGATTCCGCCGATACACATTCAAGGGCACTTGTCTACATATGCAGTGTGATGTCAACCGTGCTATCATTTAGCGCAGCTCCTGCCAAACTTTCCCAAATTGATTACGAAGAGCAAACTATTTCCGAAGCCATGAATGCAATGTGTCCACCGTTGCTGGTGGACAACGTGATGAATGAGTCCATCAAAAATATGTAATTATTATTTTAATGAATTAGTAAACTTTTGAAAATTCAGTATGGTGAATCAAAGCAGGTATGAATTGCTTTGTTCAGAGAGGATATTAACATTTAAATAAAATCATCCAGTACTTATTTTTTATATATTAAACAGATTTTAACTTTCCCTTACATTTGGAATTGGTTTGGAAAACCTTTCTTTGGCATCAATAAAATATCTACCTCTATATTTTAGCCCCAAACCACTGACTTTTATTCTCAGAGGCCCAACGAGAAAGCATAATTCAATAAAGGCATCTGGGCTTTTTCCAGAAGCATCTCACTGCAGTGACTTGACAGGAGAGATAGCCACTGGACGGCTACATGAGGACAAAGATTCACTTCCCAGAATCCAACACTCTCCAATGGGTGATAGAAGAACACTCTGTGGCTACTGCCAGACAGCTTCCATCCACCGTTTCTAACCGAAATAAACCTTGGGGAACAGGGGGCAGGGTTGCATTTACAATTTACTCATTTAGAGTAATTTAGCAGACACTTTTATCGATAGCTGCTTTAAGTGAATTGAGCAGGTAGGGAGGCAGGGGCAGGTAGGGGTTATGGCATCTTACTCAAGGATTCCCATAGGTTAAGTCGCGGACAACAGGGATCAGACCCAGTACCTTTCGGCTGGGAGTCACTCTAGCAATGTCACGATGAAATGTTCAGGGTTTTGCGTTAGAAATACCTCTGCTAAATAACTATACAGTAAATTGATACAGAACCGAGGAACAGAAGCCTATGGGCAGAGCCACCCTCCTTCCATCACTGGCAGCCGGGCAGTAAACGGCGGATTAGCTAAAGGTCACAATGTTACACAACAATACACTCTCAGTTGCTCCACCTATTGACATAGTAGTCCCGGGTGTAATTTTCGTGTGCTGCCGCGACCCATGACCCGGTTGGCACCCTCAATCTTTCTGATTGCACAGCTGAGCGACGCGGCATAGTCCACATTCACCGCGCCGTGTGGCATGTGAGGGATGCATGTGTAGCATCGGGAGGCGCGTGCAACGACACATGCGGCGGGCATCGGGTCGGAGGGGGCGTAATTTGATTATGTGCCGCATCACCTGCGACCCACAGCAGTTTGCACACGCCGTCCCTCGTTAACAGGGATCAGGGTTTGGAACGCTAGCCATGTGTCGGGTTTTATAGGGCCTATTGAGTTTCAGACGCGAGACCGCCGCTAAAAATAGTGACCGCAAGGCGTGAGGCCCGCTCCGAATCAACCCCTTGCGATCCCCTGCGATTGTCTTCGGAAAGAATGCGATTGTAGCTTACTCTGATGCCAAGCGAGTGAAAATGACGTTTCAAAATATATTACAATCAAATTGGTAGTTAACGGTTAACAATGCTTCATCCAAGCGGTAACCACAGCTGGTCTCAGATAGAGTCGAGAGATCATGCAAACATGTGTGTGTCCAAAGCTCCATTGCCTCTTCATAATCATACTGTTGTTGTACTGAAACTTGCTGTAAAACGTTGATGACATCCCAAACCACACCAATCGTTTTGTTACGCTGTGTAAAGTGGCTGTAAGGTCCATATTCCATCATAACCACTTTTGTGGTTTCAAATCCCACACACTCCGATTACATATCCCCCACCCAACCCTACACAGTCCACTCAAACACCACATTCCTGTTCAGATACCTATGAGGTCCCTCCGCGGTGGAATGCAGAGGTGTGCCATGGGGATCCTGCTAAAGCAGCGAGGGAGAGCTCGCAACAACCCTCTGCCTCGGCTTGTCACGAGTCCACTGACGCGAAACGACAAGAAAAGACGTGGGACCTCTCTTTCCTGTGTGCACATTGGGAGTAACTGCAGCCCATCAAAGGAGGTAGCCGGGATTTGTTACTTTCCGAGAGAAAGGAACCCCAAAAAGGGAAGGCCAGTACCTCCTCTTCACAATGTAATCGTCTTCAGAACCCCGTGGCATCCAAACTAAATAGAAAAACGAAAAACACGGCCAAGAATGTGAACAGAATTGGAGGCAAATGGAGAGCCACCGCCCACCTGGGAGAGCTAGCCTCGCTGTCCATAAGGGGGCCGTGCGGTGGAAACACTTCCAAAGGCCCCCCGAAGTGGGGCTCTGTGTGCTTTTGGACGTTGCCAAGAAGTTAGGTTGCCAACTATTAGGAAGAAGACAAGAAAATCCCTCTCCCGCAGTAGCTCGTGTAATATCAACACGGCCACGGCGGCATAAAGGACACATTCATGGGCACACAAAGGGCCGGGATGGCATAAGGCTTAATGGAGTGTGTTATGTTGCAAATGCTGCGAGACCCAGCGCGGAGGTGGAAGTCGGGGGCCCCCGGTTCGACATTCCGATAAAAAAGGGCGCGCACATGGGACTCCTGGGCACACACGAAAAAAAAATACAGTTGGCCTGGGACTTGATCCATCATTCCAGCTGTCATGCCGTCCGCCGGCGACTGCCAAATGAATTAAAAAGTTGCTCTGATACGCCCAGCGAGTGGCCTTTGTATCCCTTTATGTTCTGCTTCCACTGTCTGTGTGGGTGACTTCATGCATCGCTGGATCAAGTAGCGCTTAAAAAAAAAAGAGCTTATTTGTCTAAAGAAACACCCAGGAATTCAATTCACACATCCTTTGACCTCAGAAGCGATGAAAGAAGAAAAGAGATCCGACCTGATAATGAGTTGAGGGTTCAGAGACATTGGGCGATTACATGCCACTGGGAGACTGTGACTGCAAATTATCCCTTTGGATGTAATCCAATGTGCTTTTTATCTCTCGCTGAGCACCCAGGAAGTTTCATAGACGCGCAGAGGAAGCCAATTACCAGTTCTATGTTTCATTCACAGATTCAAGTTAAACAATTAGCAAGCTTGTATTTTTACAATTTTTATGTAGCTTATTCAATGTTGGTTGTATGCTTTGATTGTTCTCAGCAACACTTTTTAAATTTTTTCATACTTTCTTATACCCATTTCCTGGTGAAGGCAATTGCACAACAGAATACAGGTTTTGTTAACCAGAAGATCTGACCCTAAAACCTATTGTGATTGAGAGATAACCTTGCTTAACGATCAGACAATTTAACAGAGGAGTTATCTGAACCTCTGAACCATAAAATGTCTGAAATAGTTGATAAGATCAGAACTTTTTTACATCCTCTCGTCTCCTTTTCTCTCTCCAAAACAAAAATTTAAGCTTAAAAAAGGGGATTTTGAAAAACAACACACACACACTAACAAACAAAAGTCAGAATAAACTAATACAGCTCCAAAATAGACAACCATAAGCCATACACCCTTCTGACTTTTTAACAAACTGGTCACAGATGCATCTACAAAGTAAAAATGCTGTTTTGAAAAAATGAAAGGTATTATTAGGAATATGCAAATGAAGCAATGCCACAAAAACCAAACACATGGAAGTTGAGGAAATATGGTGAACACCAGAGAAGAGGTTGGCAGGGCAGTAATGGGTGCGTGGGGCGGAAGATCTGGGGGTTAACTTAACTTTGGCATCTCCATATGCACGCACACACACTCTCACACACACACCCACACACACACACACACACACACACACACACACACACACTCCAGGCATCCCGTCACACAGAGAGGGTGTTGTTCCCCTGGCCCTTCGTGGGTCAGAGCGGGCAGGTAGGAGCGACTCGATACGGCTGCCTGCCCAGTCCAAGCACAGAGGGCACTCTGTGTCTCACACACACACACACACACACACACACACACACACACACACACACACACACACACACACACACGTATATACACACACACACACATATACACAAACATCCTCAGGAATGCGAGCATGGGGCATCAGGTAGGTTGCAGTTCACCAAGCCCATGTCCTTTGTTTATCTATCTCTCTCTCTCCCTCTCTCTCTATCTCTCTCTCTGTGGTGCTTTTTAACAAAGCACTAAGAATGCATAGAGGTTTCCAATACTGTTTGCATTCCATTAGAGTAAATACGTTTTTGTTTCTTCTTGGTGTTTTTATAGACTCTATTCTAGCATAACGACATATTCTTAGATGGGGGAGGTGATGTTGATGGTGAACCGCATTACCAAATAAATATTTCCCGAGAGAGGCAACACCCACCCCCAAAAATAACTCGGCATTGTCATTTTCGACGTATGGTTGTTTAAGGATGAGTTTGTGAACGTAACAGTTACATACATATCTAAGCATGGGTGGCCCACGTGGGAATCAAACCTCTAACCCTGGCAGAGTTCATACCATTCGCAATCCGTTGAGCTAGACTGAATCAGATTCCCTCTATCGGTATTATGAATAGGCCACTCTATAATGTTTGCCAAATGTTCATTTTTCTGTAAAAATACATTATTTAAGGAATATATTTTTCTGGTTTGAATTATAACCAAAGGCATTTCATTGCTTATAATAGAGTTTTTCAATGTCAGTTAAATCACGTGCCGTCATAAACTTACACTAAGCAAAATGATTGCCTACTACTACAACAAATCCATGAGAGATAAAGCAGTAAAATCTGAATTGCATTGTTCATGACAAGCCAGGACTTTGGTGGAGCCGTCAGTTGCGGACAGCCACCATTCAAAACCCTGCAGGGCGGACTTACAGGCAAATAAACACTGCTTGACTCTGCTCTGTCAATCCCCTCGTATTAACCAGCGCACACAGACACACAAAGACACACAAAGACCTCAAGACGCAGCAGCCCACATGGCTCACATTCTTCCAGAAGCCCCAGACTCAGGCCCCTCACCTTGATCAAAGTCAAGGTGTGTTCTTAAGAGTTTTACATGGGCAGGGTGGAGCTGGAGGTGGTTGGTAGTGGTGGAGGTGGAGGGGGGGGAAGTTTCTGGACGATCGCTATCGCTCTTCAAAGGGCGGTTGCTGAGGGCCCCTGTGTGTGTGTGTGTGTGTGTGTGTGTGTGTGTGTGTGTGTGTGTGTGTGTGTGTGTGTGTGTGTGTGTGTGTGTGTGTGTATGTGTGTGTGTGTGTGTGTGTGTGTGTGTGTGTGTGTGTGCGTGTGCTTGTGTGTGTGTGTGTGCTTGCTAGTGTTGTTTGGAAGGCAGGGCATCAGCTGAGGATAGACAACTCTGCAGAACACAAACAGACACAAGAAGCACTCTTCTTGCACAGCAAGTAGTGAACACACCTGTACAGAATACACATCCACAAAGACAAACATCTGCGAGATAAACAGCTTTAACCAGGGCACATTCCGATTTATGTCCTTAGTAGTAGGCAGGGGTTAAGGACATCATCCACTCCTAAATTCCTAAAGGTGGACATTTAGGGTCGAAGCTGGCCTATTCTGCAAACTCCTTATGAATACAAGCATAAAATCCAGATGGAGACTCAGAAAATGTACTGCTGGTAACATCTCAAACTTCTCACCCCCCTTCGTGTGTCAAGTCATTGGCAACATCTTCATACTTTCAATTTGTCTATTCAACAATTCCATCCATACTTTTAATGTTTTTTATTTCAAACTATTCCAATAATGAAAATACTTGGTCATGCAGCACCAAACTTTTAATTGCTATTATTATTCACAAGTACATGCACAGGTTCCTACTTGAGCATGACTGATGTTCAGCTAATGGTCTGCCCTCGTATTTAACACTTGCTCCAGTCTCAACCGAAGCAGAGTTGGCAGCACCAGACACACATTGATCCCCTATGTGCCCACATTCCCATCCGCCCCCGCCGCGCCAGGTGTGTGTGTGTGTGTGTGTGTGTGTGCGTGCGTGTGTGTGTGTGTGCGTGTGTGTGTGTGTGTGTGTGTGTGTGTGTGTGTGTGTGTCAGCAGGGGCTTGGTTCTCTGGAAGGATTTATTATCACGGTAATCATGGGGAATTTACCGGGTCAGTTTGGCAACCCATCTCTTATAGAGCTGACATTATTTTCCCTTTCCTCTGGGCATTTATTACATTTAGGTTTTGCAAGGAGAAAGGCAGCAGAATGCACTATTAAAGAAACTTAAGATACAAAAATCCAGTATGTAATAAAAGACTAATTTCTGCATCATACTACTAGTTCTGTCCTTGCAACAGTTATAACAGCAACAGGAGCTGTCCAATTTGATCTTATCAGATAGCAACACGGTTTTGCTGTTCAACCTTGACTGCGATGTCTCTGACCTTTAGGGGTCAAAGATTACAGGTCAAATTCCGCCATCTCCCCTTCCAACAGGCACACACAGGACCCAATGTCATGTATGAAACTAAATCACAGAATTAACTATTGGAAAAGACCACCCTCACTTAAAAAAACACCTGCATTCCTGCCTTCAATAAATATATCCTTGCTGTCATGTTAGGTATTATCATTATTAATGGGACAAGCTGGGGAATTGGATGTGTGTGTGTGTGTGTGTGTGTGTGTGTGTGTGTGTGTGTGTGTGTGTGTGTGTGTGTGTGTGTGTGTGTGTGTGTGTTTTATGTGAGGCAAGCATGACTGAACTTGGGGATGTTTAGGCTTGCCTCTGGCGGTGCAATTAAGAAGGAAGGCGAACACGCGATCTGGTCTAAAGTATTGTTTTGTTCTATTATGTCAGGGCTGGAAGGTGGATTAAATACCGCTCAAGATGCTGCTGCGCCTGCAAATTGTCTTGCTGTTGTTTTTCTCCACAGTTAATCAGAAAAGTATCTTAGATTAACCTTAAAGTTGTACTCTTCTGTAGACTACTCTACTAAATTGTGTTTTTGTTTTATTTTGTTACATTGCCTGAGGGTTTAGGTTTTGCCCGCATGTCGGTGACTTTCATCAGTTATTGAGTTGCCTATTTTATCAGAAAATAACAAAGATACAGCAAAAACCCACACTGAGTCTGCAACCAAACATCCATCTGCACGGAATTGAATACATCAAAACATCCAAACTATCACCAAAACGCATGCCTACTTTCCACTGTTAAATAAAACTTCCCACATAGTTTGCAAAGAAAATCTCTTACCTTCATGCGGTTCTCTTTCTTCTTCTCCTCATATTGGTGGACGGGCATTGGCAGGAGGAAATCGTCTTCACAACAGAGGAAACTCACCGTGCATCCCATCCAGACAGACTCAAAGAGGGAGAGACCACTATACCCATCCAGGCAGACTCAGAGAGGGAGAGACCACTAAACCCATCCAGAGCTCTGCTCGCTGCTCTCCTCTCAACGCCGGATGACGTGGTGCTACTGCAGAAGACGCAGATCACCCAGACGCGTCTGAGGAGCTATTTGGCTCCAGTCCAAACCTGATCAGGTGGCAGGGCTAAGTCCCAGCCATCATAACTTTTGCATTGGCAGCCAAACTGTAAAATCCGCGAGAAAAACATTGATAAACAACATTGTTTCGGTCACGTGTGTTTTCTTTTCTCTTCGGTCACCATGAGCCTGGTGCGGTCTCTTTGAGTTTCACACTTTAGTGATTTTCCGACTTGTAGGATAAAAGGACACGTAGAAGGTAGACGCGTGTTCTTTCTGTCTTGTGTTTCTGTCAAATCGGTTTATTCTCGAAGTAACGTTGGAAAAATGTAAAGTCTGGAAGTAGGTCGACCTCAAACCTGGATGGAAGGATTTGCTGAAGAATACAGGTGATCGACGCCAGTCTAAGGCTCGCGCTGTCTCTCCTCTCTCTCTCTCTCTCTCTCTCTCTCTCTCTCTCTCTCTCTCTCTCTGTGTCTCTCCCCCCCCCCCCCCCCCCCCCCCTCTCTCTCTCTCTTTCTCCACCTCTCTCTTCAAAAGTTGTAATATTTGATCGTGTGGTTTATCAGGCTATACAGTGAAGCTCCATATTGGACGTTCTCAATCCTTTAACGTTGGGCTACGTTTGCTGTCACAAAATATAAACTGGTAGAATAAAGGTTTTATTAGGCTCCTGTGAGTGACAGTTTTGATGAAAAAATGTATGCTAAACTTTATAAATGTCGGCCATTAAATTTACAGACACATACTTGCGTCTGTAAATAGCATGTTTGGAAATCAAGAAGTTGGTCAAGTTCAAGTTCTTTCTTGTGCTTATGATGTCCTCTGCTGGTCACGTGGGGAGTCTCCTCTTTATGAACAGTGGCGCTTTACATTTTGTAAAAAATACAATATCATATAAGTATATATATATATATATATATATATATATATATATATATATAGGTGTGTGTGTGTGTGTGTGTGTGTGTGTGTGTATGTGTGTGTGTGTGTGTGTGTGTGTGTGTGTGTGTGTGTGTGTGTGTGTGTGTGTGTGTGTGTGTGCATACGCCGACATACGCGCATGTGCGTCTGTGTACATTCTTTATAATTGTGTTCATTCATTCACCAAAGTTTTACCAAGGTAACTAGCTTTGCAGTGGCAGCTAAGGAAAGGCGCTAAAAAGGGACGTTGCTGTTGTACCGGTCGGTTTTAAACAGTTGATGAGTGAAACTAGCGTGGGGATTGGTTGCTTCTGTCCAGGAAGTGCAGGTTGACCTGTCGGTCGGCCACCAGCACGGTGCGACTCACTGGTTTGATCTCCCCCAATGTGGGGTCGGGTTCCACTTTAAAAAGCTTGATCATCTGGCAGGACAGAAGAGGAAGAAGAAGAGAAAGGCTTTAAGTTAAGTACAAGAATTCCTTGGTTCTAAGGTAACACTGTGTGACATACTGTTTAGCAACGGTGACTGAATGGTAAAAATATTGAATGTGCTTTCTGCCATTCAGTTTACATCCTGAATTTACAGCTGAGAAGCATACTATTACTACTGCCACGACTATACTACACTGTACAAAACTACACTATAGCTACTACCACTTGTACTAATACTGAACTACTACTACTACTACAACTACACTAATATCTAATATCTACAATACCACTACTTTATAATATACAACACTAGGCTACACTATTTCTACCACTTATACTAATACTAATACTATTACTATGATACTACTACTACTCTACACTATACTAACCTATTGTAGCCTACGCCTACTATTCAATTCTATAATATCATATTACTATAATATACTATGCCACTATACGTGAGGCCTTATATACTAGACTATATTACACTCGACAAGACTATACTTCTAAATTCACTAAATAACTGCCAAGTGCAGATTCAGCTTGATACCCACCCTGGCCAGAGACAGGTGCATTTCCAGCTCAGCAATCCTCCGTCCAACACAACCTCTGACCCCGAAGCCAAAGGGGATGGACCCGAATGGGTAGGGTCTCTCTCTGCCGTCCCTCAGCCACCGGGCTGGCTCAAAGCGCCACGGCTCCGGGAACGTCTCCTCGTCATGACTCATGGCGTAGAGAGAGAACCCGAAGACTGTCTGAAATGACCAGAAACGAACGCAAAGAACGGTCAAAAGCTTTTTATGGTTGGTATCTTGTTGGCTCTAACCAAACTTGCTGTTGTTGTTCTTTCATACATTTAAAGACGGGTCATCGTATAATGGTTCCATGTAAAACATAGCCTACGTTCTTTGGAAAATGGTAGCCGCCAATAACAACGTCCTTTTCAATGTTTCTTCTTGCATTCATCACAACAACAGGATACATCCTGTGAAACAAGAATACACAAAATAACAGATTAACATTGATTATAAAAGTAATTAAATTGAACACTTGTCACAACAAATGTAAAACGTATCAAAAACTGGTCAAAGGCTTGAGGCTCTGACAGATTATATCTCTGAAGAAAACAACGAAAGCCATGTCTGTTTATGGAGCGACGGGCTAGAATTAGTCCAATCAGACAGCCAACAATCCCCTACCGGGCTTTGCTTTTGGACAAAGAGAATTGCTGAGAGAAAGGGATCAATTGAATATTGACATCTTCAATTCAGACAACCCTGTGCACCTTTCACTGCAAAACTTCACAGTACAAATACTTTCAAGCATTTCAACCCAACTCGAATCCCCTGATCATCAACCTCTAACACCATCATAATCCAGACAAGACACAGTAGCCCCACCCCCCCCAATAGTTTGGGCGCACCAGTTACGTGTCGTTACAATGCTCTAACCTCAGGGTCTCCTTGATGACTGCCTTGAGGTACGGCATAGAGTTCACTTCCTCAGCTGACAGGATGTCGTCGGCTGCTGTGTGTTCAGAAACCTCCTTATAAAGGGTCTCCTGAGCTTCAGGGTTCTTGGACAGCAAGTGCAACGCCCACATTAACGTATTGGAGGTCTTGGGAGAAAAATGAGTGAGAGATATTTTACGATTAAGAGCGGAAGAGGGCAGATAGAGAGGGGGACATAACTTGCACACAGTAATGCACCAGAAGTAAATAGGCTGTCTTTTTTTTGTAACACCCTTCAGACAGGACTACACGTCCGAACGGGGCGTGGGCCTACCGTGTCCACCCCGGCAAGCAGCAGCTCTGTGACGCTGCCGTACACCTCCTTGCGGCTCAGCTGGGTGTCGGAGAGGAGGTAGGTCAGGTACTCCCCTTCCACCTCCTGCTGCTCCCCCAAGCGCTGCTCCATCTCCTCAACCTTCTTGTCAATCAACTGCCCAGCTGTAGCAAGATGATATAGCTATAAGATAACTCAAGCTACTAGGGATATACTGTAGCTGCTAATGGGAAAACTTACACAGAGCCGGTTTAACTGTGTTATAAAATGTAACGATAAAACTATGAAATGTATTTGTACGTATCAGATCAGCTAGGCAATCATTGTAGTTCAGCATTATCATCCATCATATTGCAATATACTTTTGTTAGTATTATCAATAGCATTGTGATCAGAACACTCTCAACATCAAATCATGCTACCGTCATACCAAATTTGAAGATGCCGTCCCACCCCGCTATGTAACGGTGCCAGTGTGGCGAGAAGCGCTGGGCCCACTTTGGCAGCAATATCACCCCCGCGCTGTTCGCAAACATCCGGGCAATGGAGTCGATAAAGTGCTGCGTGCCGTCAGGTATTTCGTTCTCCAGACAGCCAATCCTCTTCTCGAACAGAACCGACGATACACCTATGGGAAACGGGACGTTGAGGAGCATCCGATTTTTTGCAGCGTTCACACCAAAAATGAAGGTGCAGCACAAATCAACACAAAGTCAATGCAAATACGCAAATAGAGAACCAAATTCTGCCATAATGGGACAAAAACCTTGGACCCATGGATTTCGTGTGATTCTATTCGCTCAAACACTTCATGCAAGTTTAAATATTTAATTTTTTTCACAAATTTCGCTTTAGGATTTGTCGTGACAGCCTATCAGTGTACACTCCCTGAAGTCCATAAGGAACAGCAACATGGAGAAGAAAGTGATTGTTGTCGTTTCGAGCCATATCTAGCTCACGTGGGGGCTGGCAGCAGTGAACAACCGTTGAAGCAACAAAGACACTGCAGCACTCAATTGACACTGGCATAGCCCTGCCCATTAGACTGCTAGCCCGCCGTCTAGGGTTTGCCAAGCAAGACGCTGCAGAGCGGATTATATGGGAGATGGCTGCGGCGGGGGTGATAGAACCATCCAATAGCCCCTGGGCTGCCCCTGCCATCCTGGCAAAAAAGAAGGACGACACCTGGTGGTTCTGTGTGCACTGTTGTCGTCAGAACAATGCGACCCGCAAGGACTCCTACCCCTTGCCCCGCATTGTTGACACCCTGGACCAAATTGCTGGATCATAGTGGTACAGCTCACTGGACCTGCAGAGTGGCTGCTGGCAGGTGGAGCTGGCACCAGAAGCAAGACCAAAGAGAGCTTTCACCATCAGCCAAGGGCTCCAGCAGTTCAGTGTGGTGCACTTTGGTCTCTGTAATGCCCCCACCACGTTCCCCCACCAGCGACATGGGGCTGGGGGCAGTCCTGTTGCAGGAGGGGGCCAGGGGAGAGATAGTGGTGGCTTATTACACTCGCTCTTTGAGCCGTCTTGAGCGCAATTACTGTGTCACCCAGCGTGAGCCCCTACCTCTACGGCCAGCCCTTCCTCCAACAGATGGATCAGCCTTCAAGGAGCCTGAGGGTCAGGTGGCCCGTTGGATTGAGGCCCTGCAGGATTACAATTTCAAGGTCCAGTACCGAGCAGGGCGCCTGCACAATAAAGCAGGGCTGTGGACCCCTGTAGACTTAGCCTTCGGCACCCCCCCCCCCCCCGACACTGATGTCCCCAAAATCACGGGCTTGGAGTACCTGTGGGACATACAACAGTGTCTGGCGGAGGCCCACGAATTTGCCCGGCAGCGCCAGGAACAGGCAGGGAGGCAGCAAAAGCAGGGGTATGACCTCCGTTGTCAGGGATGCTCCTTTGCTCCTGGGGGGGGATGTGGGATGACAACCCAACCCGGAAAAATGGAGTCTCTCCTTAACTGACCACCCAGTGGGTTGGACCCTGTGAGGTGTTGGAACAGCTTTCAGACGTTGTGTATCGGGGACGGCTGGTGGTTTTGCGACGAGACCACTTGGCATCCTACCGCCTCTTGGCTGTCGGACTTATAGACACCTCCGAGCATGGCTCCACCAACATTCACAAGCCATGCAACTCCACGGGTTCAAAGGCGGCTGGTGCAGCTTCCCCGTCCCTATAGAGACTTTGTTGTCAATACATTGCTCCCACCAGCATGTAGCCTGAGGACAGGCAACATGCTGGTTGGGGCAATGTATCGCCGGGCGTCACTTTTGAAGCATCACAACCTGGAGGTATAATAGATGCAACTGGTACTTGGATCAACATGGGTGTGGGGGGACATACGGCGTCTGGCCTGCAGGGGGGAGTATGGGCATATTGAGAGCACACTGGATCGTCTGGGTGGATTGGGTCTGATTGCGGACACCTGCTAGCAATCAGACCAATCAGGGAGTGTGTATTTACGTGCCTGCTTTATCTTGTAGTGGGAAGGGATCGGGAGCAGAGACAAGGACGTAAATAAAAGACTTGTGTGTGCTTCCAAGCAACCCCGGTGTCCATTCACTCATTGAACTTGTTACAGTGAAGCACAATGTGGGGCTGAGCGCGGATAATGGAACAATCACCGTTGGCGAGTGGGCTCGGACATCTGGCACAGATGTCAGAAAGACAGAGCCAGCTGCAGCACGCGCAGCTGGTACGTTGGTATGTTATCACCCAGTTGCTGGTACCCAGGAGCCGCCGGGAAATGATTTTCCAGGCGGCGCATTATAACCCTATGGCGGGCCATTTGGGATACGATAAAACACTTAACCGGATAATGGCTTGGTTCTATTGGCCGGGGATTCGGGCGGAGTTGCGAAGCCCAGGGGCGTTCTGGACCTCGTTAAAGAAAACTGGGAGGAGGGAGATCCAGTATCTGGGGTACCACCTGGGGGGGGAATGTCCGGCCGCAGATCGGTAAGACCGCTGCGGTTGCCGCCTCCCCTCGACCCAGGACCAAGAAGGAGGTGAGGTGGTTCCTGGGGCTGGCAGGGTACTACCGGCAGTTTATGCCGCACTTCTCGGACCTAGCCAGCCCCTTGACCGACCTCACCGTAAGATGGCCCCAGATACAGTCCAGTGGTCGGAGCCATGTCAAGTGTCGTTTGAAGCCATTAAAACAGCCCTCTGTGGGGAAGCGGTCCTGTGTGCTCCTAACTTTGATCTCCTATTTTCTCTGCAGACAGACGCGTCGGACAGGGGATTGGGCGCGGTCCTGAACCAGCGGGAGTGGAGGGGGCCGACCGACCGGTGCTGTACCTGAACCGCAAACTATCAGACCGGGAGGGTCGGTACAGCACGGGGGAGAAGGAGTGTCTCGCTATCCGATGGGCGGTCGGGCCCTTCGCTACTACCTGCTGGGTCGCGCATTCACCCTCTACTCCGACCACGCCCCCCTCCAGTGGCTCCACCGCATGAAGGATGTCAACGCGAGGATTACCCGGTGGTACCTCGCGTTGCAACCCTTCAACTTTCGGGTTGTGCACAGGCCTGGGGCGCAGATGGCCGTGGCGGACTTTCTCTCCCCTTCCGGGGGGGGGGGGGGGGGGTAGTGAGTTGGCAGCCGGATACTTCCCAGGCCTGTGTCGGGCAGTGGGGGTGTGTTGGGGGACGTACGGCATCTGGCCTGCTGGGGGGAGTATGGGCATGTTGGGAGCACACCGGATTGGCTGGGTGGGTTGGGTCTGATTGCGGACACCTGCTAGCAATCAGACCAATCAGGGAGTGTGTATTTACATGCCTGCTTTATGTTGTAGTGGGAAGGGATCGGGAGCAGAGACAAGGACTGGAGCACATGAACTACGTTGTGAGAAAGTCTCTGGAAACGCTCCCTGTGACCGCGGTGGCGGATTTATAATTTCTGGACTGTCGTAACTGATACACATAAAAGACTTGCGTGCGCTTCCAAGCAACCCCGGTGTCCATTCGCTCATTGAACTTGTTACAATGGGATTAATTTAAGATGTTGAAGGTGCAAACCATCATGGTCAACATCACTTTGATCTTGCACTTTCTACCCGGATATGGACCGTTTTAACTGCTTGTAAAATCTTTTTCTGGAGGTACTTTATGGATTTTTTTGTGTAGATCATTGCAATGTTTGTAATGCACTGTCAAAGACAAAGTGTTTTGTTGTGAAACACTTTGAAGACGTGCAGTATAACACAGCCATAATGCAAACTGAAACTCTAACGACAGGGCAAGGGTCAGCTGCATATCAAAGGAGTATGCAGATTCACATGGCGTATCCCTTTAAAGGCTGTGTTGAAGGATTATTTTCCAACGAATTTGTGCAATTTGCTTGTTGGTAATAAAGATTTATACTGTTATCCATTGTATTTTATGTTGTTAGGTATCACAAAACGGAATGTAATACGAAAAAGTAGGTACTATTTTAGTTAGTTCTATTGATTCTCATTTCCCCCAGAATGCATTGTATGACGTCACATTGGGGAGACACGGACCAAAGCCGCTTTGAGACCCTTGAGAGTAGAGACTAGTAAGAGAGTGTTCAGCAGATTATACAGATACATAGATAAATACATAAATATTATATATAGTTAGCGCAATTTGATTGGTTTGCTACCTCGGGATACTGGGCAATATCCCATGATTGACATCTCAAACCCGATATTGTTTTCATCGCAAAATAATAACAACGAATAAGCCGCTAATAAAAACAAATAAATCCCGGCAAAAAGTGTTATCTTGTTTATTTTTGGAGTGTTCACGTGTAGTAGGCCTATATACTAAAACATTTAACTAACAATTATTCACCTCAGGCATTGTCCCCACTACACTTCGGCAAATAATTGTTAATTAATAGCCTAGATACATAGATAGCCTAGTCAAGTCTTTATTAATACCAAACAACACAAATCGTCGGGAATTCATTTAGGTGATTCGGCTCACACAGGACAGTATAGCCTACAAGACCACACAGAACAAGGGAGACAACAAGTCTGACTGGACATACACAAAATACATCACATTAAAACTATGCTTTGATCTATCAACGCATATCTATCAACGCATGTTGACACATGCGTTGATAGATAGATGGATGACTGGCTGGCTGGCTGGCTGGATGGCTGGATGGCTGGATAGATAGATAGATAGATAGATAGATAGATAGATAGAGAGAGAGAGAGAGAGAGAGAGAGAGATAGATAGATAGATAGATAGATAGATAGATAGATAGATAGATAGATAGATAGATGAGGTCTTAGTGAAGAAGCCTAGCCTTGGAGTTGGATAAGTTGGAGTGATTGTGTACTGGCGTGCGAGAGTGAGAGAGAGAGCAAACCCGCCGTGGTGATGTTTGGCTTCTTGTGGGCTGTCAGCATCCACCGGGTTGGACGATGTGCTTTGTGTATGTGTTCAAAGTACATCTGCTATACCTGCCATTTATTCAGTTGATTGCTCTTCTAACTGGGCCAGATTAGTGCCAATTATTGTTGTGTTTGCATTGTAATGCACAACTTTGCCTCTCCTTGTTATAAATCAACGTGCATCCAAACAACTTTAGCCAATGCAGCCTCCTGTGTTGCTTTAAAATACATAGCATATCAGATTATCAAAAAATGTTAAATGTGTGCGTGTGTGTTGTCATGTAGGCTGAATACTAATTGTCTTGCATCCATGAAATATTGTAATGTTATAGGCCTACTGCAAAATGTATATCGTAGGTATTGCGCAACAATCGGGAGAGGGGGACCCCCGAATATTGACGGGTATTTCGCACACTGGGTAAAATAAAGCTTAGGAATAAACACTAGGCCAAGATGTTGTTACTGGAGCTAGTAGGCTACCATCAAAACGTGGGATAACTAATCAGAAATCTGATTACAACGTCGGGGGTAAGATTTAATTAGGGATTATCTGGGGGGGATTTCACAGGTGGGACTGGCAAGGTAGCCCATAGCTAGCATTATGCCTTCTATTTCTAGACCTTCTGACCAAATTTACCGGTACTTATCTGAATGACATAATCGCTGTTACGAGATAGAAAGAAAACGTTGACTTTCACTCTGTGCTATTCACAGACAGTAAAAATAAATAAAAGTGTCGTTATTGTATGCACTGCTGTTCATTGACTAGCTCCAGCGCTCGTTGCTGCATTGCTAAATGATAGCAACTCTCCACTCAATCTCCTCTGACCATGCATTTAATTGGCTTTGACCGCCATCAGTTCTCGGCAATTCCTCTCACGTCTGACAGGTTCGAAATTATACGACTGTGGGCCATCATACATGTTATTTGTGGTTCTTGCCACCACTTAGATGCCATATTTCTAGTACTAGGTTGAGGCTACCTTCCACCACGTCTCCCCAACGTGACGTCATCGCCGAATGGCGTTAGAAAACACCCGTTACTGCCAAAAACAACATTAGACTTCATTGGATTTTAACACTATATTGGAGACATTTTATAAATGATATACATATTTTGAGTGCTTTATGTACCCATTAATCAAAACTTCCGGCTAACCTGCACGTAGGCCTTTAAACTTGAAAGAACCAGTTCAAAAACATCCACACCAGGGTTTTTTTACCAAGGTGCTGTACAGATACAGTGTGGTGGTGGCCTAACTACCTTCAAGGGAGAACAGGTACAGGTTGTTGGACACGTCGGTGACCAGGGTTCCGCAGGGAGAGGCCTGCCGCAGGTAGCAGATGCGTTTGATCAGGTCCGTGACCACTTCATTGATCACAGGGCCGTACCGCACCGCATCCCTCGGGTGCAGCATGCGCTTGTTGAGAAGGGCTCTGAGATTGTACCACTTTTTTCCTTCCCTGCACAAATATATATTAGAAAACCTTGTTCTTCCACATGTGACAATGGTTATGACATGAAAATGCATTTGAAACATTTCTAGCTCTCAGGGATTTAACAATCATTAAATCATTTAAATTATGTGCCAGCAAAAATAAAGATTTTGATATGCATTGTCAAATCAGATTAGATGCGATAAATGAACAAGCCTTAAATGGAATACACATTGTGGATGACTATTATTAAGCTATTTATGTTTTTTTTATACTTTTTTATACTATATTCAGTTTAGTTTTATTATTGTATGTCATTGAATCCTGAAAGTCATCCTGTTTTGTATTTTTTGTATTGACTGCTAATGAAAAGTGGCAGAAAGAATAATACTTGTGTGTGGCGCTCTTAACTCTGTAAAGGGCCCATAGCCAAGGCCCCTCATATTGCGGTAATCCGTCCAAAGGGACATGTCTCCTCGGCTGGGAAACTTCTCCTCCTTTCTCAAGACCTCCTCCATTAGCTTCACACTGCTCAGCGAGACTGTTTTAAACCCCCCCACATAAATGGGCCCGTAAAGCTCTTTCTCGTGAATCTGCAAGGCGAGTAAGGGAGAAAGACAACGTAGAGATTAGACTCCAGCACAAGGGAAACTTGATATTCTCCCAAAGACTCTGATGCCGCGTGCTATTATGTTGCATGAAGACCAAGCACTGGAAAAAACCTAGCAAGTCAAAAGGATTGACTTAAAACAAACATAGTAGTTAAGGGAACTGCTATGTTTAGTAATGAAAAGGAATGAAATACAATCAAAAATATGAGGAGCATAAAAGTGGGCAGCTATGAATATTTAAGACATTATGTATGATAACTTTTGAATCAACCATTCAACACAAATCAGTATCAATAAAGCAATCTGAATCTGAATGCTCTGTTAACTGTACTGGGGACTTATTAGGTATAAACTGTGGGTGAGTATGGTAAACTGTGGAAGTCTGTTGGTTGGTGCCCATTTGCTCCCCTAACAGTTGGGAGACATGGGTTGTTGACCTCGCAGCAATGTGACCAAGCCTCTGACCTCTTTTCCTCTTTTCTCTATTGGGATCCTGTTGTATGGGATGGGAGTATCAGGATGTTGGGATGATTTGCTTTGTGTCGACACAATAATGTCTGATCAGGGAGAAAGTTGGCGGACCAAGAACGTAGACCTGGGGGATTCTGGTGTTCAGGGTCCATCAGAAAGTCCAAAATCGAGTGGGTTAAGTCCCAGGATCCTGTGCATGGTTTGTGGGAATCATGGGGTTGGAATGCAGAGCTGTAATCTACAAAACAGCATATGCCCTTACTATTCCTTTACAGGCTGCAGACATGGGGGATTGAACTATGTACCTTTCAGCTGGTAATGGGATACCCTTGCAAGTAGACTATCCGGCTTTGGGTTTGAAGAGCTTTTGTTGTTCTCCGGACAAAGCAGTCTTCTAGAATAAATTATTACTTTTGAGAAAGTAGGTTGCGAGGTTGTCAGCCAAACTTTAATTTTACTTCTGAAAGAAAGAAACAGTTTGTTTCCTGAACATTTCTTTTCTGCATGTTACCTCAGAGATGTGAATCTATGAGACCCCGAAAACACCCCATCTGAGCCTAAACAAATACCTTATAAATGGTTTTTGCAGGTTTGCAACAGGAGAAACTTCTTGGAAGATATGTGGCAGCCTACCTGGAGATCATGAAGACGGTTGTAGTAGCCCTGGAACACCATTCTGTACATAACCTCCCAGAGGCCAACCTTTGGTAGGTCCTGGATGGTCCTCAGCTTGTCCCCGCCGGAGGCTGGGAGAGCTATTGAGGATGAGGGGGGGCCTCCCTCCGACCTGCAGGACGCCAGGGCACCGGTGCTGGGACGTGGCCGTAGCCAGCAGCCGGGGCTGGCCCTCCGGAGCACTGAGCTCCTCAACAAGCAGGCAGCCATGCTGCAGCCCAGTGGAATGCATGTGAGCTTGTAAACACAGGACTCTGGTTACATTTAAGGAAGTGGCTGAGAGGGAGGGACCTTGTGGAACAGCTGGTTTAACCATTTGGACTGGTTTAAAACTGAGACCCTTTCCATTTTACAGGGGATGGGCCTACACGTCTGAGCATTTCATTATTGTAATCCTGAAATCAAGAACATATTAAAAGAAAATATCAAATATATTGTAATAGTATTTTACAGGTGGTTAACCTTTAAGTTGAGAGGGACAAAATACACTAAAATTAGTCAATTTATGGCAACAGTTTAGTATACTATGCATGCAAATCTATTATTAAATAGCTTTTACTGTTATTCAGGGCTGAAAAGTGCATTGACATTTTAAAATGCAAGGCAACTACTATTGATTAGTAAAAAAAAAAAGAAAATCATAATCATCATTGAGATAAACATCTCTTATATATCAAATATATTGTAATAGTATTTTACAGGGGGTTAACCTTTAAGATGAGAGGGACAAAATACACTCATTAGACAACAGATACTAACGACACTACTCTTAACGAAAAATACGAAAAAGTAAATATGTTTAGTCTAATTAGTAGCAATGTGCTTTATAGGATAAAGCAAAACAAAACATGTGTCTTGTAAGACATGATCACAGTTGGGTAATAAATGAATGAGTTAGATTAATTGAATAAAGATTCCACAGGTGAGGTTGAAGCTCACACGCAATGATCCATTGTACAGCTCAAGTTCAACTTCAAGTTCAATTTAATTATCATGTGAATTAAAAATACAATGAAATGATTGTGCCTCGGCTCCCCCTGTCTTAGGACAAACACTTCATCCCAGAAAATAACACTAACACTACAGACCCACACAATGCCCTCATATACACAATATACAGTACATGATGCATTACATATTATACAAAAGCAATGTGAAGTATAAGTGGGTGTTCCATTTTGTGGAGTTGTAAATGGACTGTGGTGTTTTCAAATGGACTCCTGATTGGATATAGTGGGACCAGAATTCAGTATTTCTACCTACTGCAGAGCGGAGGGACGGAGAGACCCATGTTACTGACCATTAACTTATCAATGATGTCAGAATAATTATAAAACAGTCCGTCAAAGACAGGAAATTCTGTCAAAAGACAGGGGTTTTCTAAGGTACAGGCACACAACATGTTAAAGACAATTGCTTCCCAGTCAAAGCCCAATGCAAACTTCAATGTCAGGATGGTCATCATCAAAAAGATGCATTTCCATCTCCCAATTATAATCCCAATCGTTTTCTTTGTGCCATCATTCATTTATTTTGTCAACATTGCAGATGGCCCCCGCGGGATCCATTTTATACAACATAAAATGTCCTTGGACTTGTGCCGCGCTCATCTCTGGCAGCGCCGCCAGGGCAGTCACAGCGAAGTGATCGCCCTCTGAGCTTGGCGCTGCTGGGTAGAAGCGGCGAAACATCTGGGCCAGCTGCCAGTGGGTGCAGTGGCCCACATACTGCTTTAGGTCCACACGACCTGGCCGGATTAGAGCCGCATCCAGCCTGTGTGGAGACCGGTGTTTAGATTACTAGGAATGACTGAAGATTTTTATGCATAAAAAAATACTATCATACCATCATCAATACTATCAACATCATAAATTCAAATCATTATTATTACTAGAGTTTTCGCGCGCACGATGCTCGCGCTGAACCTCTAGTTGTAATTAAACCCATAGCAATAATGTGGGAAACCCCAGTAGATAATGTAACAAATTTCTGAGCGCATAATATAATAATATTTTGCCTATAATTTTACAACGTATAACATTCGTACACCACAAATGACTCTTAAAAGCAGTGGCAATATTTCAACAATTTTTAACCATTCAGCGAACAAAAGGCAACAGGCTGATTATCATTTAGGGGGCCACTCAATGACATGCAGAAGCTTCATCAAGACGCCCACTGAAGTGGTGTGAGAAATACCGACTCCTCATTCACATATAAGGTAATTTACATTTCCTACGTAAAATTCAGGATATTTTCAGGGTACAAATGTCACGATATTTTGTTCACACATACGGCCCATCAGGAGAATATCAGGACTTACACGTGTGTCTCAAAGCAGCTAGGTTGTGAACATTTGATTACATTATAAAATTAGTCAATTTATGGTAACAGTTTAGTATACTATGCATGCAAATCTAATATTAAATAGCTTTTACTGTTATTCAGGGATGAAAAGTGCATTGACATTTTAAAATGCAAGGCAACTACTATTGGTTAGTTGAAAATAATAATCATCATTGAGATTAAACATCTCTTCCAGTGTCCTGGCCAAGACAGGCAGCAGTAGCCTACAGTCACACATAGCATACACACAAAACATAAGTACGCCTGCGTATGCGTGCGCTTCCATGTATGTGTCACTGCCTTTGTCTTGACGTGGGGTGTGTGCGTGTGTGTGTGTGTGTGTGTGTGCGGGCGCGCTTCAGTGAATGTGTCACTGCCTTTGTCTTGACGTGCGGTATGTGTGTGTGTGTGTGTGTGTGTGTGTGTGTGTGTGTGTGTGTGTGTGTGTGTGTGTGTGTGTGTGTTTGTGTGTTTGTGTGTGCATGCGTGTGCGTGAGTGTGTGTGAGTGTGTGTGCGGTGTGTGTATGCGGTGAGTATGTGTGTGCTTGCGGTGTATGTACGCGTTGGCGCGTGCTGTGTGTGTGTGAGCTGCAGGCTGCTTGGCACCTGCCACATGAGAAACTTTAGTAACTGGTCAATAAAGGGTGTCAATAAAGTACCAATTTACCTATCAGTCTATTTATCTACCTTTCTTTATCTATATAATCATCTAATTACATGACACGCAGGATCTCAATTCTAATGTCGTTCCTTTCTGCCTCTGAGCTACCTGTCGATAAAGTTGGTGGTCATAAAGACGATGCGGGCCTCGGAGGACGCCACCCCGTCCAGAGAGTTGAGAAGGCCGCTGAAGGTCAGTCTGCCCATCCCCTGGTAGGCCACAGGGTCTGGGGGGAATAACACAGGACACAGTGACACCATGGTCGTCGCTTATATATACAGAAGAACGTTGGAGCGGAGTTCTCTGAAAGAACACCGCAGCACTGACAGAGCACCAGTGGAAAAGGAAGACTAAAGAACAAAACACATGACATTTAACTATTGCTGATCATGAGTTCTTTTGGACATATGGAAGTAGATATTTTGAATGAATTCTGATAGGTGTCATTAATGAGTAGATAGGGGTTTGGCATCTTGTTCAAGGATGCCTACAGGTAGACTGCTGCTGAATGCCGAACCCGAGGCACTTCATAACCCTGCAGGACATTTTCAATAATATTCACACCCACACTAACGCGGTACATACATGTATTTGGACCTTTAACTACTCCTTGCTTGGACAGTACACTTAAGGGGCTCGGATGTTCTAGGGGTTGGGTTGGGGAGGGTCGGGGGACCTACTCTCTGTGGGCAGCAGGTCGCGGCTGACGAAGGCGGCGTCCACGTCCTCCAGGAGGATGATGCTCTGCTGGGGCGCCACGCTTAGCAGATGGTTGAGGCGGTCGTCCGACAGGCTGCGGTCGCTCAGACTCATCAGGCAGATGCTGTAGCCCAGCTCTCCCGCCAGCGCAGTGCTGCAAGGGGGAAACGGCAACAGAACGTGTTGGATGGACACAGACACACACAGCTTAATGTTAGGATCATGACAAAAATTATAATTGCGATTTTCCTCGATATTGTGATGGCGATTATCATTGCGAGCAACAGATTATCGATTCAATTTGGCAGCCTGGCCAACCAAGTCGCATTGCTTTGTTTCATATATTTGTCGACATTGACTCACAATTGGACATACAAGATTCTAGCACCGTAAATGGCAATGACTTTGATATAAACCTTTGCAGCAGTTTGAAATGAAAATATATTTCAATGTAACAGGGGGTACAAATCTGATGTTTCTGATTGCAACCTTTCACAATTAGCTAATTAGCTATGGCGTTGGCCAGCCCTAGCAGCTACTCACATGAAGCTGCTCTTCCCACAGCCTGGGGGTCCATACAGCAGATATCCTCTCCTGTAAGGAATCCCTGATGGCAGAGAGAGAAAACAAAAAACAATCAGCCGAACAGCACCCGAATAAGTCAAGCCCTATTTGCTTTTATTAACCATAATGTCATTTGCGGTTTCGTTTTTTTTTATAAAAAAAAAAGGGACCACATACAGTTTAATACATAAAGGTCACCATTTGATGCACCGTACCAGATTAAGCTTTAAGTTTAATCGCATCTGTAATCCCTTGCAGAATCTTTTATCCAAAGCTTTTGTTGTAGAAACATATCATTAAGGTGCAAGTAGGGGATAGGGCATCTTCCTCATTGCCGCCTCAAAATAGACTGAAGCCATTGGGGTTCAAAGCCATAACCTTCCGGCTGGGAGACAAACAACCTTACCACTTCTAGACAGCCCTGCTTCCCAATCCTCTGTTTTTCTCCCAGGTTTGAGAAACTACACGTTTATACTTTGAACCACCCACCTCTGTCCGTGTACCACTTTGGATTTCCGATGAACTCCTTCACGTCGTCTACAATCCTCTCAGCCACGCCCGACTCCAGTACCACCGAGTTCAGTGGTCTCCGTCGGCGTGGAAACCCAAACGGTCGCCACTCCCCACCCATGGCTGTGTACATCACTGTTCGCCCTTCTTCCTGTTTTAGGGCCAGCTCTCTAGCTGCGTAGCACAACATTTACTTTATTAATCCCAGATGGGAAATGTGGGTGTCATTGCAGTAGGCTAAGAAAATAAACCATAAACAAAAGTATAATAGTAGCATAACATAAGTAAATGGTGGTAATAAGATGACAATAACAAAGTCACAAATTTAAAATTAAAATAAGCAAACTATGGAACACAATTAAAAAAATTTGAATGAACATTTAGTTGAAATAGTATTGACAGTTGAGGAAAGCTTTATTAGTATTCAGACCTGAAGGGCCAGATTGATGGAAACTGATATACTGTGCATTGAACAATTTTATCATATTCTACATATCACTTTATGTACTATAATAGCAGCAATAGTGCTTTTGATAGAGAGTAATAGTGAGAGTTCTAAACATAATAATGTCATAACGATAACGACACAGGAGAACATAACCAGAGTCATTGAAAAGTTTTAATTTATGTGAGTGATTACTCTCAACCAACTGGAAGCATCTGGGTCCCATGGTCTTTATGTCTATAAGAGCAAGCCAGCTCAAGTGGGCTGCTCTCTTCCATGATAGCCATTTGGTGGATTTTCTTTTTGATTTGCCATTGCTTTGGATTTGGCCTGAATTGGATTTGGCTAAGGTTTGATTTGGTTTGGTCTATTTAGCCTATTATTGGGCAACTGTCCGAGGGTTCCAGCTCAATCTTTTTTAAAAGTTACCATAAGTTTAAAGGAAGTATAATCATTGTCTTGCCCATACGAATGAACAAAGTGTGGAATAATCACATTGTCAATAAGGTTAACTGCTTAAAGACAGTGTCTGTTTCATGAATATTTTCTATGATCACATATGGGGCAAACAGGTTCATTGTCTGGACCTTGTAAGTTAGAAAAAGATTGTTGAGTCATTGAATGGATGCTGATGAAAAACAAAAGATGAAAACCGTGGTCGGGGGCAAGAAGATAGAGGAGTTACCTTCCTGTAGGATGTTGAAGAAGATCTGTCTGTCTCTTCCCAGAGCAGTGAAGGTGACCGACTCCCAGGGAGTCCCAGTGTGTAGATCCACCATCTGCTTCTCCCTGGTCCTCTCCACCCGAATCCACTTCCTCCCATACCTGCACAGAACCATAACACCAAGGTCAGTGGAGTCGTAAGTTTGCATAGCAAATTGTTTATAACAGAGGAAGTTGCATAGCAAATTGTTTACAGAGGAAGCATTAGAAAGTAAGCTTATTAAATGCCTGTCTTTTACTATGACATTATATCACATGGGATAAGGCCTTGGATTCTGTCACATGGAATAAGGCATAGAATAAGTTAAGTAAGTTTGAACAGTTGGATTGCCCTTTGACAGAAGACCTATTATTATTATTCCTATAATATGAATCATATAATAAAGAGGCAATGTTTTAGCTAATCCTTCTACCCTAAAGGATATTAGAAACTCTACTCACCAAATAATATGGTTCCCAGGACTGGGGTGGAAATCAAACTGTGTTTTGACACGTCCACTTTCATGTGCCAGGTAGGACGTCTCCACGCTGAGATGCTGAGTGTGTTTTGCGTGCTTCGTGATCCAACTGAGCAGCCAGTGGTAACTCTTATCTTTGCTGGGCACCTCCAGTGTGATCATATAATTCCTCCGGAAGAAAATCATCCCAACCTGCGCTCCTTTCCTGGCAAGGGCCATCGCTGTCCCGATCCCGACAAGCCCAAAGCCAGCTCCAAAGTACGGGTTGTCTTTCAGACCGTCTAAGAGGTCTGACAGAGGCATCTTGTATCATAGGATGAGAAGTACACCTGTTTATGGGAAGCAGAACTATTAAGGGGTCACTCTTCAAGGAAACCCCCTCGACTCACATGACGTCTTGGATATCTTCGCCAAACCCGTTCTTTATCCCCTCCATGGAAATGGGAATTATTCCATTAAAAACAAAAGTGTATGCCATATAAGCATTGTTTATCAAGGGAAAGCGACCTCTGCATTGTGGTGTTCCGTCGATACAACTCCGACAGTGAACGGAACCCCCGTAACATTCATTCCTAGTTCACATAAACATTGTAATCATAAACTACATTCATATAAATATCATGTAAACTATTTAATTTTTTGGTTAATTTGTCTGATTTTAATTCAAAAGGATGATCATAATTATTAATATGATGCTATGCCTATCCCATCGCATTAGGCTAGACGCTGATCTGCCCATTAAACAGACTTACAAGAGGGTAATGGCGACGCAGCTGCGGTGAATGGTGAATAAAAGGCAAGTAAAATCTTAAACAATACGAGGAAAACGAAGACAATGGCCAATGTGTAACATGTGTACTAATGACATATTCATAACACATAAGTAAGGACTAACTGTAAAACCCACTCGTTTTGGTGTAGTGGTTAACGGGTAGATTGGACCAGGAAATATTGTGCAGTAGGTTGCGATTATGTTTCAGAAGTCCAGACAATTAAGAGCCTTCAACAATTACTATGTATGTTATATTACATTGTATATAGCGTAAGATGTTATTGTGTTTTCTGTTTTATTTTTGTGTTAAACAGATGCAATGGAAGCTAATCCCACAGAAAAAAGTGGAAAACGTCTGTCAGACCCCGAGGACCAACAAGGTAAAAAAGACCATTAAATGATTTACGATTGTGATATTATGCACAGATTCAGTCAGATTAACATATCTGACTGTACTATTCGTACACTTGTATTGGTTTGAAGTATTATTACTCTGCTGTCATACTAAATGTAAAGTCTGACTAATAATACATAATAATTTTTCAGCTGTTAATATATTGCTATAATACATGTTTTTGTTTCAATCAAATGATATAATCCCAAATGCTAACAGGATATTTGATAGCAATCAAATTTAACCTCCACCGTGGTTTTCGTATATCGTCACCCTCTTAAAGTAATGGCCTAAGTCACCTTTTTGCCAAAATGATTTTCTTGCCTAAATCAGCTCTTTGTGATGCTAGCCACCTCTGGTAAAATCCCCAACATCCTCAGTTGAACAGATCATGTGATCCTACCCGTTTAGTGTAATGGCCTGTGTCAAGAGTGTGAATTAGGCCAATTTATTTTGCCTAAGTCACTAGACAAGAGTGACTTAGGCAATTTTATGAGCGTTTCAAGATGGCGGCCACTTCCAAAAAAAAGAAAGTCTACCAAGCTAGTGAAGTTATTGCCATGATGCAGGACTCGTTCCATACTGGTAAGTGATAAGGTTTACTATAATAAAGGCTAGGCTATGAATGTTGCATGGTTATTAAGTCTTTTTAGTTAGCATTTGAGTCAGCATTTTAGTAAACAGTAGGCCTAAGTTTAAAAAAACAAAAAAAAACGAGTTTACTTTAATGCTAAGTTGATGCTTATAAAGCATTAATTAAACATTGATTAATGCTTATTAAGAATTAAATAACCATTAATTAATGCACCCTTATTGTAAAGTGTTACCTAAAATATAATACAAAACCACACACCATCTCCTCTTTGGTAGGAGATGAACTTGATTCTTCTGACACTGATCAGGCCCCATCCAAACTTCCCTCTGTCTCCTCTGAGTCTATGTGTGCTCCACTAGCATATTCAAATGTTTGTGGCATAGGCCTACCCTTCCTCATGGTCTGTTACAGTAGTGGGAAAAAAAATAAATGCACTGTTTTGCCTCACTTATTCCAGAATTAATTCGGCCCAAGTCAGGTTCAAAATTTAGTAAATCACAAAGGTATGTTCATAAATTGGCCTAAGTCATCTTATCCTCTTATGTTACACAATTGACTGACATCATTATTTGTATATCAATAGTAATCTATTGTCATAACCTTTGTGTTTGAAATGATTCATAAATATCATATACTCTATATATGGTTCAGTTTTTTCTGTTTTCTGAACAACTTGAAAATATGACTTAGGCCATTACTTTAAGAGGGTGACGATATGTAATCAAATTTTGAGTATATGTTGTTGCGCGCACGCTCGCACACGCACTCACTCACACACTCGTTGTGTCGTTCAATATCCCTCTCTATCACTTGCGAGAATACACACTCTAAATCGTCTATTTAAAAATAAATTCTACACTGACATATTAATTATTTTAGTGTCACTTCCTTTTTTCTCCCATTTCTCTTGAATTGATTGTCTAATATTGTTTTATTCATTTTCCTATATGTCTTTAAAATATAATAGTTAAAATAAACCTACCTTGTCTTGATTATTATTTCTATATTTAATAATTCTTTCCCCTCTCTCTCCAGGCCTGAGCAGCCTTGAGAGAGGGCCATCTCTCACCTCGGGCAGGCCCAGAAGGAAACGCAAACCCAACCCTCTCTACGTGCAGTCCTCAGATGAACAAGAGACAGCAGAACCAGAGGTTGTTGGGCACAAGACCAAGAGAAGGAAAAAAGATCAGGGGGAAAACAAGAAAACCGCTCTGAATGAGAGCGACACACCTCCTGCTAAAGGTATTCCTGCAGTCATTATATTATTGTTCTACAATAAAATGGCTTTTTGCAGTTCTATTTCTGTGAAGTCATTTAGCAGTCAATCGTATGACAAGGTTACATGACAGGTGACTTATAGTGATGTTTTTTGAGATACATCTCATTGAAATGCAGGTAGAAGGTCGAACTCTGGGAATGTTGTTCGGCCATTCAAATAAAGGGCCTACATTTTCAACAATCACCATAACACGTTTTATTCATGTTATAGATATTCATGATATGTTTATGGGTTCATCACACTGTTATGCAATTGCTTCACAGAACAGCATGGGGCGACGGATTCAGACCAATTAATATACTACTACTAATGAAAAATAACCATATAGGATATCAAGCTCACAGAGGAATGTATGAAGAATGAATCAAGCCCTTTGTGATATGTTATGGTTATTTTATTAAGGATTCTTGCTAGATCATGTTGTCTTATCACATTTAGCATTAACATGTATTAAAACATACACAATACCCAACAAGATGAGGCAACAGAATTGCAATAATCATAAATTGTGATTTCTCCTTTCTTTTCCCAGAATACCTTGCAGAGGGTTCAGAGCACATATTCCGCACGCACACTTGCCCCAAATGCCGCCGCTGTTTCAAGATGCGCTCCCACCTCCAGGAGCACCTGCGCATCCACTTCCCCAGCCCCAGCCTCCAGTGCCCCACCTGTGACCGCTTCTTCACCAGCAAGAGCAAGCTGCGCGTGCACATGCTGCGCGAGGCGGGCCAGAAGGTCCACCACTGCAACCACTGCGACTACTCGGCCGTCGAGCGCAACGCCCTCCGCCGCCACCTTTCCAATGTCCACGGGGATGACGCCGGTGACGTGGAGTGTGTTGCCGGTGACCTGCCTACCCCCAACGTACTGACCTACCCTTGCCCCACCTGCGGCCAAACCTTTCAGCAAAGCAGGTCCCTCAAGGCCCACATGAAGACCCACAACGTCCCACCGGACAGACAATCCCTGCCTTGTTTCCAGGAGGGCTGCGCCTTTCGGGGTTCCGTGCGCAAGGAGCTGCTGCGTCACGTCAGGGAGGCTCACGGCGTCGAGGCGGTTGAGTGTCGGCATCACGCCTGCAACGCCATCTTTGCCAACAAGAGGGACATGGAGGAGCATTGGCGCGCGCACCTTGCCTACCACTGCACGCAGTGCAACTTCTCCTGCTCCAACAAGAGCGTGTTCCTGCAGCACCGGCGTCAGGGACACGCGGGGGAGCAGGAGCTCCGCTGTGAGTTCTGCGCCTTCGTCACCTTCAACCCCGTGGAGTTCCAGCAGCACGTGGGACATCTGCACGCCAGCGAGAAGATCCACCGGTGTCCGCAGTGCCGCTACGTGACCGCCCACAAGCGGGGTTTGAACCGGCACATGTTGATGCACAGTGGTGAGGCTTAAGTCATTTTGCATGTGTCACAAGCGCAATCAACCCCAATGTATACTTCTGCGTCAAATAGCCGCCATAGGAATGCCGTGGGTTTCTACACCTCCTGCAAAACCCAAAGATGCCACCAGTGGCATAGGTTACGTGCTCTTCTCCAAATATGTTAAACTACACGTCAGGGTGAAGAAAGGCCTGCTTCAGCTTTCCTTCCTCCTTATTCATGATTAGACTAATTGAGGAGGTTCACACATATGTTCGTTGATATGGCACACCTTCACATTATAGATCAGAGTTACATAATTAAATTATAGATACAATTATAGATTACAGTGCAGAGATCAACGGCGTACCTATTGCAGCAATTGATTGCATCATCAGTTATGTATTCCTTTTTTTGCATGGTTCACGATGAGATTCACATCCACCTTCTTGTTGTCTCCCCATGTTTGCCCTTAATGGCTTTCTTTGAAAGGGGAGAAGCCTCACAAGTGCAGCGTGTGTGACTTCAGGTGCCGGGATGAGTCTTACCTCACCAAACACATGCTTACACACTCGGACGACAAGAACTTCATGTGTTCCGAGTGCGGCTACGTCACAAAGTGGAAGCACTATCTGAATGTACACATGCGTAAACACACCGGGGATCTACGGTAAGAGAGCTTTGAAGGCAATCCAAATGGGAAATTCAAACTGCATACCAGATAACACACACCATGATTGCTGTTCCTGTAGATTGATTTTAGTGTTTCTAGAATCATTTTCTTGATGTAGCATGTAATTCCTTTCCTATATCAATGGTCTTCAAATGTAGCTTACATCTGAGGTCAATCTTATATCGGGTTGTGGTTCAAATTATTTAATGGAGAAAATGTACTATACAAGTCAAGTCCATTACATTCTTAAAAGGCCATAAGGCCAAACATTACACAACTAACCTAAGGTTGGAGGAAAAGTTACAGAAAGTTTTATAATTTCTCTTTGGACTACAGAGTACCCTCTTTATACTTAATATATTCTGGTTTTGCCCTGAAGGTACGAGTGTGACCAGTGTCCCTACCGCTGTCACAGGATAGACCAGCTGAACAGCCACAAGCTTCGACATCAGGCCAAGTTGCTCATGTGCGAGATCTGCGCCTATGCCTGCAAGCGGAAGTATGAACTTCGTAACCACATGCTGACCAAGCACTCTGCTGGCCCAAAGCAGGCTGCGGCTGCCTATCAGTGTAAATACTGTGCGTATACCACTTGCTATCGCCAGGCACTCCAGAACCACGAGAACTGCAAACACACCAAGCTGAAGGAGTTCCGGTGTGCGCTCTGCTTGTATGTCTCCTTCAGCACCATCAGCCTGTTTTTGCACAAGAGGAAGGTCCACGGGTACATTCCCGGTGATAAAGACTGGCTGGAGAACTACGCCTCAAAGGAGAAGGAAAGAAACGCACTTGAATGTGTACAGGATTTCTACCTGAAGTCCCCGGCGGGTTGTAACCAATCCGAACCAAGCGCCAGGGAGGTAGCAACGACACCTCTGACCAATGAAAACCAGTCTGGTCCGACTGGCCAAACTGAAGGGGTAGATGTTGGGGGTATTCCAGCAGACGCCTCATCCAGGGGCTGCCCTGAGGAGTATTGTACGTTGGTGTTGACCACACTCTCAACAGCTGAATATGAGACCGCTCCGTCGTCAAATGAGAAGGAACACGTCCAGTATCCAAATGCCACAACGTACACTTCCACTAACGACGATGGTGATACTCCACCACAACAGGGAGGCATCAGTCCAAGTTATTCTCCAAGTGTGGCAGAAGAAGAGGATGACTGTCCTCATGGTGAAACAGACGACGATGAAGGCTCAATCAACAGTGAGTTGGCGGAAGCAGGCGAAGTCATCAATAAGCTCTCTTGTCCCAACGCCTTTTCCAAATCTGAGATCCACCTGAAGGCCATGAAGAAGCATGACAGTGACCAGGCAGAGGCGATGGTTATGGAAGGACGGGTGAAGATGCTCGTAGCACAGACTGGAGATGTGCACCGCTGCGACAAGTGCTTGTATGTAACTCGCAAGGGAAGCGCCCTGAAGTATCACTGTCAATTTGTCTGTCAAAATAGGTCCAAGGGACATGACTGCGAGGGCTGTGGGGCACATTTCAAACAAAGGCGAGGCCTTGATACACACCTCATGAAGAAGTGTCCGGCTCGCCAGCGAAACACAAGAGCCTTTAAAGGGGTTTCAACGGCACCGATGACACTCAGTCCGGACTGTCTCCGTGATGAATGTGGATGTAAAGATATTGATGAAATAGATGAACAACATGTAGCGGTAACAAGAAGAAGTACAACTCAAAGCAAAGATGGAAAATATATGATCTCTACATCTAATGTCACTGCCTCTGGTAAATCAAAAGGCCCACAAAAGGAACATTTTAAGTTTAAACAGACGAAAGCTGTTTCCGATGACAAAGAAAGAAATAGTTTGTCAAAGAAAACTGTCCTTTATACTAAGGGACGAGGGAAATTCACGTGCAAACAATGCAATTTTTCCTCGATCAGACTTGCTACTGTTAAACGTCACTGCACAACCTGCAGACCAAACTCAAAGAGGAACGATGAAGATCAAAGCCGGTTAGAATATACAGATGCTGATTCAAATAGCTCACTCTCAAAGTCAGAAGAAGACCTTGGTGATAAAAATGACAATAATAGAACAATCACCACTTTGAAAAAATCGAAAAAACATCTTATCTCCTGTCCCAAGTGTACATTCAAGTGCAGTCAGAAACGTGCTCTAGAAAGCCACGAGAAGAGGGGCTGCATGAAAGCCAACGAAATCCAGTGCCACCTATGCTCGTTCGTGGGAAAGTCCCAAAACTCTTTGACGAGTCATGTTTCCTCTGTTCATGAGAAAAACAAGCCTCAACGCTTGCACTGTGAGGACTGCGACTTCAACTGTAAACAGGCGCGGTGCATGGCCCAGCACGTCGCAGTCAAACACAAAGGGTCGCGACCCCACCGCTGCCCTTACTGTCCCTTCAGCACTACCCGTCGCCATCGGCTGGAGGAGCACCGGTCCCTCCACACCGGTGTCGGACGCTACTCCTGCGAAGAGTGCAGCAAGACATTCGGCACCGTGACCAAACTGGGCCAACACAAGACACGTGTCCACGACAGGAAGCCCGCTCACTTCTGCTCGCTTTGCGACTTCAGCGGCTACACCCTGGACGACGTGAGGCGCCACAACCTCCGATGCCACACCGGGGAGCTCAAGCACTCTTGCGCTCACTGTGAGGCCTGCTTCAGTTCCAGCGTGGCTCTTAGAAACCATTCCAAACGCATCCACCAAGACCAGGACTTTCTCTCCTGCCCTGAATGTGACTTTACATTCGGCACTGACGCTGCTCTCAAAATCCACCAGCGGAGTACACACCCTTTGCTCAAGTGCTCCACCTGTCAGCGGCGTTTCAACACCAAGAAAAGCCTGGAAACGCACCAGAGAAGCCATTTAGGCCACCAGTGCCAGCTCTGCTCTTTCGCTAGCAGAACCAAGCAGCTGTTGGCGCAGCACCTCATGGAGGAGCACGAGGAAGATGAGGAAGAGGAGGAGGGTTCCAGGGCGGAGAAGCCGCTGAAGTGCAGCCACTGCGAGTTCTCCTGTCGCCATCAGCTAGTGTTGGAGCAGCACCTCCGCTCACACGGGGGCACGCGGCTCTACAAGTGCACCGACTGCAAGTACACCACCCGGAACAAGCAGAAGATCACGTGGCACATCCGCATCCACACCGGGGAGAAGCCCTACAGCTGTGAGCAGTGTAGCTACACCTGCAGCGACCCCTTCAGGCTGAAGGTGAGCGTTACACCATTGTGTGATTAAAGGACCCATATTTTTTAAGTGAGGTCGATTATTCATTAAAAGGGATTTAAAGATGATCCGCTAAAGTGGTGGTGTCCAGCGAGGTATGATGGTCACCATGGCGGACTGTACCAATAGGTTGGCTGAAGTTGATCTATCTTGGTGGACACTCATGTGTGAGTGTCATGTGTGTTTTTAAATGCTTTGTAATGGAACTAATGAACCTCACACACATAAAAATTGGAGCTCTTTAATATTTGCTGTTGAAAGTACATAATGAAGATCAGCATTTGGGCCGTATGAGACGTCATGTAGCATTAATTAAGCATTAATTACCATTTGGAATTTTCATTGTAAGCAGGACTAACCATTAACCACGCCAATCCTCTTAATTTACAGTATATATAACCTTATTGCACCCTTTTTTATGCTCTATAGATTCACATGAGAGTTCACCAGCCAGAGAAGAAATACTTGTGTACGGAGTGTGGATACAAATGCAAATGGCAGACCCAGCTGAAGTACCACATGACGAAACATACAGGTATGAATTAAATGTTCTCTGTCATATTGTTGGTTCGATATTGTCACTGGGATAAGTTGTCGATTCGCAACTATAATTAAACCCTGATATATACTGTGGGCTATTTAGCCTCTTAAAATTCAAAAATTAAAATAGTAAAACCACTAACATCTTTTTGATCAGGGTGGGTTTGATTCCGAGGTGCATCTTTTTCAACACACTTTTGTGTCGGCCGCCCCTGTTCTCCCCACAAAGGGACAAAAATCCCCATCACACAATACTGAAATCTGAAATGCGGCTGCGTTCCATCAAACCGTAATGAAACCTTCCCACTCTCCCAGGGGAGAAGGCCTACGCGTGCGACGACTGCGCCTACCGCGCCAACCGGGCAGACGCCCTGCGCGCCCACCGCGACACGCAGCACTGCGACGCACGCTCCTTCGTCTGCGAGGAGTGCGGCAAGGCCTTCAAGACGCGCTACATCCTGAAGACCCACCAGCGGCAGCACAGCGGAGCGCGACCCTACACCTGCGGGGCCTGCCACAAGGCCTTCTGCTGGCCCGCCGGCCTGCGACATCACTTCCTGTCGCACACCAAGCAGCAGCCCTACCGCTGCCTCCACTGTCCGTACCGCGCCAAGCAGAGGTTCCAGGTGGTGAAGCACCTGCGCAGGCACCACCCGGGGGTGGCGCCAGAGCAGGGGGTGGTAAAGGACGTGGAGGGGGCGGGGCTGACTCTGAAGGACGCCATGCGGGGGGAGGTAGGGGGGGATGGGGTTGGAGGGGAGGAGGAGGGGGAGGCGGAGGATGGACGTCAGGGAGAGACGGATGGACAGAGGAGAGAAGATATAGACGGAAGGGTTGCGACGGATGGGGATTTAACATGTTTTGTATAGGGGGAAAATGATGTCTAAATATTTAATTGAAGATGTAGGAGTTTGATTTTGTATACTTTGAAATGACCAAATGGTAATATTACCAATTATAAAATGATCCCTTATGATGAAAGTGTAATGAGTTTATATTTTATAAGCCGTATTAGCCATTGAAAAAGGTCCTTGAAGAGATTTTTAGGAAGGCCTGCTAAAGGCAAAAGTCAAAGTCAAAGTCAGCTTTAATGTCAATTACTTCACATGTAGAAATACAAAGCAATCGAGAAGACGTTTCTCACCATCCCACAGTGAACAGATAAAGTGCACATTGTGGCAACCCGGTTCCGTCGTGTCCCGCCTCCCCCCATCAATACACGTCTCTGTTGCGAAAGCAGCCGGCAACGGCGCATTTATTCAAGGTAAATTATACAAAAGGGGGATTCTCCCGTCCCGGCAGAACTAGAAATCAAAGTCTGGGCTCCCTGAGCCTCTGTGGACGTTCCGGTCCTCGCTCGTTCACTCTCCCTCGATCCTGTCCCGATCGTGGGAGGCGGCGATCCGCCTGGGTGGCCCGTCGGCCTCCTCGGGTCCTGGTCTCTCGTGCCGTGGTCCGTCTGGGAAGCGAATCTCGATCCGGTCCGCGATCCTATACTGCACCCACACGGTTTTCTCATTAGCCCGTCTCTACTGCCCTTTATCTGTCTCACCTGCGTCTGGTCCCTCTGCCTCGCAGGTGTTTCCTTTTCCTTGAGTGGGGCCGCAGCGATGCGGTCCCCAGCGCTCTCTGGGGGTGAAGGGTGGTAGACCCCCTGCACCACCTGTCCCCTGGGCTTCCCTGGCCGCTGTGTCGGGACCGGGTTGCCACAACATGCACAACAGATAAGAAAACACTTAAAGTAAACAACAGATAAGACAACACTAAAAGTAAACATTGAAGTGCACAAGAGATTAGGACATTACTAATATTAAAAAGATAGACGATAAGATAATAAAATCTAAGAGAGGCAGCATAAGTTTCTTTATAAGTTAATTTGAGTTGTGGTAGTGCAAAAAAAAGGCAGTCAGTAATGGCAGCAATTTCAGTCTGTTTTGGAGGGGGGGGTTCAGTTTTCTGACAGCTGGTGCGTGTCGCTGAGGGGAGAGAGGGGGGAGAATTAAGCTTCCTGACAGCCTGGTGGATGAAGCTGTTTGTGAGTCTGGTGGAGCGGGCACGGAGGCTCCGATACCTTCTCCCAGAGGGCAGGAGGGTGGTTGGCGTCGCTCACAATCATGGTCGCTTTTCGGGTGAGGCGATATGTGTCTTTTAAGGAAGGGAGTTGGGCACCAATGTTCCTTCCAGCTGTGTTGACTATGTGTTGTAGTGCTTTCCTGCTGTATTCAGTGCATCTCCCGCCCCACACAGTGATGCAGCTGGACATGATGCTTTCAATGGTGGTAGAAAGTGCACACGATGGATGGAGGAGCTTTTGCTTGCTTCAGTTTGCGGAGGAAGTAGAGGCGCCGCTGTGCTTTCTTCGGCAGTGATGCAGTGTTGGTTGGCCAGGAGAGGTCCTCACTGATGTGCAACCCCAGGAATTTGGTTCTGCTCACTCTCTCCACAGCAGCACCATCGATGGTCAGTGGTGGGTGTTCAGTGTGGCCTCTCCGGAAGTCAACAACAATTTCCTTGGTTTTGCTGACATTCAGCAGGAGGTTGTTGTCTCTGCACCACCTGGTCAGAAGGTTGACCTCCTCCCTGTAGTGGGTCTCGTCCTTCTTGGTGATGAGACCCACCAGAGTTCGTATCGTCCGCATACTTCACCATATGATTTGCGCTGTAGGTTTGCGTGCAGTCGTGAAGTGCAGCAGGGTGAAGAGCAGGGGACTGAGCACACAGCCTTGGGGGGGCCCTGTGCTGCTCAAGGTGTTGTTGCCGACTCGTACTGCTTGTGGCCTCTCACTGAGAAAGTGCAGCAGCCAGTTGCAAAGGGAGGTGTTGAGCCCCAGCTGGTCCAGTTTACAGAGAAGTTGTTGTGGGATAATGGTGTTGAATGCTGAACTGAAGTCTATGAACAGCATTCTCACATATGAGTCTGTTGAGTCCAGGTGGGTGAGGGCTGGATGGAGAGCAGAGCAGATTGCATCCTGTGTGGGCCGTTAAGCTCGGTATGCGAACTTAAAGGGGTCCAGAGTGGGGGGGAGGATGGACTTGATGTGTGACATGACTAGCCGTTCGAAACACTTCATGATGATGGGGGTCAGTGCCACAGGGTGATAGTCATTGAATCAGGATGGACCAGGTTTCTTTGGCCCAGGTATGATGATGGTGGCCTCGAAATGTGGTGGCTTGTCTCAGAAAAGTGTTAAAGACATCTGTGAACACATCCTTAAGCTCCTCTGCGCAGTCCATCAACACACGGCCTGGAATATTGTCTGGGCCTGTGAAGAGTGTCCTCTTCACACTGGCAGCAGACAAGCACAGAGCTTGATCGTGGGGGGTGGGTGGAGTTTTCTCTGGGTTTGTGTTGTTTGTGGCTTCAAACCATGCAAAGAAGCTGTTGAGGTTGTTGAGCAGAGAGTTGTTGTCGCCGCAGATCTATGGCGCGGGCTTGTAGTCTGTGATGTCTGAATGCCTTGCCACAGGCTCTGTTGTCTTTGAAGTGGCGGATTATCTTTTTTGTATAGTCCTGTGGGGCAGGGGGGAGGTCTTGTATGCTCCTTTGTGGGTAGTGTAGACCATATCCAAAATGTTATTTCCTCTTGTTGGGAAATCAACATGCTGCTAGAATTTTGGAAGGACAGTCTTAAGATCAGCATGATTAAAATCTCCAGCGAGGATGATGAAACCATCAGGGTGTGCTGTCTGTTGTTCACTGATGGCCTGATACAGTTCACAAAGTGCCGCATTCCTGTCACTGCTGGTGGAGGTTGGAGGGATGTTTACCATACTAGCATAACTTGAAGATGTATGTGTGTGTACTGTTGCATTTACTGCTATTAAAACTATTTTGGTAAAAACATATGTCTTAACTTGTAATAGCAGGCTGCAAAGGCTAAAGCATTTTTAGTTGCACTTTACTTTTCTCAAATCATGTATATTTATATCTGATATTTGAGATATTGAGTCAAAATTATGTGTTGTCCTGCTATCCTAAGGGTTCCTTTAAGGAAACAGACACTTAGAAACGTAGAGATAGAATCAGATAAATTTAATCCATAACAAGCATATAAGTACCTACATCTATTTACAGTATACATGACATATGGTATGACCCTATATATCCTAATTCTCAATTAAAAGCTCAAAACAGTCCTAAAGTCATCAATACGGTTACCGCTAGTTGGCATTATGTATGTACATTAGTTTTGTAGCTCTAAACCATTTAATATAGTTATTTTCTACATTAAACAATATGTCACTTCTTTTTACCACACAGAATGGTATTTAACTTTGTAAGGTATCTTTAAATTATTTTTAAAAGGCCATACTGGACACACTCGTTAGTGGATCTGGTTTCCTCATAGAAGATTTCATTTTAAAATCCATCGCATTGCAACCATCCAGTCCATGCAATAATACTCTTTTAATACTAATCCACAGGTCCAGTCCACTAACGCTGAATCCCTCCGACGGGGTCAAGCCAGTCTTCTGCTAACATACTGAGATTGGATTTGGTGTTTTTTTGTGTTACAATACGTTCATAGTAGATCTGGTCCTTCCAGATATAATACACAAAAAGGGAATTTTTTGGGGAGAAATGTTAATACTGTCTTTGGCGTTTGGCTCGTTGTACTTGGCTAGTACACTTTGCTTTGGAATGACATTTCAGAAATGGAACAATGCCATTACCGTTTCCTCAAGGCTATCTTTCAAGATATTTTAACGTGCTGCATTAGCATGGTGTCTTTCATGCTATTCCTTCAGAACCTTTTGCTTCATGGTGCAGGTGTCCTCATTCAGGTCCTCATGTTAGCTCTGAGATGCTGACGTTGACAAACAGAGAGGCGGGAGGTATGGAGGTCCCATCTTTAGACAGGAGGTGAATATGTCGATAACCTTGGACAGAGAGGTGTGCATTTAGCCTACAAGTTCAAAACACACTGCATGTCAGGGATTGGATCATTAATTGCCATCTAATGTTAAAATTGGACAAATTGTATCGATTCATTACATATGAATATATATTGAATTATCATATAATATTAATTATTTAAATATTGTTCAAATTTAATATGCATGGTCCTTTTCTATCTATCGTCATCAACATCATCATCATCATCATCATCATCATCATCATCAGAGTGTGTGCACATTTAACTCAGAACCGCTAGTAACTTTGGAATTATTTGATTGGACATTTTATGCTGTTGTTTGTTGTTCTATGGCATATGTCATTCCTCAAGCTCATCCCTACCTGGTCGGATGCTTTTGAAGGGAAGGGTGAACTGGCCTACGAAGTCATTCCTGGATGCCTTGTCGTGGTCCTCCACCACAAACCGAACCAAGGCCAGCTCCGGGTTGTGGACGATGAAGTTAAGAGTCTCGTTCCAAACCGGGTTAAAACCTTCAAGAGGCGAGGAAAAAAAGTGGTGTTATAGAAGTGTTATATATTTCAGGTGAGCACTGTGCTCCTTCATACCACTATTATTGTTTAATGTGGAACTCTTTAGTAGACACCTCAAGCTAAAGTGACTTAAAGTAAATCAATAAGACCTTTAGACATTATTAAGGAACTAGTGTATAGGGTTAGGCATTTTACTCAAGCATGCCTACAGGTTAGTGGACGTTGGGGTTTCACCCAGCGCCTTTTGACTAGGAGTCTAATAAAGCATTTTCAAACATCGTTCCCGGTAATTACACTGTAAATTGCAGGTTCAGATTTACAGAATATGGCTCTATGTCGCCATTCATGCATGACTCTGTGCAGAAAATATTCTGGAACATTGCAGGAAAATATGAGAAAGGGGCTTAAAACCCTAACCACTAGACAACCCTGGCCCCTCTCAGAAAACATTTGTACATTTATTTATGATGAGCAACCATCCATTGGACTCTATCAGACTGTTCTCCAGTGCCAGAACACTTTGCAGCAGTGGCAAGAATACCCGACACCAGGATTGATCTTATTACTCTAACCACTTAGCCAAATGACTGCAGCCATTCGCGTCACTGAATGAAAGCATTCCTATGGGTTCAGGCGTTAGGTCACCGTTGTTCTGGATGTGGCTGGTCTCCTCCTTAGCCAGGTCCTGGGGGACTCCGTAGACCTCCACCCTGACCAGCGGGTCGATGATCGAGCCCTCCTTCTTGTTCACCTTGGGGAGCTGCTGCCCACTGAGGACCTGGGTAACCGTGGAAACGCACGCAGTCACTGGCGTACATACATGTTACATGTTACACAAAATCTCCCAATCTACGATGATCTACATTTTTTAGGAGTTGATAGGGGGGATCAAACGCAGAACCTTTTGAATGGGAGTCAACTACACCCGCCCCTAGACTTCCCAGACCTGTATGGAGAGGCGTAGTGGAGCGTAGCCGCTGTGCTCCTGCGGCGTCTCGGGGTCGAAGGGCAGCTCGCTGTCCCTCATGAAGCCGGGCTTCAGGACGTAGCCACAGCCGGCGTTCTGGTGGAACAGCCCGTCATTGAGGTCCATCTCCAGCCCCGCCGTCTGGAAGTTCAGCGCCACTAGGGGAGCAGGGACACAGTGACACATGGTGATCCAATCTAACCAAGCTTTGTAAAGAGCACTTTTGGTGCTTTCAAAATCAATTATTCCTTAAATAGCAAAAACTTGAATAGATACATCTGAGAGGTGGAATAGATTTGTGCTTCCTTCATGTGGGCTCATGTTTTGAGTCTATGTTCTTGGATGGCCCAAAGACAACCTTCCGCCTGAAAAAAATGTATCTCATCATAATTACAACTTTCTAAATATCTGAACATATTTCGGAAAATATGTGACGTCACATTACTAAATTACAAACCTTTCATTAACTTTTCTTTTTGGATTCCTATTCCTATTTCTAATTCACATGTCCCATACTATTAATGATTAATTTCTCCTTTTAATTTTCAATGAGGTAATACTTGTATCCTCAGCTTTATCTACTTGAAACATATCAAATATACGATTCAGGATACAATCAGTTTCTTGTATCTTCAACATCAATATCTTTCTTGATCGCTGTCAAAAAATGAGAGGATTCTGATCCTCATAGAGAGTATTCTGATCGCCATAGAGAGTATTCTGATCGCCATAGAGCGGATTCTGATCCCCCTAAAGAGGATTCTGATCCTCATAGAGAGTATTCTGATCGCCATAGAGAGTATTCTGATCCTCATAGAGAGTATTCTGATCCCCATAGAGAGGATTCTGATCCCCATAGAGAGGATTCTGATCCCCAAAGAGAGGATTCTGATCCCAATAGAGAGGATTCTGATCCCCATAGAGAGGATTCTGATCCCCATAGAGAGGATTCTGATCCCCATAGAGAGGATTCTGATCCCCATAGAGAGTATTCTGATCCCCATAGCGAGGATTCTGATCCTCATAGAGAGTATTCTGATCCCCATAGAGAGGATTCTGATCCCCATAGAGAGGATTCTGATCCCCATAGAGAGTATTCTGATCCCCATAGAGAGTATTCTGATCCCCATAGAGAGGATTCTGGTCCCCATAGAGAGGATTCTGATCCCCATAGAGAGTATTCTGATCCCCATAGAGAGGGCCAGGGATCACCTATCTGGCAGCCGACGTTCCAGAGCTCCTGGGGGTTGTAGTTTGAAGACACTGTCCTGAGCCCACTGGGATAGATGCGGCTCAATTGCCTTGTGTTGTGTTGCACGAAATCTGCACCTAAAAATAATAATAACAATGATAAATAATAATTAATAATAAATAAATACAATTAAAATGTATTCATGAATATAGACTCTTCATTTGTAACACAGACAATAACTTTACAGATACAACATTTCAAATAATATAATTTACTATTTATTATATTGATTTTTATGGTTTCATCATTCTTTGGTGTCTGGGGTATAATATGCTTGTAAACAGGGGTTCAAATGAAAAGCGGAAATAAACAGATGATCAATCAACGTGACGTGCTACTTTTTTTATGTACAGTAGATAAATTGCAGATGTGCAATAGCAGCTGTAAATACACCCTATTCACAAAGGCAACATCGTAGGGCAAACACAGGTGTTGTTCACAACACTAATTATGGGTCTTTTGTGTACCAGTGGTACATTAAAAATGCAAACCCATAATTAGTGTTATGAGCGATACCTATGTCTGTCATATGATGACTCCTCTCCTTGAGACAGACCGGAGTTGAGGAATATGAACTACGGTCACATTTACTCAATACAATCGCTCTGTCTGTATTATAATTCACATTGACCCAAAAAGCTCAGATTTCCATCGGACCTTGCCCAGGGCCGGCCAATTACAATCTAATATGGGATGGGTCAATATGATGAGTGTTGGAAGACTATCAAATTGTTTCCAGAGGCAAATCAATACTGCGAGCTGGAGATCGTATTTGTTACCTGCTTCCTTTGCCAGCTTCCTGGCTTTGGATTCGGACAGCGATGACATCTCGTCGCATTGGTAATGTGACTGAGCGTGCTGGAAACCGCGGAAGTGGACACTCTTACAGTAGACCACCAGGTCTGACAGCTCTCTGGACATCTTCAGTTTTCCTTTCTGGGAGGGTTGGGAGAAATGGAGAGACATCTATTAGATGATAATGTTAAAGGTACCGTGCAAAGTTGGAGGTTTCACAAGTTCCAATGGATTAAAGAAAGAAATCATAGAAGTGCAAGGACAAATAGTATCAAAAATATTAGAAATTAATTAAAAGACAAAACTATAATATAATATGAAATAGGATTTAACAAAATATAACAATTGCAATGAAATATCTTAATTTTCATTCATATTCTCATTCATATTCTTTTTCTTCTTATAATTATCAATTGTAATGAGCCATTTGTACTGTATATTCAGAATGTCAACAACAACAGGTTGGAATTGTGCAACAGAGGTCAATTACAGCACTTTGACCGAATTGCTCCACTGGGACATTGGTGATCTCATTATCTGTGGTTTCACGCATGTTCATTATCTTCCTAACTGCTGCGAATGGGACTTCTCTTCCATTTTAGCCGCAATCATTAACACTTTACAAATGAATACCCTCTCATTAAATACAAATTGTTGTCAAGTTATGTATCTCTGTCTTTCTTTCTATTTATTTTTCTCGTTGGTACTTTTTTTATTCCTTTTTCCTCTTCACTCAAGTGTTGTTCCTTCTTCACCTGCCTTTAAATGTCTAACTGATTTACTGATGAATCAGCATCTCTAAACTGTTAACCTTCACTTTTAGCCCTTTTCTTGCAATCTGAAATAATAAAAAAGATGGGTCCATTATTTATGAAGCTGTGGCTTTACCAGCAATCCCATCTGAAATGACTTTTTGTAAGCAAAGGACACATCTTTTCGTTATTTTAGAAAGTATAGCTTCATAGTCATATATTCAGCTAAAATAGACTCTACCTTCTTGCTGGGGTCGGGGGGGCATTCTGCAGACCCCTGATCTGTAGAGGGGCTGTCAGGGTCAGGGTTCACCGTCTCGTCCTCGTCGCTCACTTCATCGGTCAGAGTTCCACAGCCAATCTTCTTGGCTTTCAGCAGGATTTTACCCTTCAGATCCTGTGGTCAACAGTAACAGTAAATACTTTGTTTTGTGTTCAAAGTTCCAACTCAAAGAAGGAAACTCAAAAGAAATCTGAAGCCTAATCCGTTATCCGTAATCCATTCAGGTTGTTAATCTAATTCTTCGTCGATTTTTCCTAAATATTTTGCCAATTATTTCTGGAAACATCGATCCTGTTAAGTGCTCTGATAGGAAGCATAATGATAATTAGATTGATGGATGTCATTGATTAATAATTCAGTTTTGCCAAATATGATATATCAACGAAAACATAAGACATGAGAGTGTGTTTGTTTTATTTAAGAACTGTGGTATAGGTGAATTAAAATGGCTTTTATATAAAACATTTTGGTCCATTTTTGCGATCCCATGAGTTACGCTGATACGCTAATATTGTGTTATAGCAATTATCTTAGGTTTACATCCAAAGCGACTTGAATTAATTATTTACTAATAGTGAACCAAGAAGTGTGTCCTTAAAGGAACAGATAGGGGTCTATATATATGCTATCTATCAAACCCAGTAGCTTTCAGCTGGGACTTGAACACTGTAGCAACTACCCTATCGGGCCCCCCAAACCATTTCTTATGTTTCATATAGACCGACATACCACCACAAAATATGTGGCTATTGCGGACTCACCCAAAGAAGGAATAGGGCTTGAGCAGCTGTAAGGTACCGTACAAGGCTATCAGCTATGGGTGGGTGGAACCATTATGAGAACTGGTTGCTTGGTTATTGTTGAATTTTGGTTACCGCTTGACCTTCTACGTCAGATCATATGATTGAAGCCCTCCTCAAGACGGGACCACCTGCCTGGGGAGAAGGCAGCTGCTGGGGAGCCTCTCCACCGAGGGGTGCTCTGAGCAGCGTGTTCCCCAGGATCAGCTCCAGGTGCTGGGCCATGACCCTCTGCTGCTCCACCCCACAGTGGTTCTCCAGAGACAGGATGAGCGGGAAGTCGGATGCCTGCAAACACAGGAAAGAGCTCTTTCAAATCAATACACGGCTACCAGCAGAAGCCAGTTGTAATAACATGAGCATTACTGCAGTACAAAAGCTTTCTCTTTCTCTCCCATGATGATGAACTTCTAAGTGGATTTATTTCTAAACTAATCACCAAGGCAGGTGCTCTTTAGAAAGGCCTTTATGGTACTACCAAGATATGATACACTTTATTAATTCCAGATGGGAAATTTGGGTAAAAAAATAAAAAGCAGGCTCCATTATTTTTTTGATTAAGAATCGAACAAAGAAATATGTATTTGTAAAAAACATATTTATGTCCATCGTATGAGAGGAATGTAATTTAATGACAGAAGGTCAAGTGCTCTGAGAGAGCCTGTTGTCATGGTAACCACCTTGAAGGCGTATTCGCTGATGGTTGCAATGACGTCCCTGAAGAGGATCTTGGAGGTCAGGGTGTGGCCGTGGTAGACCACCGGCTCATCATCGGGCCCGTCCCAGCAGTCGATCTCCACACAGCGACAGCCCCGCTTCAGGGCCCTGGGAACAGGGGCATACACACAAAGATGAAACTCGGGATAACGCACACACACAACCACACAGATACGCACAAACACACAGACACACAGGACCACACACACACACACACACACACACACACACAGTTACACACACACAACCACACGCACACAAATCCGAACAGACACAAAGATACGCAAACAACCACACACACACACACATACAAACACACAAACACACAAACACACAGATAAACACACACCACCACACGCACACACACACACAAATAGACACACAGATACACAAACAACCACACGTAGGCACACATACACACCCAAATGTTAACATTGAACAAACAAACACATGCACACAGAACCATAAATTGAGTTATGTAAACAGCTATCAAACAACCTTGGGCATGGTTCTATAAACTGAAATGCACACACAAACACGCACGCACGCACGCACACACGCACGCACGCACGCACACACACACACACACACACAGTGTACAACCCTCACCTTGTCTATGTGTGTGTATAGTTTGGTGTTCTTGTCCCTAACAGGATCGTAGCAATTCTCCCCATAACACTCAGGAAATGAAACAGGCTTTAAGTTTAACCCTCTGGAGGTTTTCTGGAGCAAAACTCAAGAGCCGCTTTCTCCCCAGGTCAATAGGAGTCTATGTTCGGGGTTTAGTCTGAGGTATGTTCCAACCCCAGTTTTCACTATTGGGTCACTATTCCGATTCAAAGTAAATTATTTGCTGTAAGTTTCAGTAGGTAACCCTCTGCTAGTGGAAGCGAAGTCGTTCTAAATTCTGTGAATATCCTCCCATTCCATTCATAAATAGGCTCAAAAATACACTTATCCTTCGCAACTTGATAATAAATGTATTTAGATACATTTAATTCATGAGTAGGTATCGTGCTCAGGAATGAAGATAATGGGGTTCGAACTTGAAACTCACTCGTCACACCCTCAACACCAGGCTATCCAAACTCCCTCTCACCTAATATATATATATATATATTAACATTGTGATTGACGTCGTGCTTACTGTATGTATGCCTCCAGGCTGCTCTGGCCCCGGAGCTGGTCCTCCAGCAAGTAGGTATTGTGGGAGGAGGAGAGGAAGTAGTGGCTGAGCGGCTGGCTCATGTCCTGGTAGAGGTCCTTGTGCTCCATGTTGAAGATGGAGCCCTCCAGGGAACACAGGTACAGCTGGAAGCCATCCAGAGACATGGAGCCCTGGCTCCTGGCTGCTCCCACAGAGAGGACAAACGGCATGAGCGGACACAGCCAACAACAACACAGTATTTTGACAACCTTTTATCTGCAAATGTGTAAGTACATCAAGTAGAGACCAAATGAGAAAGATATTCTACTGACCAGCCCTGGTTTGAATAAATGTTTTGAATGCGTCCGAATTGTGTGTGTAAAAGGATGTTTCCAGATCTAACAGCTGATTTTAGGCACAATATTTGGACAATTTAGGCCTTTTATGTGTCAAATGTTAATGTGTCCAGAAATGTTGCAGTCTATTTAGTAGATGATTAAATCCAAAGCAACTTTGATCTGGTGATTTGTTACAGTGGTTCCTTATTTGTGTCTTATTCAGTCTCTCTTTCGAACTTAAAGGGGCGTAGGAATGAGTTTAACAGTGGGGGGACACATATCGGAAACCTGACAGATCCGTTAATGGTTTGAACAGAAATATGTCCTAAATTAACTATACTGAAAAAATTCACAAATACATTTTATTCTACTAAAAAGATACATTTGTAAATGTAAAGGAAAACACATTTTGAATGGCAGTAATGAACTGATAAATATCCAATCAATTCTTTGATTGCTCAATCATTCAGTTTTTTAGAATAAGAAGCGGTGACAAGACGCTGTGTTGCGCTTTCAAAATAAAATAAAATATTTTTCTCCCCCCGGTATAATTTTTAGGTGGGACAAATGCGCCTGTCTCCAATATTGGAGGGGACACGTCCCCTCCGTCCCCCCCGGTTCCTACGCCCTTGCGAACTTGGTTTCAAACTCAAAACCAAAATAGCTATTGCATGTTGTTCCTGTCTATTTTGGGTGTCACGTTTCCATCACTGCCAATCAGAACTCGAGCAGATAAATACCGGCATCTACTGCCCTGGGGAATGAATGCAGATTGTAACCATTCCCACCAAAGACAGAGACCAGATGTTAGTGGGCGTTGGTGGGTTTCTGGTCCAGTGGGAGGGTTTTAGACCCTCCCATGTGTTACAACCACACTGATGGCTCGCAGACCACAAAGGGTCTACCTCATTCCCCAGGGGTCCTTAAGGGCGATGACCACAGTGTTAACCATGGGACCCTCACCCATCTCAGAGGGCTCGTAGTGGTCGATAAGCTCCTGGGCGTGCTCCACGGAGCCGTCCCCCTCCTGCTGCTCAATCCGCAGGATGTTCTCCAGCTCGCCACGGCTCAGCATCTCCCCGTCGCTGGAGTAGTCCTGGAACAGCTTCCACACCTCGTCGCGCTGGGTCAGCATCTTGTAGAACATGACAAACTCGTCGATCTCCAGCGACGAGCTCATGGACGTGTCGGCCATCTGCGGACGGGGAGTGGGATTCAGAGGTAAGAGCAGAATGTGTGCTGGGTTTGTTTGGACGTGGGCGTGCTTGGGATGGGGAGGAAATATGTTGGAATTTATGTTGGGTTTGTCAGATGAATTGACACACATCCTCATTGAAGTCTGCATTGAACTGAGATTCTCACAGTTAATAAACAGATAATATAGAAGTACTAATTATATATTATTACCATTATGATGAAGCCAACAGGATCAAGGCCTGGGAAAATGTTAAAGTATCTCCAGACAGACACAGAGATCAAGTTCAAGTTCAAGTTCAAACAACATTATTTGTCCCGGAGGGCAAAGAGATATTCGTAATGATAGAAAGACTGGCCAATAAGAGGTTGTCTTTTTGATAGACTGGTCTGCTTTTGAGAGATGTTCTGATTGGTGGATTGATCTGCAGTAAGAGCTAAAAGTGATCAACAGTAAGTCTTACAGTAAAGAGGTAAAAAGCGTGGTCCTCGTTCATGTCCACATTCATCATCTTCAGCAGTTTCCTCACTTCCTTGAAGTTCATCCTTCCATCTTTGTTTTTATCCGCCTTCAGGAACCAATCCCACACCCACCTGAGGACTGGTTAGGGAACGTCTCTTTGACTGGTAGTCCTGGGAAATAATGGGCTTGGTTTTCCCATTGTTTTTGTTAAACACACACACACTCAAGAAGAGGAGATAGAGGAGGAGTGAAAAGAGGGGGAAGGAGGAGGAGGATGGGGGAGAGGAGAGGAGCAGGAGAGGAGAGGAGAGGAGAGAGGGGAGGGGAGAGAGGAGAGAAGAGAAGAGAGGAGAGGAGGAGAAGAAGAACAGGAAGAGCAGGAGAGGGCAGAGAGGAAAGAGGAGAAGATGATGAGCGGGAAGAGAGGGGGAGGAAGGTAGCATGAGGGTGGAGGAGAGGAGTGACTACACAGACGGATCATTATGGACCTGTTCGCTTGAAATCCAAGGCTCTGAGAAGGATACTGGTCCAGTCTCTCCTTCTCGTCCATGTTCTTGGCCTTGTGGATCAGCTTGCGCATGCCCCTGACCCAGGCCCCCGCCTCCTCGGGGGTCTCGGCCACCAGGTCCAGGTTGCCATGGCGACCGCGGAACTCCAGCGTGAAGCAGAGGTTGGGGGGGAACTCATCGGCAATGCTCTGCAGGACCTCTGACTGGTGGCCCTGCCGCACCGCCTCCACGTCACTCACCAGGACTGGACAGGGGGTGCAGAGCAGAAGACCGTGGGGTTAATGAGAATGTGTAATGATGGTGGTCATATGCACATTCATTGAACAATGAACAGCAGCCTCTAATGGCAATGAAATGCCTGAATGATTGAAAAGCAGGCGCTTTTAATCAGAGTGTTTTGTATTTTACGCATGTCATAAAGAGTAGGGGTTAGGACTCACACACACAAACACACACACACGCACACACACATTTACATTTACATTTAGGGCATTTAGCAGACGCTTTTATCCAAAGCGACTTACAATAAGTGCATTTGTTACAATAAGTACATTTGTTATAAGAAGTGAAACAATATATCGCTGTCGGTACAGTAAAGACGTTCATAGAACCAAGTGCAAGTATTACAATCGCTAGGCTAACCCATTCCCCGTGTAAAGCAGCGATAGCAGCTACTGTAGATGCTACACAATTAAGTACCTTGAATAAGTGCAATGTACAAGTGCCAGGACGTACAACATTCAATGGTGGCTGTGCATTGGTTTCTATGCAGAGTCGAGATGAACTCTGAACAGGTGAGTTTTGAGTCTTTTGCGGAAGCTGGTGAGCGACTCTGCGGTCCTGACATCGGTAGGGAGCTCGTTCCACCACTGAGGTCCCACACACACACACACACACACACACACACACACACACACATACACACACACCACGCACACACACGCACACACACACACACACACACACACACACGCACACACACACACACGCACACACGCACACACGCACACACACACGCACACATCAACACACACACCCAAACACTCACAGCCAGGTGTACTTACAGGTGGAGTGGCCTCTCCCTGCCCACCTGGACTTGTACCAGATGTTCAGCCCATCCTCCAGGAGCCGGAAGTGTCTCTGTTTCTTCCAGGAACGGGACTTGACCTTCCTGAAGGTCGACCCCGCCATCATCACCTTGAGGTCAGCATCATCTTTGTGTCCTGAGTTAAGGCAGGGAATTTGGGGTATTGATGTCAATTGATTACCAGCTGAAATCATAGGCTAGTGCTACATAGACAACTAGTCCCTTTGTTAATCGATAATATATGAATTTATGAAATTGCTCAACTTTATTGAGAGTTATAACACACAATAAGATAAAATAATATACTAACCCCAGACAGGAAATGTGGGTGTCACAGCACTATTACCAAATAGTAGTATAATAATTCAAAAGGGATACACATTTAATATAGAACAATACCCAGAAATCACTGATTCATTTAGTAACACAGCAGCCTGTTCTGTATAATGCAACACATTTTTTTGTGAGTTTAGTTTTTCAAAATGATTTACACACGTGAAAGTTGAGGAGAATCCATTGCGATCCTTGATGAAGTCTACGCAGTGAAAACGTACCCCACCTGCAAGCGAGGATAAATCACAGAATACGTATCAGCATAACACCGATTCATTGTTGGAACAAGGATCCCCCTGGAGTGCTCCGGCATGGTCCACTTAAAGCCTTGCTTCGTTCTATTTTAATTATTGGTAATATTTTAACAAACGAGACTGCTTCACGATGACAACTCATCCTGGCCAAAGAAATCTTTTAGACAAAACTCACGACAACTATGAAGTCCCACGTTGCAAATAAACACACATAGGCGGAGAGCGATATAAAGACATAAGCATCAACTCCTATGTATTCCGGTCGGACTACTGCCTTCTTGCATTCAGATCGATTGGCAATGTGGCACACAACATCCAAACCCAAAATTCTCACAGATCGTCTATATATTGTATATATTTCCTCATTTATTAGATCTAAATTGCCGTGGACTTGAAATAGGGCACTAAATCTTTTTCGAATCAGATGTCAATGACTACTGAGTTAGTAATCATTTACATTAACAAAACACAACGGTGTCCGTGACTCATCCATTGGGAACGCCGCCTGAATCAAAGCACCCAGTGTCCATCTGCGGCTTGTCTCCATGACGACCGTGTCCTTTGGCGGCCACCCTAACCCTAACCCACTGGATTCACCTGGGTTTGAATTTGATTTTCTTAACCATCATTTGCCTAACAAAATATTCAAACATTTTACTTGAGCTTTCTCCTATTCAAGTAGTGTACTACTTCTGCCTCACAAATGTATGTCTGTGATTTAGATTTGTTAAATATTATCTTTTTAAACAAATTGTATTTCTTTTTATTTTTGTTCTTTTTCTCTTGAGAAGCACATTGCATTGTAGCAGGAAAAGTAAGTAGCCTAAAGTGGGATGGATTTATTGATTTAAAACCAGCAGTGAACCCCAGCCTTGCCAACTGAGCATAAAGGCATACTCTCAGTGGGTAAATCCCCCCTACATCAATTATTATCAGTGGCAAAAAAACACATCACTGCCAGAATACAGCTCAGCATATCTGACTGTCTTTGGGCTCTCTCTATCTCTGTGGATGGAATCGTAGTATAACAGTACTATAGTCTTGAGACAGATGGCATCAGAGTTGATTACTGAATGGATTTCAGGGGCAATTTGTAGGAAATGGCATGACAGGCAGGCATGCCACAGAACATCTGGTTGCAGTTTTTTGTACCACAGTAGAACATAATACAAGATTCATTTTTTTACATGAACACCATCTCATAATTTTTCAGTAAACCCCTTATTGGTGTTGTAGGATGGGGCCACTTTTGTACCCAGAGCCCTATGTACCCAGCGTCCTATGCTCCCCAGAATTATATGGTACATAATGGGAACATGCGGAACACTCTAACGTTCCCCAGTTCTACACCTGTACTCTCCCAGCGTCATATGTTCACCAGCTCTATCTAGCTCATTATGGGATTCTCAAAAATATTTTTCCCAGCTGTGTCTTCGCTTATTACGAATGGGCTATTGTGGGAACTCATCAAATTTGTTTTCTGTTACTCAGCCCTGCAGTATGGCTCTCAATATAATGGGTCTAAACTTATAAATGGTTGGAGTCATGGCTCACCAAAGGTCAAGGCTTAATAGGTGAAGACTAGCCAAGCTAACTGATAAAATGATAAAAACGTCACATTATGATTTAAGTATCTATGTCAATCCAGTTTGTTTTGGCCTCCAACTAGTATTTTCTGCTTTTAACCATAGTTGATTTCGAACACCATTTTCTATATTAAGCGCTCTTCACTTGAGATTTTTTTTTTCTTGGAAATAACAATGAATCCGAAAAAGGTTTTCATGGAAAAACAATGTGTGCTATTTTTTCTCAATTAACAAGATGCCTCTAAATCCTGCGCAAAGCTCTTCCCTTTATGGAGTGCAGTTTCTGCTGCTTATCAGTCCAGTGCCATATGATTTCAAGTACGGGGTCAATGCAGGTATCTAATTTAGACGTTACCAATTTACGAATTTATCAATGTTGACCAATTATGTGTGGGATTTGCATCTGAACAGCAACAAAGTCCTGAGGTGCCTGTACAAAGTCTACAAACGTGTAACAACATGATCATGCTAAAGATTTAAGATATCTCATTCATTCAAAAACAGAATTCAGGGATACAATCTCTTTTATTCAGAGAAACTAGAGCAGAATTCTTTTTTTCTCACAATCCTGAGATACTAATCTCATTAGCTCAGAAAAACAGGGCAAATATACATTTCAAGCCTATTCATTATGCTTCTGTAGGTCACTGACGTGTCAATGCTGAAAGGACCAATACCAATGCAGTGGTGTTAGATAGAACATGGGCATTTTTTCAAGACCTACAAAATATATTTGATGAAATGATAACCATTGCATGATTTTCTTTTCTGTTTATACAGCTGTTTTTAAAGCCCTGTTCCAGTAAAAAAAAAAACGAACTAGATAATATTGATTAAATTAGGTACAGGATCCGGGGAACATAGGACCTTCGGAAGTTCAGACCCCTTGGAACTTGGTACCCTGGGAAAATAGATATACTTCCTTTAGGAATAGGTGAAGGGATTTCATATAATGAGGTCTTTGACTGTAGGCCGTTGAGTTTCTAATTTTGAGACTTGAATAATATAATAAAAAACAACATCAGACTGGATGAAAGTCAGAGGAAACATGAAAACTGCAAGACAAACACGCTGGGAACCAGCCGCCTTACTTCCTGCTGCAATCTGTGCATGCCGGATGGATCAAACACTTCCTTGAAGGGAAGAGCTTTAAGCTAGCTTTTTCCTTTCACGGACCCCCTGGAAATACAAAAAAGAAAGGCTCCATTTTCACTGCGCTTTACACTACTACTACACAATGACAAAGAGATTCCACCTCATTCCACCAGTGAAGGTATTGAGGGAACACAGAGAACACGTTCATCTTTGTACACTGATTTGCTTGAGGTAGGCCTATACTGCTATGTGGCAGAGAGTGTGAATAGGGAGAGTGTATATTATACTGGGGGGTTTACATGTTTGCATTCACTTTAGAGCAACTCAAACTGCTCTTCATCACTGCTCTTCATACTCTTTCATCATTTAGTTTTGTTACCAAAAATGCATTACTATTTACAGAAATGTGTCTTCATCATCATCATTTTGACAACAATAAACAAACAAAATGTACCAAATGACAACACATTTCAAATTACCACAATGTTTGAAACACAGCAGCTGCTATCATATGTGTTATTTTAAGAACCATGGTCACATGGTTTGACAGACAGACAAACGGACTGTTCCAGGGATGAGTCATACAGGGGGGGGTCACTTTTTGCTGTCCAAACAGAGTACTGACCACACACACCCACAAATGAAAACAAAAACGCATAGGAAAACTGTGGCAATGAACAGAGCATATTTAGAAAAAAAGTTACTTAAACTATCCTCTGAGAGAACTTGTCCATATACCAAACTCTCCATTAAAACAGTTATGCAAAGAATCCTACAAACAAATGAAAGCCAACCACAAGCCCATTAAATTCCCATTCCTCTGCCATGGGGGGAGTGCTGTGCAGGGTAAATTGGAACCAGACAGTGAAATATGAGACTTATCAGAGCACATCAAATCAGCCAAGTAAACAGGCCACTAGGGTTTACTAAGAGGGAGAGAAATTACGTACAATGAAGATGAACATGGATAGGATTTGGTCAAACCAAAAAGAGATGGACATACTTACCAAAGCTAGGTGTTCCCTCTGCTGAGTCGCCAGTTGAGGAGAGAAGCAGGCTCTGGCAGATCTCCACTGGATAGTGTCTGGAGAGTAGACTTTTCTCCAGAGGTCTCTGACTCAAAAAGTGTGGCCAGAGTCAAGTCATCTTGCTGAGCATGTGTGCTGGGAGTGGCCGGGGGGAGGGCCAGTCTTGCACAGTCTTAGGGAACTGGGAGTGTCCAGGGAAAATCTGTCTTCCTCTCTCTCTCTCTCTCTCTCTCTCTCTTCTGTGGCTGCTGGTTTCCAGGGAAATCTGACTCCTATACACAGCCGCACGCTGGTACAGACCCAGCCCTTCTGCTCCTTCTGTCTAAAGGCCCCTCACCGCTGCATCGGCTGCACTCACTCAATATGCTTGTGCGGCTCCCTTTGCTTGGTCTCGCTCTGACACACACTCCCTCTACCGCACTCTCTCTCTTCCATCCATCAGCTGATTGTGTTCCTCCCCCAGTTAAAGAGCCCAGATATCTTCTTGAGAATGCTGGCAACGTTTTTGAGGAAGCTGTCAGGCTTCTTACCAGAACCACATTTAACAATTACCAGATATGCACCATAGATCAAGATTTCGTTCTGTTGCATGCATTCTAAATTTATTATTATAATTTCTTCCCTAACACTGAAATAGCAATTTGATTCAGTGTGAAGAAATGTGATCGCAAATTCTGTAAAGGGAATGAGACGATGGACTACTCTGCATAGCCCTCTCACTGCCAGAGACTTCGAGGCAATCACCAAATGGAGGACTAACAACACAGACTATTTTCTATAATCTATATTCATATTCATAGTTAGCTTCTGGTGTCGTGAAGAGTATAAGTGATGTTAATACGATAATAAGTAATATACAGGTCACAATATTGAATCAAATAAATATTGTATTCATTGATTAGATGACTGATTTAAACTTAACTTAAAATAAGAGACAAAAAAAGCAGTTATTTTGAAAATATTTTAATTTGGAAAAAACTAGTAAGCAACAAATAAATTGACAGTAGTGGATACGGTCCGAGTTGGTATTAGAGCGTTGCAGCCTCTAATACCAAAGCACAGACCTACATATCACCCAGGCACAGGACTCTTTCCGTTTTAGAGGCTTGCTGAAATACAAACTGCCTTTTCCTCTCCTTTGCAAAACAATGGAGAGACAGATCAGAGATAGCACAAGTCCCATGGGGAACCCAGAACTTTCTTGGACAAATGGAAAGTTAGGATGTGGATCTCTCTACACGTGTGTGTATGTGTGTGTGTGTGTGTGTGTGTGTGTACCTTGTACACACACACCTACCTTGTACCTCCACACAGCTTGGTGTGAAAGAAGGGCATAGGGTTCGATAATGGGAAACAAGCAGTAAGTGATACGTTAATGGGCCAGTAAAAGGCAATGCAAAGCAATCAGGACTGCTACTAGGATGTTGGTCGGTGTCAAGGGACCTAGGTAGGCCCAGAGGGAGGGCTACTGTGATGGAGCACCACTCCACCCCAAGAAATCGTATGTTTCAGACGGATGCAATAGGGAAACTTTATGATCGAACTCCCTTTGCACAACTACGGAAATAACATTTTCCTAGCATTGTTTTGATATCCATGTGAACCTGTAATGAGTAGCGGATGCCTGATGGTATAGAGAGCAAGCTGCTTGTAACTCTGAAGAGACTGACTCATAGCAGCATGAGTAATATGGATTTGGATCAATGATTTATTGAAATCTGACCTGGTTTAATGTATTAACCCAATCAAAGTCAAGTCTAAGATCCAAATAGTTTAAACCAATGCTTCTAATATTTATTGTCCGTCATCTTGTGTTATTTAAAATTTGAATCTGGGTGATTTACATTAATGTTATGCAAAATGTCCCAACTATGTTCCAACGTAACAGCTTTAGAAATTGGGCCATCTTTCTTACGAACAAAAAATAAAGGCTCTGTTACAGTTTCATAAAGATTTCTGGATGCAAATCAAACTTTAGTGAAATCTTACACTACTCCCTCATAACAACTTTTACATTAAAATAAAAATCCATTTTCCATCCATCTCAAGCTGTATTATACACTAGTCTGGCAAACAAATCGTTCAAAAATAAAGAAAAGAAATAAACACGAAGAGAGGCAACAAATTACAGTTATTGCTCAGTCGCAGGAATGTTACAGCAGGAAAAAGGCGTGTACCAAAGGAAGGAAACAAAAGGCCATTACAAATGATTCCTCCTGGATTCATCTTAACAAAGAATTCTGGCACATTATGATGGAAAAATAACTCTCCGTATGCACAAACACCTGCTTTTCATTCTGTACAGCACCTTTTTCAAAGACCAAACTGTCCACACAACCTTTTGGCATTTCTGCCAAGACATTCGAAAGACTATTGATGCCAGCATTCATTTTTGCTCTGATACGTTTTTTTGTTTGTTAAATGCCCCATGAGCATTTAAGTGCTCCACTCCGATGCTTATTCCACATGTATGTCGTGACATTATTGTGGCAAACACAGCTTCTAGTCACGCGTTCCCACACTGGACTCAACTCCGGATTCTTCTTTAAGTGTCTCTGTGCTCACGATCCCTCCGGACACAAGCCTGAGCTCGTGTGTGTGTGTGTGTGTGTGTGTGTGTGTGTGTGTGTGTGTGTGTGTGTGTGTGTGTGTGTGTGTGTGTGTGTGTGTGTGTGTGTGTGTGTGTGTGTGTGTGTGTGGTGTGTGTGTTTGTGTGTGTGTGTGTGTGTGTGTGTCACACTTTAGGTCCACATCACTGAGCGGAGAGCGGGATTCCCCGGGCGTCGGTGACCTGGCCCTCCTGCAGGTTCTTCACCAGCTGGGCCAGCCATCGCTTGGTGGTGGTGTCATCCTTCAGAACCTGGGCAAACGTGTTGTCCTTCAGCTGATCGGGCAGACACTGTCGCAGGGCTTCTCTGGCTCTGTGGCAGGGGGGGGGGGGGGGGGGCAGCACCATACATCAGCGTTTTTATACAGTGGTTGCCTGAATCTAATATGTAATTGATCATGGGTATTAGGTCTAGGGTTTCGTACGTTTTATCTTTTGTCTATACATTCAGCAGACGCTTTAATCCAAAGGGACTTACAACACGTAATGCAAGTCAATTAAACATCTTTTAATCCAAAGCTAATGAAAATACAGTCATACTCTGCATACTGCATTGGCGAATCATTCCCGAAAAATGGCTCATCAATAAATCAAGAACAAATTTAACATCTGTGATATGACACCTCCTAGTGGCTCAAAAGAGATGTCAGCTGAACCAACTGAAACAGATCAAAACAAATGAGGATAAAAACAACTACAACGAGAGGGCTTGTACCTGAGGTTATCAGAGAGGCGGAGGTAGCAGCGGACCACGTGTTTCAGCAGGCGTGCGGACGGCTCTTTGGAGAGCTGCAGAACCATCTTCCCCTGAAAGAGACACAGACGAATCAAGTCAAAGCCGAATGATGAAGAATTCATCAAGATGACCGGTCTCTAAATAAACATAGCAAATTAAAACCATACTTTTTCTGTTATTATGCTGCCATTATTATCCATCTTATTAAATTGATATGTCTGTTTCTGCTGCTACAGAATGAAATGTCACCTCGGTTGATTAAGGAACCAATCTGTCAATCGATCTATCTAAATGTAGCAGAGAATTCAATGTAGACGATAATGATAAATTCAGCCAATTCTGTCTAACCCCCAATGATTGTACTTACAAGGATCATGGCCACATGAGAGAAGCGCTCGTAGGTCTGGCATATGTATGCCAATCCAGTGTCATCCAATAGGATCTTCTGCAGGATGAACGTAGCGACCTGCCATGCACAAAGCAGAGTGCTATGATGAGATAAACAAGGAACCCGCCCTAATTGGAATATAAACAATGCTTTTGGGGTTCCCACTATGGACTTGTTAAACAGCAATGCTTACCGTTTTAGACAGTTCACTGCCAGACTCCATGATGCGCAGACAAAGTGGGATTATTTCAGTGGTGAGGAGGAAGTTGATCACTTCCTGTTCATCCGTTTTGACCAAGGCCCCTGAAAGCAAAGACAGGAAGAGTTAAGACTTTAGAGTAATAACTATTTCACTTTTGTAATTTAGCTGGGTTAGACATCTTACTCAATGAAGCCTAGAGGTTAGGCTGCAGGCATTGAGGATATATTCCCAGATCCTTACCCCCTAACAACCTCACTGCACTGGCCTCGGTATCACTAGTTTTAAAAAACACCCTTCACAAAGTTAGATGACAAAAGCAGACAAATCCATATTGCCCTTTTTGGATGAATGCAGAGGTATGATATGTCAAGAAAACCGCCCCATTTCATTTGATGAACAGTAAGAGTTGTACAGATCGAGACTGGGCCTCACCAATGACCCCGAGGCTGGTGAGTCTCAGGTACTCGAAGGGCCGCGTTTTGCTCACGGTGTGCAGGAAGGGGTACAGGAAAAGGGGGATGTGGGCGGCAAGGAAGGCGGACCTGCAAAATAATAAATCATTGATTATCTCAAGATCATAGTAATATAAAAGGAAAATTACACCACGAGAGACAATGAATGTAGATTTTAGGTTGAATGAAAACCCAATTAATGTATTCCACTAATTTGAACACCTCAGTTGGGATTTAAATAGCCAAACTTTAGTCAGAAGGCATTTTTTTATGTCTTTCGTGAGGCGTCTCATTAAAATGAAAAGTATTAAAGTTCCTCATCTCTGGGTGTTACCTTGTCTCTGGGTGTGAAGCAACACACTGCAAAAGTGCCAGGGCATTGCACACCCTGTTGGATTGGTGGGCCGTGAGCGTAGGCGGGTTAATCGATGGATAGATGTTTACGATTTCCTGTAAACAGAATGTTAACATTTCAGATTTTCATTGTGATTAAAATATTCAATAACAGTCTTAAAGTTTTAATAAGATTAGCTGTACATTATTAATCCCACATTTGAAAAACATTGGGTGTGCCAGAAGAAAGTACATTACAAAGTTAAATGAATAAACGAAGAAAAACAGACAATATCTGTATGCAGAAAATATGTCAAACATGTACACACAAGAACTACGATAATAAATGTAAATAAATATAAAGAGGTCGTTTATTGACAGCATATGCCACTATATTACAATTATATATATTACCACCATTATGCCCAAGTGTCTATAGTGTTGGTGAGATGAAAATTGCTCTACCCTTTACCTGTAGAAGAGCCGCAATAGTGCCACAGGAATGCCAGAGCATGGGCGCCAGGTCGGGCACCGACTCCCGCTTCTTGCTGAGCTCCAGCAGAGCGTTCTCTCTGGTCTCCGGGCTGGACAGCTCATTGATCCACTGGTAGATTTTCTCTCTGTCCACCTGGGCCAGAGCCGAAGTCACAGCCTTGAAATAAATTATAGAAAAAAGAGAATAAAATATTTAAGAAATATATATATATATCTTTTACAAGGTATCACGATGTGGTTCAACACAGAGAGTGGTTTCATTGTGACATTCATTGTTTATAAACAGTATCACACAAAGCCCGCTTTCCGCAGAGCTAAACATCACACACATCGAGACTTGTAATACAACGTATGGAAATACTCACAGCTCCTGTAGCTAGCATTTTGTGCAATGCCTGGATCTGGTCCCCGGTATGATGCTGAGAACCTATTGTAAACCCCGTCTGGAAATCCACTGGTAAAGTAATATAATCCAACTTTCTCTATTGGCGGCTAGCAGCCAAGCTAACGGCTGTAGCATGCACAAGCTAGCTGCTAAAGCTTACGCCAACTCCCGTCGAGTAATGCCTAAACAATCTACACCGCATAAGAAATAGCTAGTACTCGTTACAGTAACTCAGAAGGTGGTGTTTGCATATCTGCTGTTGATCTTTAGATATCCATACAAAAATATCAAGAGAAATGAGCAATGACTTCGTTTTAAGACAAGTTCATGTGAAATGACCATCGCGAGATGTTCTTGAGGCTACCCCTTACAAAAGGGCTATGATAACGCGAGAAGACCAATTATCTTCTTGTTGGTATTTTACGGTTGTTTGTAGCTCTATTGTTGCACTACCGCCCTCTTTTGACCAAATGTGGTACTTTTCTGATGTATTTAACCCTCATACCGAAAAGAAAAAGAGCATCCTCCCACCCTTGATCTCTGCGTCCTTTACTGCTGGTTGTAAATATTTCGGCGTCTTCTCTCCATCGCCTGGGTTTGTCCTCTCTTCTCCCTGCCAATAAAGATATGTTGTATAGCCTACATATGATCGCTTATGATAATGAAAACATTGTGAGACGTCTCTTTCATTTATTAATTCTCATTCATTCAATCTTTTCATTTTTTGTGGATTCAACATATACATTTTGCCATGTGACCATGGCATTATTTTCGTTTGACAAGGTGGCAATCTCGAAGATTTTCATGTAAATATATGTCCGTTAAGTGACTACATCGCCCAATAAGATTACACAATAATGACTGAGCGTATGGCCCACTGGGAAATGAACGTTACGAACTGGGTGTCGGTGGCGATGCTGTTTGTATCTCTGTTAATGATGGCCATGTGGAACATGCTGTACATTGAAATCTATCAAAAACAATAAAGATAACCATGGCTTTGATATTGGCGTCCCATTGCATTGCTAAATTTGCAAAAGACTAAAATTATGTTTGGACTTATGTATTTAAATAAATACAAAAAAATAAAAATCGAATTCCCTGCAAGAAGACCTCGCGTGCTCCCGTGTCTCACTTCCGTCGAGGAGCCTCCCGTTCCCGCCATCCTGCTGGCAGCGCTGCGCCGCCGCGTCGTGAGTGCAGTCCGTCAACAACAGAACAGCACAGCCGCGCAGGACGGGAAAGCCGGCAAAACACACTTTCTGCTCTATACGGATTCACAGGAGCAGTACGGGGGTCGGAAAGTTTGGAGAAGAGCACATACAACCCAGAGGTGAGGGAGTCGCGACGCGGTTCATTTAGTGAGGCTTCATGTTTTCATCAGCAACACGACAATCAAGACGCGGACGAGCCCGTTAGCTAGCCGGCTAGCGAGCTAATGCTAACGCTGGCAACACCGGGGCCTGCGAAGCATCCCGCGCTGCTAACGCTAGCAGGCTGGCTACACTGGTGACATTAGCTGCAACGCTGACATCAAATTAGCATTACTTTTATGTGCGTGCAAATGGAGCCAACCCCGCTGCACAAGAAAAACCGAAGATATCGTCCTCTAGTCTGTCATTGAATGGTGTTGTTTTTCGTTGAATTGTATTCTATGTTTATAATGAGCAGCTCGGCCAGCGAGCAGAGCTGCAGGTTGTGTGATGATGATGACCATTAGCCTGCTAACGGGGATAGCCGCTACTTGGGGTACACTCTTCCATTTAGAGCTCTGGTGTCTTGTGGGTTGACTTAAAGATGGACAGTGGTCGTAAGTGAATGTTATGTTTTGCAATTCACATTCGTCTATGAAGCAAGTGTTAGTGGGAACTTGTATCGACCCATAGTTGTAATTGGAGGGAATCTGCTGTGCATTTTTTTTCTGCTTCCCATTGACTTCTTTTATGCTTTAATGTCAAATTGCAACGGTTCGTTACGAAGAATTTAAAAATCTAACTAGTTTAAATTTAGTCCTATAACCTGTGCAATGTGATATTGTCAATAATGGCTAACGTTACCTCAACTGTCTACTGTGTGTGTTTGTTTAATATAATATACAGTATTTTCCAAAGATAAATAGATATGTTAGCTAGCTTCTCCCTGTAATCAGTGAATTAATCTGAATTTGGAAGTTATTGAGTACTTACTTTCAGTGATCTCATTTCCTCAACAATGTTCCTGATCCCTCAGATCAATTGATCCAGGTTTGAGGTGGGCCAGCTGAACAGTGAACCATGGCAGCCGCAGTGACTAAACTCTCCAGCGGTGTTGTCAAGATACGCTTCAACAGCATCGAACTGGGCACCACCAGGTGGAAAGAGGGAGCCTTTGAAATCCTGGAGAAGGACAACAAAAGCAGCCTTTCCCTTAGATTCAACTGCGGTGGACCACCAAAAACCTTTCAGGTAAACACCAGACACTTATTTTTCTTATTCTACTTTCTGATTGAACTGCTTTTTTTTACTCTTGAAATAAAGGAACTGTAAGGTAGACAAGGCGTTAACTACATTGAAGCATGCATGGGACCATTGTGTACTTGAAAAGAGCAGTATTGGGTTAAACTAACCAAATGAGTTTTATAGGTGTAGGTGTTAAACACATACACTTTAACACAGGTGTTACATTTTCAACCGATAATCACGCTCAGAATAGCAGCGATCTGACACAGGGACCTAAAGACGAGATCACCGGTATAAGTCCTGTCTGTCTAGAGCTGTAAACTAGACGACGCCGCTGAGCGAAGAAGTCGGACGGTAAAAATACAGAGTAAAACTGATATTCAATATGTTTACAATGTTGGAAACGGTGCGGAAAACAAATCACGCTTACAAAACGATCACGTGTACTTATTGAGATTTGGCCCTTGTATTTTATTACTCTGTGCGTTAACGACAACAAGGTTGTCATTGTTGTTTTTAGCTCAACCAGAACGTGAAGCAGATTTCCCAGAGTATGAGTCGCATCATGGTGACACTGAAGGACAGCAGCATCATCACTCTGGATAAGCTGCCTGTGTCCTTGGTCCAGAAGACCAAGGAGTACCTGGAGAAGGTGAAGCAGGGCAAGCAGAGTAAGCACACAATGTTTCTCTACTATACTGTTATGGTGCAGTGCTTTAAGCTGCAGTTCAAAAGCAAAGTTTTTCAGGAGTACCAACTTAAGTTGGTTATTAAATGTGTTTTACTAATTTACTATGGAAGTATTGTATGGGGCAGGAGACTGGATAGTCAGGAGCGGTGAAGGATGGTTAGGAGACAAGGGTGTTTGACTCGCAAGCGGAAAGGCAATAAGTCCAATGCCACAGTCTGAGCTGTATGCATCCTTGAGCAAGAGCCATGATCCGAACTGGCTTCTTAATTACCTGTGTAAATGAATACCTTCATGAATAGAACAACTAAATGTTAATATACATTTACCATACTAGATCCAAAATCCTCCCAAGGAAGTGCCAGCTTCAGTGTTCTGGGGAATCGCGCTGTTAAGAATGAGACCAGTCCACCCGGAGAGAGACAGGTAACCAGCAGCACCAAATGTCCAGATATATCCACGTTTTACGCAGTAAGTGGATGCAAAAGAACCCATTTCTCTACCTATGTGCTCCCTGTCCACTAGACAACACCCAGGAGACAGAGTGTGGAAGGCAGGGAGGAGGCCCCCCGTAAGCCCCTGGGCAGCCCAAGCCGAGCTTCCTCCACCCCCACCCGCGCTGGCCTCTCTGAGAACAGGTAAGGGTGGACCTTCGAGGGCTCCTGGATCATAGATCCTAAAGATTGAGTATTCTCATTGTGTCAGTCTCTCTTGCGTGGAATAGCACTCTTAAGCATTCATTAAAAAAAGCACAAAGGATATGTTGCGTTGGTAAAATATATATAATAAATTATATCAATAATAAAGTGCTGCAACATCAATGTTGTGATTGGGACAGTATAGTTTGTACAGTTGCTTTTATTTTGTCATGAGAGTGTATTTTCCTTATCAGGGGTGAGTGGAGGAAGAGGCTCATGAATCCTGAAAGCGACATAAATGAAGACTACCCTAAGGAAAACGACTCATCAAGGTAGGTATACCCGATTTGATCCAATCTGATGTCCTGTCAACTGGTAGAGCACGGCATTAATGCTGCTGTGAATTTTTTTTTTCACAATCTGTAGCCAATAAAATGCTTATGTTGGTTGGTGACTATGCTAACTCAGAAATTATGCTTTGGCTAAATTGTATTTTGTGTCAACTTGACCTGTAAGTGACATATGTGGATATTTATCACCATCCGTTCCCTCTTCTCTCCATAGCAACAACAAGGCCACCTCGGACCCATCCAGAAAGTTTCTTGTCAGCTGCAAGGACAAGCTAAAACAGTCGGAGGAGAACCGAAGCTCAGGTAGGAAGATCACCCATTTCCCAAACCACACTTTCCCAACGTTTTTGTCAGATTCATGGCCTTGGAACATGAAATACTAGACCCTCTTAAAGTCTTCGAATGTAGCAATCAAATTTTCTACATTTTAATTTGATTTTAATTGCAATGTATGTTTGACACCTCATCCCTTACCAGTGGTGAGGTGAAGAATGAAACCATTTATTTTGATACAAGAGAATGATGGGAAGAGCCAGATGTGAATTGGGCAAGGACACAGGGGTTAGAACCCCTACTCTTTTGACGATTGATTATGTTATGAGCACGGACGTTTTTGTTTGAACTGCTGTTCTTGTCGTCTCCTTCAGCCCCTGTGGGTGGTCCCCTCCAGCCCTCATTGTTTTACGGCAGCAGATCTGTGACCAAGGACTTCGGCCAGAACCACTCTTTCCTGGAAAGGTACAGCATCTTCTCTCCATTGTCCTGTTTATTAACACTCTAAGGGTTAAGGGATTCCATTAGCACTCAATTGTAACACTTTGGTAGAAGTGTGTGCCAAATGGCGTGTTTATTAAATATTTAATTATTTTACTGAGTTACTGTGATTCAAATAAACACATTGTTGCTTTGGCATCCTCCCATAATGATTCAGCAGTACAAAACCTTTGTTATTGTATATGCCTGTTTTTACCATATTGTGTGAAAAGGATACTATAAAGAAAACTAGGCAGATTTCAACTGCTCAGTGGTTGACCAGGCCCATAAGTAGAATTAGTGAAAGAAAATAGAGATACCATATGTCTTTCCTAGCAAAGATAGCCAGGTCAGACACAAGGAAGTGTAAACCTGGAGATTTTTTATTTGGCTTAAAGCAATAAGAAAAGCAGGAAACCTTTCTTATTGCTTTATAAGAATTATAATTACAGCATGCAAATTATACTGCACTCGTACTCAACACAACTCTGCTTCCTCAACCCCTCAGACCCTCTAGTACCACCCAGAGCCCTGCCGCCAAGAGGAGTCTTGTGTTGCCCAACCACTCCACCCCCTTCAAGAAGGTCCGGTCCTCTGTGGACTACGGTGGCTGGAACAAGCAGAGGCCCTCAACGCTTGCCCAGCCACAAGCACCACTGCAGGGGTAAGAATATACCACTGGGAGTCCCTAAACAATCTCGCTTTAAATTTAAATTTCTTGTTTTCTGGCTGAAGAACTTGTTGCCATTTTGAGTGCTATGTGAACAGTTATTTGATCACATAAATGGTCATGGAAAGCAACAAAGCAGTGAGACTACTAGGAGAATAGAACAACGTTGTAACAATCACTGCGGTTTGCTTTATCAAATAAGTTAATTTGGTATAAGCTATGAGCAATGTTTACATTGGACCCCTGTAATCGACCCCTTCTGCCCTCTAATGTAAGTTCACATGTACTGCAGTTATATGCCTTTTTTGGCAGATTATAATCGCTATTATAAACAATAGTAGATGCTGGTCGGAGCTGCACTTTATCATTTGGGAAAACCTTTATTATCAGAGTAAAAACGATGGACAGAATTAAAGCAATGCCTCAATAAGTGCTAGACAAATAACCAGTGATTATTATTGTTATACATTTCTTGTTCTTTTGTAGGTTTTCCAATCTGGGAAACACATGCTACATGAACGCCATTTTGCAGTCCCTGTTCAGCCTCCCCTCGTTCTCCACTGACATGCTGAGACAGGGCATCCCCTGGAAAAAGGTGCCCATCAACGCACTGCTCAGGTACTTGGACATTTGTAGTGTGGTGTGAGTAGTGTGGAATTCTTGATGTTTCTTGCTGCTCTTTCACCCTAATTTCCTATCTGGAATCAATAAAGTACCCTCTTATCTTTGAGGAACACTAGTGGATTGGGCTTCCAGCATTGTGCATTTTTAATTCGGTTCCCGTCCGGTTTCCGTTTCATTTACAAAATGCCGATTTACAGAATGCCAAATAAAACAAGACAGAAACTGTATTTCGCTACAATACTTGATTAGGAACATCAACGAACACCACTAACCACTCGATGAGTTTCACATTTCTGAAAACGAACGTTAAGGGGTGTTTTTGAATGCACATAGCCAGCCATTATAAAGCAGGAAGGGGCGATTCGAAATTAGCCAAATACTCGAGACAGGACCAATATTCAACATTTCAGTGTTAACCTCTCTATTTCATCCTAGATGAGCCAGAAAGGGGGCTCAATGTTGAAAATACCGGAATTGTCCTTTAACTTTCGGCTGGGGTGGAATGGTTCTGACTGGTGTTTAATTTGTGTTCATAGACACTTATTAAAAGGGAATTTGTTTTACACTGCATTCCCTATGCCAACAATCCAAATCTCTATTCCACAAGACTCACAATTGAGGCGATATGTGTCAAAAAACACGCTACTTTATTAGCAAGAAGGTGCTTAATGAAGTCCATTTAAGTTCTTGGCCAGGTCATTCCCGTAAAAGATTTTAATCTCAATCAATTTCTACATGGTTAAATAAGTTTTGGACCGTTGGAACTCTAAATTGGCTTTGTCGAAAACCAAAACAACACATGTGGCATATAAGCTATGAGTATAAACTTAATCACATGAGTGCTTGGCACTCATGCTGAATTCAGTGGTAAATTACCGTTCTACCTCTTGTACCCCCTCATCCCAGACGCTTTGCCCACCTCATGGTGAAGAAGGACGTGGGCTGTCCTGAGACCAAGAAGGACCTGCTGAGGAAAGTGAAGAGCGCCATCTCTGCCACGGCAGAGCGCTTCTCGGGATACATGCAGAACGTAAGAACGCTGCCGGGACATATTCCTTCTTCAAACGCACAACTTTAGGACCAGTGGTCGCAGGTGCGGCTCTATTTATGGAGGCACTTTCACATAGCCATTCCTCCTTCCTCCCTGCACCAGGATGCCCACGAGTTCCTCAGCCAGTGTCTGGACCAGCTGAAGGAGGACGTGGAGAAGATGAACAAGAGCTGGAAGAATGAGGCGGCGGCAGGGTCTGCGTCCACCTCCCCCGCAGCGTGGGACGACAGCCAGCAGGGGGCGACCTCGACGGCGCCAGCAGCCGGCAAGGCTGAGCCCGGCGAGGAGACGGACACGTCGCGCATCTACACGTGTCCCGTGGCGGTCAACATGGAGTTTGAAGTTCAACACACCATCACTTGTAAAGGGTGAGGTGTTTGTTCTAATGTAACAATAGCATAAACTGGTTCAGGGGTAACTCACACGTATGTTGTATATTTGATCTAATCTAACACTAATGTAATTGATTGGGGACTAACGATGGTACCTTGTCATTTGGTATGTTGGGTTCCAGCTGTGGGGAGGTGGTGACCAAGAGGGAGCAATTCAACGACCTGTCCATCGACCTGCCCCGCCGGAAGAACACCCTGCCGCTCCGCTCCATCCAGGACTCCCTGGACCTCTTCTTCAGGGTGAGCAGCACTCCCAACTAGCCGGGGGGGAGGTGGTGGAGGCATGATGGCGTCTGTCTGTTGTTTAGTCCCGTTAAGAAGCCGCTGCCTGCTAATGGCCTGGGTGAACAACGAGTTAAATACATGTACATCTTTTGGCAGATGGAGGAAATTGAGTACTCGTGTGAGAAGTGCAACGGAAAAGCCGCAACGGTGACGCATAAATTCAGCAAACTTCCCCGGTAAATCCACATCGAACACAACCGTCCCATCATGCAATGCACTCCTGTAGAATATTTCTTGAACTCTCTTAGGCCATGTCCACACTATGCCAGCTAAATGTGAAGTCACTGTTTTCATGTCAAACGGTTTCCATATTGTTCAAAATTCCCACTGGAACAGTGGCTACAGGTGTCTGGATGACATAGGTTTTAATGATTTCGAGTTGATCCACCTAGGAGAGACGGTTTGAAGAAGGTTTTCGGTGGATCAACGTAAACCCCTAGTCCCACTAACACTAATGAATGCTCCCTGTGGCCCGGGGCTTAATCTCCCCACAGAGTGCTGATCCTGCACCTGAAGCGCTACAGCTTCAACGCCCAGCTGTCTCTGAACAGCAAGCTGGGTCAGCAGGTGGTCATTCCCCGCTACCTGACCCTCCTGTCCCACTGTACAGAAGCCACGCGAGCCCCCCTCAGCCTGGGCTGGAGCGCCCAGTCCGCCCTGTAAGACCCCCGCGAGTTGACCCTTAATGATGCTGATGCTGCTGTGAATGTGAATTCAAGGAATGTCATATGGGATGGAATTGGATATTCTTTTTTTTAATGTGTGCATACAATATTCAGCGGGAAAAAAGAAAAACTAAAGACGACGCAAAAGCCAACTCAACATTTTCTGTATTTCTCTTGAAGTTCTCGAACACTGAAGACCTCGCAGTCTGTCAACTCTTCCTCAACAACTCCCAGGTAAGACTAACGGAGTTGAACCTTAAGTGTCGTTTCTACAGAGGGAACCAGAGTGAAGAGCTCACCGCCAAGCCTGTCTCATGTCTATGTAGGAGGCCCGGGGGCAAGACGGCTAACCCCGGCTGCACGTCGGCTCTGCTGGACTCTGACAGCGAGGAGGAGGCCGGCAGGAGGCTGAACAGCCGCAAGAGGCGCCTCAGCGAGTGTCTGGGCGAGGAGGAGGAGCGAACAGAGGAGGTGTTCAAAAAACCTTTTTAATGCACCCACTTAGGAAGACCACCGATTGGTTAAAAGGGCGACACCCCCCTGAAATGGGGGGTGGGGGGGGGCCTTGTGTTGGGGTCATATTCTAAGAAGTGCATTAGGTTTGTTTCTATGTGCAGCATAAGGAACTAGTACTATTACAAATGTTTTAAGCCATCTTTAACCAAAATTTGATGACAAGAACTGCCCACAATTGGCAACCAATCATATTGTTTGAATTGGAAAGCGGGAGGAAGACTTGATCTCATCCAATTATCATTGTTTTAATTCTACTTTTATGTATCATGTTACTTTACTCAAAATCAAAAAACATGCCCCTAATTATTAACTGATTTATCCAATGAGCTAGGCCTTAGTTACATTTTTCAATGAACTAATTGATTATTTTGTCGTTCAGCGTGGTGTGGCCGTGGAGCAGAGTGACTTCAACGACGATGAGATGCTGGCCGCCGTGCTGGAGATGAGCCGGCAGGAGGCGGCGCTCTCGGCCCCCCTCCCCATGGAGGACGAGCCCACCAGCAGCCCCGACACGGGCTTCGGAGACACGGACGTCCAGGACCTGGCCTACCACACGGAGCTGCTGGAGGCGGACAACAAACAGCCTGCAGGTAGCAGAGGAGCCATATACAACTCTTAACCTTGTACTTTAAACCATTTAAAGTACATCATCATTGCAGCCCAACCAGTAAATGTTTTAGCCAATGTGCCAATATTGGATTTGGCACGGATATGTATTGTATCCGTCTATGGTGTTGGGATATACATTGATACAATTTTAGTGTACAGAATTCAGTCATCATTTTGAAAACGAATGGAAATTTGGTTCTGGTTAATTTTATTTCCTCTTCTAATATTTGCAGCTTTTAAATTAAATCTAGCTACAATTCCTGGTATAGTTGTATCAGAATTTTTAATGTATATAACTACTATATAACTATGTTGTACGGTCAATCCTGTGAATTAGACTAACAATTTGCATCTGCTGCAGTTCATTAAAGAATTTCCAAAAATTAAATAATAAGCAAAATGTGCTAATTAGCTCAGAACTTCTTTAAAGTCGGACTTCCACTGAGCTAACCTGAACTTTTATTTCTGTAGACGTTTTGGACTCGCTGGACCTGACCATGGACGAGAACAAGGAGAACCAGACCCCGGACAGTGGCCAGCAGGGGGAGCTGGACTGGGTCCAGCAGTACAGTCTGGACCAGGAGAGGGAGGAACAGGAGCTGCAGCAGGCGCTGGCCCAGAGCCTCCAGGAACACGTGAGACCCGACCACCGCTGGCTCTGATGAGCACCACACAACACTGCGCACTGATCCCTTGTAGTTGGTGCGCTTGCTTTTAGTCTGTTGATAACGCCTGGAATAGAAAATATCATTGGAAACCTTGTTGTCATTGTCATAGTCACTTGATGAGGATTTACGTTAACATTGCATGTCTAACATGTGCAGGGCGTTTCTTTGAAAGCGTAGAGATCGGAGCGTGATCACAATGTGTTGTTGGGGTCAACGTCCCACAGCGTCTTTAAGCCGGTGTGTTTTGATTCCCTTCCCAGGAGGCCCAGGAGCTGAGGGAGGACGATGACCTGAAGAGGGCCACAGAGCTCAGCCTACAAGGTTAGGGTCAAACCATCTCTTGTCTTTTTTTGTTGGTCGTCGGCACCAGAAACCTCAGAAGCAGACTCAGTGGTGGCTGGTGATCAAAAATGTTGGTGGGGCACAGTAATAGACAGGGCGTCTGGGGTTCCCCCCCCCATAAAAAAATGTAATTTAATAGATTTGATTTCCTGTACTCTGGTGCATTTTGGGGATGGCCACTACCTATTTACCTACTATTCATTCAGATTCATAGCCTACATCCTGACTTGCAGGGCCTGGACAAGCTTACCCTCCATATACAGACCTACCTTATGGCCATTCCACCAGCCATTGCTATTTGACCCATTGTTGTTATTCTTATATTGAGACAAATCATGATCACTGTCCTATAGCGTCCATTTTTTGAGAGTCTCAATATCTACTTCAAATGCTGTTAGAAATATCGGACAGTTGCTTCGTTTTGTTTATATGCCACAGGCCCAAAGAGTAAATTAATATGTAACTTACTTGCTCCTTTTAAGTATAACATTGCTTGGGGAGTCCAATTCCTCAACTGAAAAAGGTGGAAAGTGCTTACAACTCTGCTAGTTAGCGATCTATCTCTTTACATGTAGTTGTGTTGCGCGAATGCTGCTGGGGGAGGTAGCCTATTTGATTGATTCACTGAATTGTCCAATCATGTAGTGATAACAAAAAAGAAAAGCGATACCATTGGCCTGGGGCGCACACTGGTGAGACCCGAGGGCGAATTTTCTTGCGCCAATGAAAAGCTGTCTCTGCTTGATAGACAGCAAAAAGTTAGCGAGCATACATTGACTCCAACGTGGCCGGCGCCCCTGACTTGGAGGAGGGCTTTATTTCGAATGACCAATAACTAGACTAGCCCAAATCATTGACGTTCAGACGCATTTAAATGGTTGCGGGCAGTGACAAGTATATCGCACAATTAAACGAGGATAAACGCTATGTATTTTTGTTGCTTTATTTCGTATTGATAATAGTTGATTAACAGTTGCCAGATATATTCAAGTGAATATTTCACGGAGGGGCGGCGCCCTAGCGCTCTCTATTGACCCACCGTCACTGAGCAGACTGCTGCTTGTTATTTGATCAGGAAATGGTATGGATTGAAGCTAAATATGGGTCAATTGTTTAAAAAGGGAAGGGTAGTCTAAAGGTTTGGGTTTTTGACTCCCAGCCGAAAGGTACAGTGTTCAGTCCCACTGTCCACGGCCCATATGTAAGCTCCCTTGAGCAAGATGCCCTCATCTCACCACCTGTACCTCACCATTTCTTTATGTTAAACCAAAAAAAACGACTTGGTCACAATGCCGTTAAAAAACGGAACTCCTTCATCGCTGTGTCGCCAACAGCAGCTCTATAATGAGTCTCCATATGTCATCCTGCTGCAGAGTTCAACAGCTCCCTGCCAGAGCTGCTGTGTTCAGACGAGGACTCGGGCAACGAGGACGTCCTGGACATGGAGTACTCGGAGGCCGAGACCGAGGACCTCAAGAAGAACGCTGAGGTACTGGCCAGAGGGTCACCTCCTTTTATTCAGGCTCCTCCAGTGGTTCCCAACCTCTTGGCCTGTGACCGCAGAAAATTCCTGCAACCCCTACAAATATGTGTTGTACATCTGCTTCCACCCACATCGTTGTAACACACTCAACATAACAGCAATGTCCCAGTGAACCGATTGCACCACACGTAGTGATTAATTGTAGGTCAGTTGTGGCTAGGGTTAATTCATCAGTTGAAATATGCAGAGCCTTTCAAATAAACGCATTTCTTTGTTGTCAGACATACCAGCTTCACTGCTTGTTTGTTGAAACTAAATGAATGCTTCATTCCCACAGGGTGGACATCTAGCCAACTCATTTAGACTGATCAGTGTCGTCAGTCACATAGGAAGCAGCTCCTCCTCTGGTGAGTGTGTGTCATGGAATATACTGTTGTGTTGTCACTTAAAAGCTGTTAACTACATTGGCCCTGAACTGCAAGTCCCAACAACAAATCAGAAAACACAACCACTGCAAAGGTTTGGCCGTAGGTTTTAAGCATCATTTTTTAACAACCAGAGCAATACCACTTAATATGTAAATACACCTGTACAGTGGTGTTCTCCTTTGTAATGCCACATGGAATGTGCTGTCATTCCTCTTAAAGAGACACATTGCAGACGGTTAAAAAAGTTGTGGTTGGTAAATTGGCAGCATCAGTTAATTGAAAGCAGTCTTATAATAACAGACCTTAGTCAATTAACCACCACAGCAAATCTGGTTTAAATGTGTTCAGTGTTGAATACGATTTGATTGCCTCCCAACAGGTCACTACATCAGTGACGTGTTCGACATGAAGAAGCAGTCGTGGCTGACCTACAACGACCTGGACGTTTCCCGCACGCAAGAGTCTGCTGTCCAGCGCGACCGAGACCGCAGTGGCTACATCTTCTTCTACATGCAGAAGTGAGCGTTCCCTTTCAACCTGACACAAACCCCCCTCTCTCCTGTGTTAAAAAGGAAAGAGTTTTATGGTGCATTGGATAAGTGTTAGCTCAATGTGAATGCCAATTCTAAGGTCAAGTTGGGCCTTAGAGGGGGAGAGGGAATGTTCTCTAATTTTGTGACAGTGCTTCTGTACGAGATTGTATTTTGTGTTCAGCTTTGCTGTGAGACCACTGTAGCTAACCGTTTAATATACAAACCCATTCAAGAATATTCATGTAATATCCAAACATTTTGTATACATATTTGGTGGCGGCACTGGCTTCTCATATTTGGATTTCTCATTGTTCTGACATTCAATTCCAACGATTTGAACACTTCATGTTTTTCAGAGAAGTGTTTGAGGAGCTGTCTGAAATGGACAAATCGAGCAGCAACATCAGCGTTGACGCAGGAAGGAACGTTCTCCAACCGCTCTGAGCCCCTCCGCCTTCCTGCTCCTCCCCTCTGTCCTTCAGTCCCTCCCCCGGGTGTCGGGGAAGTTAGGGTATGAGTCTGAGACCAGCCCCCCCCCCTGTCCTAAGCCTTTCTGAAGGAACTTGAGTACTACTGATCACCCTTGTTCTCCAGGCACTCATCATTCTCTGGAGCCCTCGACATCGAGACTCAGTGGGCAGGACTCGGTCGACACTCGAGTAGAGGAGCAGTTGTAAACATTTGTACTATGAGCTACGTCCTTGCCTCCACATTAGGGCAGGATCTTTTCTTTGCTATGATTTTATTGAAAGACTCTTTTGTAATATAGTTTTTGTTTTCACTTTCTGTCTCTTCTATCGTCTGAACGCGTGGTTCATTCGTCACTTCATAGCAAACGTTTAGACACAAGATGGTGCTGGTCCTTCCCTGGTTTGAATCTTAGCCCCCCCAACCCTTTTTTTTGGGGGGATTTTCCTGTATGAAACATTAAATAAAGATATATATTCTATGTTGGAGTATAAGCTACTTTAGTGCTAGAAGGTTGTGTGTTCAGCGGGTATAATATGGTGCAATATTTATGTTATCATCCACTGTGCGTGTGTGCGTGCGTGTGGTTTTTTGATGCTTTACCGTCTGCGTCTTATTCATGTTTTGTGAATATGAATTTCAAAAGGCTCCCATCGTGTAAAAAAAAAATGTATACCATTTTATGAGCTCTGTTCTTTGGGACTATTCTCCTAGTACCTCTCCCTCCTAAGTATAGTATCATATTTTTTTCTTCTTTGAAATATCAATATGTATGCAAAGCTTTACTCTGAAAGGTGTGCAACCACTGTTGCGTGGAATTTGTTTGTTGAACCTCGCAGCATAGCTCTTTTCTATGCGTTGAAGATGAGATTTTCTATTTATTGCTACGTAAAATGGTTTTAAGTTATGGTAGCCATGAGAAATTGATTTAAGAATTTTTTAAAGAAAAAAGGAGTATTTTAGGCTATACCTACTCATTACTGGATATAAGGTTGACACCCCACTAAACCGTTAAGCTCTGGGCTCACTCAACCTGGCTTGACCTCCACAGAGGGCAGTACAGTGGTAGTGAACATAAGTGTTGGAAAGTTTCACTTTCTAGTTAATGATTTAGTCTCTAGCTACAGTAAATTATATTTAACATCCTTTATATGTGGACGCATCAGTCTTTGCGGGGTGATATTGCTTACAAACTGGAATCATTTGATTTCCACAAATACCCAGACACCAAATAAAATGTTTTCATTGTTTTGGGCGCTGTACAATTAATGAAAAAGGTGGATGTATATTTTCAATGATCAACCTTTATATATATATGGAATTTCAACACAGGTGCATTGCTTATATGCAGATGTATTGGAACTGTTGTACTATCAGTAACAACCTTACTAATCGCCAATCAACACATTGTCACAACGTCTTGGTTTCACACACAGATTCATTTAGCAGTAATGAAACTTTGCACCTTCCCAGAGTGGCCCTGTGTTTGAGGTGTGACGTGGGCACAACACTAGAGATCGCTTTTCTTTTCTACCTGTTCCTACAGTATTTGACTCTTCCTAAAGCAGATTTTAATAAAAGTTTAAACTTACATGTCTCAATTGTTTTTTTAATGACTCACAACAAGCAGCACCAAAGGAACAAAATAAACTCCCTTTCATCAAATAAAAATATTGAGTGTAAAAATGTTTTGTTCATCTGATGGATCCAGGCGGAACAGTTGGTCAGAATGATTCTGATTGCAGGATATTGGCAACAAGTGTCGGCGTGTGTGACTATCTCCTCAGGAGCGGGCCGGCCAGCCGTCAGCTGTCTTGACTGCACTTCTTGGTCAAAGGCTCCAGGTTTTGTCCTGTCAGTCTGTTGTACTCTCCCAGGATGTAGCTTTCTCTCTGAAACATCTGGAAGAAAAGCTTGGTGTCAACTACTCACACGGTTGCATTACTGGTCAATTCAAGACAAGTTGATACTCACTTAATAGCTTATAGTGCATATTGAAAAGGCTATGAGTATTTAATTGATTAATTGAAAGTCTTGCAAACACGTTCTTCTTCGTACTTCTTTTTAATTATGACCAATATCCTCAAAAGATAACGAAGGTCAGTTTCCAAATATACAAAACTATTTACAGCAACCATATACCTCAGCCCATTCCTCCTCCGTCTCATGTCTATAGCCCAGCAGATGGCAGATACCATGTGCAGTGACAACCTGGGACACAACACATCACATGTCATGTTACAGCTCATTCAAAGGTGGTCCGATAGGATATGGCTTTACTGAGCAGCTTCTTACTGTGAGAGTACTATGCAGATCCATTGAGTTGTCCCGACACTGTTTCATCAGATATTCAACCCCTAAAAAAATGTCGCCCAGGTTGAGTTCGTCTCTATGCAGCGGGCAAGGCAGCTTACCAGGTCGCAGCTCCTGAAACGTACAGTTGCTCGTTTGAGGATTTGTTTATTTTTCTCAAAAGTAATTTAACTTCAAAGCAATAGTTTTATTGCAAACAGACACTTAAATTATTCTAAAAGGATTTTGTAATATCTTATTGTCTATATGATTAATAATAACATTTATTTTATGTAAGAGCTCAAAAGTGTACACCATATGAAGTCTCCTCAGGCATATAACAAACTAGGTTCATGTGACAATATGCGTAATAGTGTAATATTCATTTATGAAGTGGTTTATATGATAACCCAAACGTACCTCGTGGAATGGAAATGAAAGCACGTCGGTAGGTGTATTTACTTTCCTATAGGTTTTATTAATCTGCTGAATCCTACGGTTGTCCACGCAGATGATGCCAAGGTCAAACTTCTGGACGCCAAGTATGTGTCTCAGAGTGTCCACATCCCTCCGTAGCCGGGCGCGCCTCAGTGGCACCACCTTCTGGAGATTCCGAAGAACTACACCCATGTCTGATTCAAGCCTAAAGAAATTCTTGGAATCTCAACTAAATTATAATATAGAAATTCCACGTGGAAAGATGGGAAATTATTTCCAATTTAAATCGTTTTCGGGGTGAGGGGATTATGTGTTGAAGGGAGGCAGTATTCAAGGTGACACCTCAACAGGTAGAAGACAGCTCCTGAGTAGAAACACTTTGGACGTTGCTGTCTTATAGTAACTTCATCAGGCATCGCAGAAGAATAAATTTAATGTGAAGGTAAGAGGAATAAGCCTACCTACTGCTGCAGTCTTTTAGATGCGGTGTTACTTTGAATGGGAGACCGAGGTAGTCGGAAACAAATACACGACGGAACGCAGCGAGCTCGGTGCATTACAGAGCTTTACCGCCACCCAGTGGTCCGGAGGCTGAACCGAAGTTCCTACCCCTCAATCTCTGTTTATTAACCGTCCTACCCTTCACTTTCTATTTAATAACCCTTCATACCCTTCACACTTTATTTAATAACAATTCATACCCCTCAAACTATTTAATATAATTTAAAATTAAACCCTATATTACCCCGGTATTATTGATATTTATTTTAGATTTTATTGTGAGATATTTTGAGTGATTAAAACGAGGATGTTCTAGATATATTTATATTTAATGCATAATTTCAGAATTATGATGATTGGTATTATTCTTACGGACTTGGTTTGTGGCGGGGAGTGAAATTTGGGGACACCGACGGAACCGGAAGTTTCTCGTATTGTGAGCTGAACCGGACCCGAGCCTCCGAATAATGGAATAATCTCCTTCAAAACTATAAAAACGTGTGCTTTTTACATCTATTACGTTTTGGTTTTGTATGTAAATTCAACTTGTACTCGTATAACTGTTGATATTTTAGATCGTTTTTAACTTTTAACTTTTTAACTTGTTTAGCTTTAGCATTCTGCTAGCGTCAAGCTCACTCAACGTTCAATGTTTAGTCAATCGTTCGTGATAAAATGTGTTCTTTTATTGTTATAGGATGCTGCACTGAGAACCACACGTCGGAAAACTGGGCATCTGCCCTGTTTATGTTTCTGAGGACTGCAGTCATTTGCTGCCATTAGGATCATGAATCAAAATAATGTGTTTGGAGGTTCGCAAGGGGGCGCCTTCCAAGCCCCTAACAACACAAACAAGCCGCCCGGCCTCTTCCACGCCTTTGGACAGCAGAGCACTGGGCAGAGTCAGCCTCAGCAAATGGCTTTTTTCCAGTCGTCCACATTTGGTCCGACCCCAAATTTAAACCAGGCGCCCAGTTCCATGTTCGGACAGACACCGGCTTTTGGACAACCATCTGTATTCGGGCAGTCCTGTGGGCAGCCGTCCCCAATGAGCCAGGCTCCATCTTTCGGACAGCCATCTGTTGGACAGAGTAGCTCAGGGTTTAGCACCAGTTCCACTCCAGCTTTCGGACAGACAAGTGGTTCCGGCCAAGCTTGGTTCGGGCAAACGCCCGAGTTTGGCCAGTCGTCCACATTCGGTCAGACTCCAGGGTTTTCCCAACCACCCACCAGCTTTGGCTTGACGTCGGCTACGGTCCCCACCAATACGCCTGTCTCGACCCAAGCAGCAAGCTTTGGACAGTCAGCCTTCGGTCAGCCATCCACCACTGTGAATGCCAGCACATTCAGTACAGTCCAGGGTGTAGCCCAGCAGGCTAAAGGCTTCGGATCTACTGACTTCAGTTTCAAGCCTGCCAATGAAGTTTTGTTCAAGCCTATTGACAACGCTAGCCCAGAAACGACCAATCCCCTTGCCAACACAGGGCCAGCTCAGACCTTTGGAGCCATGCTTTCCCAGACCACTGCCAGCACCATGGAGAGCAGTAGCACAGCCACCACCACTGGCGCCACTGGTTTCCCTCTGCTGACTGGAGCAAAGAGTGGCACCCTAGGGTTTTGCTTCTCCCAACCCACCGCAGCTCCCTCCATCCAGGCCCATAAAGACCCAATGACCACCGACACCAGTGGCGATTCAACCGGCGCCTTAAAGTTCACCTTCTCTCAGCCAGCCTCCCCCTCCAGCACAGCCACTGCAGTCACCACCACCACGGCCCAGCCAACCACCCCTTCCTCCTTCAGCTTCTCCGCCAAAGTCATCCAGCCCCAAGCGGCAACATTGTTTGGCGGTGCCGTCTTTGGCCAGACTTTGGCGTTCGGCGAACCCAAAGCCAAACCCGAGCCCGCCGCGGAGGTGAAGGGAGCCAAGCAGGGCGGCGCGCTGGAGACCAATGTCTTCTCGCGGCTGGGGAAAGGCACCAAGCGAAAGGAGGACCCGGAACCACGGTCCGTCTCGGGCTCCGAGAAGCTGCTGACGGAGGACCAGAGCTCCGCAACCGCGGGGGATTCCGCTTCGCGACACCCGCCCAAGAGGGCCCTGCTGAGGTCGCGCGGCCCAACCGCGGGGCTCTTCGGCCGGGCGATGAGCGGACTGATGAAGAACCCGTTGGGCGGCGCCAGAAGAGAGGAGGGTCCGGCGTCCGAGAGGGGGGAGGGGGAGAGTGGGGAAGGCCCAGGGCAGGTTGTCCTGCAGGGGGCCGCCCCACCCCGGTCTCAAGCCCCCATCCGGGAAGTGCTGGAGAAGGCTGGGGACTCCGGTGAGCTCTTAGGGTTCTCTTTAATCATGGGTCACATGGGTTGTGTTCAGATGGATGTACGGATTATTGTTATTGTGCCAGTCTTGTTCTTCTTGTCTCAGTGTTTCTTGGGCTTTGGGTTAACCTGATTGACTTTAGAGATGAGGACAGTCAGTTATTAGTATGGAATAGATACAAATGTAAAAACGCAATATGCTAAATAAACCAATTAAGTATAGTAACATTCTCCTTTTTAAAAACACATATCTGTGTATATTTGTATAAATCTTTATTTTATGTACTGTATTGACTGCCACTGTGAGGTGGTACCTTCTCAGTAAACCGTATTTCAACCCCGCTTCAGTTTCAGCCAAGACTCCAGAGCCGGAGGCGGGGGCGCAGCCTGAACAGGTCACGCCCGCTCGTCGCACGCGCCGCAGCGAGAGCTCGGAGAGCGGCTTGGGGATTTCCCCGACGGACTGCACCGCCTTCCAGTGTAAGAACGTCCCCCCCGCGCTCAACAAGAAGGAGGTGATGGAGAAGCACTTCGGCCGCTTCGGGAAGGTCCGCAGGGTGTTCTGTCGGCCCAACAAGAACCTGGCCATCATTCACTTCCAGGACCATGTAAGTCTGGGTGGTGTGGAGATACTGTCGCTGTTTGTTCAGATTTGCTTTAGAGTAATTTTTTTAAATTTATTTTTATTTAAGATAATAAATCAGACAATGATTTAGGAAGAAAACACAATGAACTACAAAAGTTGGAATGATAATAATGATACAACTTGCACATCGCAGCATGTCCATTATGGAGCCGTAATGCCAAACGGTTGCTATAGAGTGGAGATATTTGGCAGAACAGCATTACAATGGCAACATGCAATTCTCAGGGATCAGGACCTATCTCCTCTTGTCTACTTTCACTTTTTTGGGCCACATTTTGCAACTAAACATGGTGTTTACAATCAAGGTATATTGCCTTCAATCAGATCACATGTTCTTCAGCGCAATCTAGTGGCCATATATGTATTTCGAGTGTTTGGCTTGGTGTCATTTGATTATATTTGCCCTGAACTTTAAATAGAGGTGTCAAGTGTCAAATTGACAAATTGTAAGATATCTACCTTTATTTGTGTCTCATAGTAAGACAGCGCTACCAACTGATAAAGACCAACTGATAATTACTTCAGGTGGAAATGTTATCTTCCACGTATGCTGTGTTCCATGGCTTTATTCACTTTAACCAAGTATTGTCCACATTGAATATTTCACTTGCGCAACAATCTTTCTCTTGGCACCAAGATGACATTATCGCTCTTGCAGTTGTGGAGATATACTATATTTACTATACTCTTTTCTGAAAAAAAAATTCCCCTGATATCGAAAATGGTATAGAATATCGATATTTTTCCAGGTATAGTATCGAAGTTAGAAAATCCAGTATCGTGACTGACAACACTACTAGAAACGGGATTGTGATAATTCAGTTAGACCTACAAGAAATGTGAAAGTTCAAAAAGACATGTCTTTGCCACTACCTTGGGCATTTAGTTATGTACATTTGCATAAAATCATGCAGGTCTACATATAACTGGGTGATAGCTTTAATGGGTTGCAACAGTAGACTGAAATCACTTCATGGCACAATGTGACCGTTCAATAAATAAGTAAACAAAGAGAAGTTTGTTATTTTTTAAACACGTGTGGAAGCTAACATTCAGCTTCAGTCTGAGCAAGGATGAGTTTTCTGAGCCCCCCAAAACCAGGCCTGTCTGGCCGAAAGAGGCATGTTGACGATTCTGATTTAAATTTGGGCAAGTGAACATCACATTCGGGCAAATTGAACATGACCTGTACTTGCCCGGTAGGCAAGTGCTTTTGAAACCTAAGTGTCAACCCCTGAGTATTAGTACCTTAATTTGATTTATTTAGTATATTTGACGGTCTTACGATAAGAACTTTTTTCTCTTTCAGACTTCTGCAGCAAAGGCAAAGAAGAAGGGCAAAACGCTGCAAAGGCATGAACTCCAGATTTTCTGGTCAAGGAAGAGGCAAAGTAAGAACTGTCCCCCACCAGCCCCACGCATAGTTCTTATCCATTAAAGTTTGAACCATGAATATTGTCTCCTTAGAAATGTGTTTTTTTTGTATTATCCATAGCTATTGAATATATTTGCTAATGAGTCTCCTCCCGGATGTGCTTAAAATGACTCCAGTGATCCGATATATAGGAATGTTTCCACACTTCATTGTTACTTTACTATATCATTATTACTAATACTCTAGTTTAGACAAGGGCTCTGGGATTTGTAGTCTGTAAACAAAATGTTTCTCAACATTCTTTCGGATATTAACTCTTAAAATGTCGCCGTCGCCCTGCATTTCCAGGTCCCGGGGAGCCCGACAGAGAGGAGCAGGCGGAGAGGAAGAACCTCCCTGATGAGTCCCATTCAGGCTCCTCCCCCCAACACCGGCCCCAGACCAGGGCTTCCTCGCTGAGCAGCTCGGCCAGCATGATTCGCAGGTAGATAACACACAAACACACACAAAATAGTTTTACATACAATATTTGTTAACACAACCTGTGAAACCAAAAAAAAATACTAGGCAAGTCAGATTTATTTTCCTTGCACAAAGGCCATTCAGAGTTTTTCAGGCAGGGATCACATTTTGAAGACAATCAGTAATTTAATATTTAATTATAAAGGTAAAATAATAGCTCTGATAGTATAGGCATGCATTTGAACAAAGTGTGGCAAATAGAAGTTTGGGATCTGATTTAAGACGTGTATTCTGTAGAGGTAGATGATTGTTTCTCGAACTTAACCTTTTGTAAGGATGCACTTGTTATATGGACATGCCTCAAAGAATCAAGCCAACCATTACCATATTTATATTTAGGACCAAATCAGCTGAATTCTTACATATAAATAGATTGAAGCACTTTCTCAAACATAATTTTAGAATAGAATCACACATTGCAGATAAGAATGGAAAAAATGAACAACTTTTGTCTCATTGGGCTGCAGTCAGTCGGCACGAAGTTCTTGACATGCTAACATAATCTGTTAGTTGTAATTATATAAGTATGCCTCAAATATGTACAACAACAACTCCTGATGCTGCGGATATTTATATTTATTTTTAACTAGTCTGTTTTTGTTTTGTTTTTATTTGTGTTTGTCTGTTTGTAGGATTGAGGTGACTCTGTATGAGAGCTCTATTTTTTGTTCTGTTGTTTAATCCTTGAAAACTTATTAATGTATTAAATGTATTAAAACAATTAAAAAAATAATAATAGCAGAGTCCCCCAATGTTTTGAGGGGGTGGATGGCGGGTAAAAAAAAAAAAAAGCCAACCATTCCCTTAACGACCATATGTGTATTGGTTTAATGTAAAATACAAATTGACCAAAAGTTAAACCTCCAATGTTGCACTCCTTTTGTTGTGTTTCCTTGCAGTTCTCCAGTGAAAAAGCCTTCCATTGCCAAGTCCCTGCAGTTTGACAGCGATCCCCAACAGGAAGGCTCCTCCGACAGCCAATCGCAGAGTTCCGAACGCTCCGTGCCCTCCTCTCTTCTGCCCCTGATTGGCCAGACAGCGGAAACGGCAGATGAGAAGTACCGCCTCCTTGAGCAGCGGGACAAGATCATGCGGCAAGGTGAAGCCACGAACCACTCCACATTACTCCTTATTTCACCTTTTCGTTGGTCATACAACAACATCTCTGCTTTGTTTATGTTGACCTGTTCTCACTGTTGATGCTATTTATTAATAGAATGAATGCTATTTTAACAGATCTAAATATCAACAGCTAATTATATTCACCATGTTCCTAAAACCCATTCAGTGGCACACACATAGAACTGATTTACCATTTAGTTAAAGGGTAATTCCAGTGTAAATCCAAAGGATTTACACTGTCCAGTCCAAATGGATTTGGGATATGTTTTGTATGATAACGAGTTGAAACGTTCGTTTTGGAGCACAAAAAACGTATATAGACGCTTTCTTCAGTTGGCTGTTTATAGCCGATTCTATCAAAACACTATAAACTTAGAACGATGGGGGCACTGGTTAAGGTAAAAACTAAATCGCTATTTTAAACCACTTAAAAGGCTAAAAGTAGCGCGACACGTCTTTGGTAGTATAATAAGGGTCTTAACATATAAAACGAGGCATTGAGAACTTTGTAAGTGTACAGATTGTTTATTAAAAAGGAAATTTTATACACACAATACCATCAGTAGATCACCCGTCGACGCCATTTTGTTTTTAAGACTCGATAGGTAGATTGACGAACACAGAGATTGTGACATCCGTCAGCAACACGCAAGCTCTGTGTTCGCCAATCTACTTATCGATAGATGGCGTCGGCGGTTGATCTACGATGGTATTGTGTGTATAAAATGTCATTTTTAATAAACAATCTGTACACTTACAAAGTTCTCAATGCCTCGTTTTAAATGTTAAGACCGTTATTGTACTATCAAAGAAGTATCGGGTTACTTTTAGCCTTTTAAGTGGTTTAAAATAGCGATTTAGTTTTTACCATAACCAGTGCCCCCATCGTTCCAAGGTTATAGCATTTTGATAGAATCGGCTAAAAACAGCCAACTGAAGAAAGCGTCTATATGCGTTTTTTGTGCTCCAAAACGAACGTTTCAACTCGTTATCATACAAAACATATCCCAAATCCATTTTACACCGGAATTACCCTTTAACTTCAGTCAGAAGAAGTCATCCATGTTTGAGGTTTGGATCGACAAAATGTACGCACCATGTTAAGGCACAAATGAACGGAGAAAGCGAGAAGTGAAGGAGTTATTATGGGTCCTCAATGTGTGGCTATTTCTCAAGAAACTGCAGCGAAAGCCAGAGTTGGCTCAGGCCCTACCTATTCTACCAGCCCTCAGGAAATGAGCCGGGGCTGTGGCATGTGTGGTGGAAAGGAGGATGAGGTCACCCAGTACAGCATCACTCTCCCCAGGAGCCCCACGGGCCCCACGGGCCCCACGGCACCTGACCAGTGGGCCCCTCCAACCCAATATCTGCTCCTTGCTTGGTGTTGTCGCCGAGACGTTGCCATGCGCTAGTGTACTGATGATTAAACAGACCTGATGGGTCACGCTTTGGTATTATGAACACACTCATACGCACATTCATATGCGCAAACACACACACGTCAATATATATTATAGAAATGTGGACAACGGTCTTTTACACACCAACAGAACCCTTCCTCTATCTCTTCCCAAAACCACACACATATATATATATATATATATATATATATATATATATATATATATATATATATATATATATTCACACACACACACAGGCCACTCCCATGGATAAATTGGGGAGGGGAGCTCCCACTAGAGGCTCTAAGCCCTTAGTCATGGCTGGAAAATCCTCATCAGAGGGGGTGGGAGGCTTCCCCTGCCCACGAGAAGGACAAAGACACATGTCACCGAAAGAACACAGGGAAGCGCACATGTTGTTGTTGTGCCTTTTCTCCTGAAAGCTCTTTGTAATGCAATTTTGCATTTATAATTAGCTATGTGCAAGTTCTAATGATTGACACACACATACACACACACATACACAAACTCACACACACACACACACACACACACACACACACACACAAAGGCAAACACACACAAAGACACAAACTCCCAGACCCACGCACACTCACACACACAAATCGCCTGTGAACCAGCCTTGACGTAAACAAACTGCAAACGGACATAACAACATTGGTCTTCATGCGTAAATCACACATTCTAAAGTCTCTTGATCTTACAAGCTTCACCATATATATCAAAGTTAGCACCTACATGCTAAATATAGCCTGTGCAGTATAGATTCTGCATTAGTCCAGGCAGTGTGTTTAGCAGTCACGGTGCTAAACATAACAAATCAGTATTTGTGGTTTACCATAACAAATGCCCCCATCGTTCAAAGTTTATAGCGTTTTGTTAGAATCGGCTAAAAACAGCCAACTGAAGAAAGCGTCTTTATACAGTTTTTGTGCTCCAAAACGAACGTTTCAACTCATTATCATACAAAACATATCCAAAATCCATTTTACACCGGAATTACCCTTTAATAAACAGACGCTTCTATCAAGTGACTTGCAATGTAGCATAGAGTGATGTTCGATGTATGTCATCAAGGAGTCAGAAGGGTAAGGGGCGTTTTCTCAAAGTCACCTACAAGTTCGGCTGCAGACATTGGGGTATCGCCTGGGAACACCCTGACCCTATCCACGATGCTATCATCTGCCCCTCTTATAATACAACTCCCACCATGGGTGGGATTTAATCTTAAACTAACATATTCCCTACAGGGCGTCCCAAGCGTACAGACCTGGTCCTGTCCAAGGTGTTTGTGGGGACGTGTCCTGACATGTGTCCTGAGAAGGAGCGCTACATGAGAGAGACCCGCAACCAGCTGAGCTGCTTCGAGCTGGTCCCCGAGACGGAGATGGTAAGGGGGCGCTGGGTCTCACGGCCGTTGATGATCACTGTTTGGTGGGTCAATGCACTTAGGCCCAATCCCCTTTCTTTGCTCTACCAAAATCTCCACCTTAACCCTACCCCTTAACCCTACCCCTAAGAAATAGGCAGACAACCCTTCAAGACCCAGTTTCAGTACGTCATTAGTAGTCGTTGACGTTTTTTTTTCACTATATTAATATTGCCCATTACAAAAAGGCAACAACCATCACATTTTATCGTTAACTCGGTCGATTTTTAAACCATCAGTGGATGGTTAATCTTTCTATCTTCCTGGGGGTTGGGGGCCTTAGGGCTACCAATGCAGAAGAGGTGCTTGAGGTAGAGGGAACAGCTCTGTGATGGCAGCGGCCTCAATGATCTCCTGAAAGAAAACATAACAAATAACAAATAAGAAGGAATTATCTGGCAGAACTGGGTTATATGGCCACATGTTATGTACAATATATAACAACTGATAGATATTTCTAAATAAATGAAAAAACACACTGGTTTATAAAAAATGATAATATCCCATTGATCCACCATTCTCCAGGCTAATAAGCATTTTTAAAACAAACTAATGCATTACTTGGCAGGGGATCAAAGCTTATCTTCAACCTGGAGTCCCTAGAACATGGTACATATGGATATCATTGTCCCATTTTGTTGAACAAAATCGGACGTGGGCCCGGCAGCTCCCCGGCCATGGACCGGGGCCGGGCTGCCCAGTCCACGGCCGGACTGCGGAGCCCGTGGCCGGGCTGCGGAGCCCACGACCAGGCTGCCCGCGGCCGGGCTGCGGAGCCCGCGGCCGAGCTGCCCGGGTCGGGCTGCCTGCGGAGCCCCCGGCGTGAGTCCGGGAGCTCTGCTCTGGGAGTTTTGGTGGTTGAGCTTGTTATAAAGAAAATGCGTACATAATTTTAAAATGGCATAATGATAATGCGATGGTCATCATCATTTATTTAATGATTATAAACATAGAAAACACTTGCATTACATTTTCGATCCTGTCACATCTTTTCGCCCGCCATCTTAGCTAGGATTTTTCTTGATTTTCCATTTTCTCGCAAGGTATTGTGGGAGCAAGTCACAACTGTAACATTGCAAGGGTGCCCATCGAAAATATAAACTTCGAGGGGATGTTAGCCCTCCCCCTTACCCCTTACCCTACCTTAAAATGGCTTTCGGGACATGACTCGCTGCGCGTGAACGCGCAACAGCGAGGCGTAGGGCTGAGAATTTGCTTGGAGCAAAGGTATTGAGACCAAGCCTTAAGCTTGTTTTTATATTGCTTTCATTTGACTTGATTTCATACTTTACTGTCTTTTGGCCAGCCTGAAAACATTTATATGATGTGTCACTGTTTTGTTTGCCCGCACATTGAGTGCGTCTAAAAAGGTAATTAGTGTATGACTAAAATCAAGGTAACAATGTCCTCAAATGGTGTACTCCAAAAGGCGCTCACACACCTTGCACGAGTCGAGCAGCACGCTTGGAGAATGAGGTGTGGGATTTGGATATGCTGAAGCCCCGTCCTCTTCTCGCCGTTTTATACCCAATCAGGTGGACCACCGAGCGGCCATTAAGGAGTACAGCAGGTCGTCTGCGGACCAGGAGGAGCCCCTCCCCCACGAGCTGCGGCCCCTCCCTGTGCTCAGCATGACCATGGACTACCTGGTCACGCAGGTCATGGACCAGGGCCCTGACGGCTACCGGGACTGGTACGACTTCGTCTGGAACCGGACCAGGGGCATCCGCAAGGTACGCACAAACCGACACCAGCCATAACTTCCGATGACAAGTCCATCTGACCCATACATTTATACATTCATTCATACAAGCCTCTCCCCACTGGGTGCCTATGCGGTTTATAGGTGATTCTAAGTGCTAGCTTTTGTGCTTCCTGGATCTGGGCCTTTGGAGACCATTTAAGACTTTGCAATGAAGGCTATGCAAATAAACGTTACCTTAACAACAGCAATTCTCAGGCAGAGATTTGTTTTGTATTGATAAGTTATTGCTTTTCAGTCAATACATGAACCAATTTAAAAGGAACATTGATCTGTCACAGTAATCCAATCGAAGCATTTATCCTCCAGCAATAACGCAAACTGAGAAACTCTAGGAACAGTATCAAACAATCACCTGCATGCACGTTGCCAAGGAAGCAAGATGACCATAGAGCATTGTTATCAATAATGAATAATCCCCCCCCCCCTCTCCTACAGGACATCATCCAGCAGCACCTCTGCTGCCCCGAGACGGTGGCGCTGATCGAGAAGTGCACCCGCTTCCACGTGCACTGCGCCCACCAACTGTGCGAGGAGAGCATGATGACGTTCGAACCCAAGATCAACAACGAGAACCTGACCAAGTGCCTGCAGAGCCTGAAGGAGATGTACCAGGACCTGTCGGAGCGCCAGGTCTACTGCCCGCGGGAGGCCGAGTTCCGGCTGTACAACGTGCTCCTCAACCTCAACGAGGGGGACACCCTGCGGTGAGGCCCTGGAATGAACCGATGAGTCAGTTCATCTAGTGATAGAGCGCCTTTAAAACATGAGGACGTCGAGAGCGCTCCACCTAGGCACCGGCAGGCATCCCATTTAAAGACACTCAAAGAGAATGTAAATCAAAAGTAGAAAGTGGCCTATTTAGATAGTTATAATGTTACATTTGATGATGCAAAAGTATGTTTTGGAAAGGAAAGCACCAGTCAGCTAGCCAGGTACGGTGCTACAGGCTGATGATAGGTGTGAGATCCCAATCTAGCACTGTTGCTGATCATAGACAAGGTTTGTGACAACTGCTTGGATTGATCAGTTAGTTTGAGATGCAAAATGTTATCAAATATGAGTTGATTCCCGTCAATGAAATCCCCTGACAGTATTCTTCATGTTGGGGCCACAAGCCTCCGGATTTTTGCTTTCCTTTTGTGCTCATGTATGTCTGCTCGTCATCGTATATGCAACTATATGTACAACTAAGTTCTCATATTCATCTCATATATATTACATGTGGTGTGCAGGGAGGTTCAGCAGTTCCGAAACGAGGTCCGTAACTCCCCGGAGGTGAAGTTTGCTGTGCAGGCGTTCACTGCGCTCAACAGCAACAACTTTGTGCGTTTCTTCAAGCTGGTGAACTGTGCTTCGTATCTGGCCAGCTGCCTCCTCCACCGATACTTCAACCAGGTGGGATAACAGCTTGTTTACGTTCTTTGACTGTAGAATGCCGCAATTGAAAGACTCCCCTATCTTTTGCAGCTGTCCATAGTTAATTGAGTTGGTTACAATGTTTAACAGCACAGTGCAATGTCTAAGGATATACAATTCTCAGCAGAAAAGTACTGAGTTTGATCCCCGATGTCCGCAGCCTAACCTATAGATATCCTTCTGCGAGTTGCCCAGTTCCCCATCTGCTTCTTATTGACATGAATCTGTGTTATAATATTCACTTTGGGCAGAGTGTGTGTGCTACATGGAAAACCTAAAGGAGTGTAGACTTCATTCTTACCATTTACCATGGAATTTCTGGACCGATATTGATATTTCGGTTTAGTCTTTGCATTGAAATGGTACAAAAACCTTCATTATTGGCAATCCATGACAATTCATATATTGGGAAATCCCAAATAAAATGAATGCACAACCAGGTCTGGTGAATAAACATCTGTTTCATTACTGTGTGCTGGTCTGTCTGTGTTTCTCTCCATCTGTCTCGCTGTCCCTCTGTCTGTCTGTGCGTGTCCAGGTGAGATCCAAGGCTCTGCTGACCCTGAACATCGCCCACACGGTGGGCTCCCAGCGGTCCACAGCGTTCCCCGTGGAGGACCTGGCCCGGATGCTGATGTTCCCAGATGTTGACACGGCGTCCAACTTCGTCCAGCAGTATGGCCTGGTGGTCAGTGACGGGTGAGTGGACGCGCTCCTCTCCACTGCATATTCGTATGGTTTTATATGTACACACAGACAGACAGACACTGAGTGTAAACAAAGACAGACATTTTTGCCAAAGAACCACATTGCTTTCAGGCAACACCAAATGCTGTGTACTGCTCAGAGTTGACCTTTGACCTCTCTGTAGTGTGGTGGAGCTGAGCCGCACATCCTACCAGGACCCTGAGTCGTTGTCTCTGAAGAAGTCAGCGTTCATCCTGGGGAAGAGGTGTGTGCTGATCGGAGAGGTGGTGAACGGAGGGGGGCTCCCAAGCCCCCCCCAGCACATCCCCGTCTGCAGCTTTGACGGCAACAATAGGTACCGAGGAGAGGGAGCCACGCCCCCAGAGCCTTCCTCCAGCCAATATCGAGCCCCCATCGCCACCGCAACCACTGTTGCCATGGCAGCGGGTCCAGAGACCAGCATCTTCTCCTGTAAGTCACTTTTGATGAGAGAGATGCACATAATTGTATATCTTTCCATTAAGTTAAACCGTGTAATTTCTGTTAAGTAAAGGTGTGTTCATATAGCCTTGAGCATATATATAATTTGACTCTTCAGAAAATGTTGATTATAAATGTAATTATATTTAATTTGACTGTTTAAGACTCACATATATCATGAAAAATACAAAAGGATTCATGTGTCATGTGACAGCTCCCTATCTGACTCCGCCCTCTCAGCCAAGTTCGCTCAGGACCCCAGGGCTCTGCAGGAGGTCGAGGCCCCGCCCCCGCCGCGGCCGTCTAGGCTGTTTGGAGACCAGCAGCCGGCCCAGCCTGGCTCCCTGGCTGTTGCATGTGCTGGCCCCTCGTTAGGGGAGGCCAGCCTGGCCGGCTTCCCCCCCAGCGGTCTGGCCATGCCGGTGAACCCCGCCCAGCAGCTCTTCCAGCCTCTGTTCCCGCCCCAGCCCGTCAAAGCCCCGTCACCCCTACCTCTGCCAGTGCAGCCCCCTGCGCCCAAACCACCAGCATATAGCGATGAGGTACGATGTTCAAACGTGTAGAGCTGCTGGGTTTACGGTCACATGAAGCACTTATTGATGTTGTGAATCCTGAGATAAAAAAGGAAAAAGTGCTGTTGTTTACGGTTGTGACTCGTCTGTCCTTCAGGACATCGTGTCTGTGGTGGAGAGCATCCTGGAGGAGGAGGTGTACTCGGCGGTCAGAGAGGTGTCCAGTGCAGGAGCACACTACGCCAGAGTGGCTCTGTTGTAAGTTCAGAGATACCCTCAAGCACACACTCTGTTCAGCACCTTTTAGTGCCTGAAAAATTGATATAGTCAGTGCTGACATGGATATAAGAAATAGTCATTACAGATGTATTGTAATGGAACAGTAAATGCATGAGAATTGATAAGCCTAAGCTTTAAGTGATTAGAAGTGGGTATATTGTGTGTACTGGACTGTATATTACGCTGTTTACTTGAATCTGATTGGTCCACAGGGAGAGCAATGTGCAGGTAGAGGTGGTCCTGAGCGAGGTGATTGGCCAGGTGTTACAGGAAGTGTCTTCTGACGAGATCCAATTGGAAGCCTCACGTGTTGCCGAGGAAAAACGCCGGATAGAGGAGGCTCGGTAAGACACAGCTCATCACCACATGATTCATTCATGCTTTGATTTAGCTCAAGATGTAATGAATCAGATAAACTTCTTAACAGAACTTATTTGGTACATTTGGTGCAGGCTGGAAGGTATTATTTGTTGTAGACAAACCTATTATTTACTGTCCCAACCATTCACTCTGCACACCTTCAAATTAAACATTACAGACCACATTCAATGTTATTCTGCAATCATAACTGCAGTGTACCATTTATGATTCTCTCTCTTGTCTCTGTCTCTCTGCAGGAAAAAGCAGGAGTGCGAGGCCTTCCTGGTCCAGTTCAGCTTCTCTCTCGCTGCTGAGGTCCTGAGGGACGTCCTGGCCGAGACCATCCAGCAGACCGCAAGGGAACAGATCCAGTAAGACGGGCTGAGATACCACCCTTAATGACCTCATACCGTTGACGTTGACCTCGACCTCAGACCCTACATTCATTCAGATCTACGATGACGCAAGTTCACACAAGTTCTGGCCAAAGCAGAACACTACACTGTTTGCAGTTCGCAATCTGTGATTAGTGTCCAGAATGGCTTTTGCTGGGTTCTAAGGGTTCCCCATGAAGGGGGCAGAATAGTTTAGCGGCTGGGGCGTCTTCGGGGCGGAGGGTTGCCTGCTCAAGCCTCTACGTCTTCAGCCTACCTGTAGTCATCCCTGAGCAAGGGGCCCTAACCCCTACCTGCTCCTTCATGACATGCATCTCAAATAAATCTCTCTCCCTTTGGATACTAGCCTGCTAAATAGGAGTTCATCTGCTGACACACAGCAGTGAACAACTGCCTGCAGTAGATGTGAATCTGCTTCTGACTCCATGTGTCCTGTTCCAGGGAGGCTGAGATAGACCAGAGGGAGCTGGAAGCACTGTGCACAGAGCAGGTCTGCACCGGCCTGTTGGAGGAGACCCTGGACACAGAGCTCACCCTATTGGCTGAGGAGGTCCTGGAGGCGGAGCTGCAGCACATCCGCAAGTACATCAAAAGGTACTGAAACCGAGGGGACGTGGAAGGCACAGGACGAGATTTCTGACGTATCTTTTCAGGCAGATAAAGGATGAGGGATTCACAGCAGTTTTTGTGAGGTGTTTAGTTAATTGAAGGATATTCACGTTCTTCTTCCTTCCCCCCCCCCTCCTTAGGTGGCGTGACGTAGTGGCCGTGCGGCGGCGCCTCAAGAGGCAGATGCGGGGCTTCCCGGCGGCCCCCTGTGGCGTGGACCCCCGCTGCAAGCTGTGGGCCCTGGCCCCCAGCGCTCCCCAGCAGCCCTCTCTGTCCCAGCTGGCCCGCGGGCTAGTTAGCCTGGGCAACGCTGGGGACATGACCCTCTCCAGCACCAGGTACCCCAGCCTGCCTGCACGCCTGTCTCTACACTGTTAAATATTTCACACTTAAGTCATATTGAGGAGAACGAGTCCTCATGGTTGTATACCATCCTTATTACAGCCCGCACAAGATGTATTATATTGACAGTACAATCTCAGAGTACTGGAAGCCTTTGTGTTTATTTCTTTATGCATTCTTGATAACTTCCAAGTATAGTATGCAGTAGTAACTATGCAGAATCCCTAATGCCCTAGCCCTCACAAGATGCATTAAATGCACTTTTTATTTCTATTTACTCTCAGACTAGTTTCAGTTGGAATAGATGTCCTTTTAACAAGACTAGTTAGCGTACTGTGTCACTTTGTCTGTTTGGGTATTTGAATTCATCAAGCCGTTGCACCTCTGCTATCGTCAACCATATATGACGATGTCCCCGTTTCACAGGCAGCTGAGAATGAGACGGCAAACCCTCCACCAGATGAGAGTTCACTACTACTACCAGCAGCTCCTGGAGTAAGCACTCCGCTCTCTGTCTTTCCCTCTTTCCACACACCACTGGCACTCAGCACGACGAAACTCTCGCTGTACTCATCGTGTTTGTGTGCGTGTGTGTTGCAGTGAGGCGGTGTGGGCTCCGCTGGACTTGCCGGGGTTGGTGACGGACAACATCCCAAACCCCCCTGATAGAATATTCTGGAAGGCCACCCTGCTGTTGCCCAGTGACCACGAGAGTGTCGCTAGCCTGGCTGACCGGTGAGTAGCTCGATACCAACATGAGATCCAATTCCATCAGTTAAATGGACTTCATCCATTGTGGTATGAAACAAATAGCACAGAAAAGTTGGACCATTGACCTCATGGGTCAAACATTTATGGGATGGTCTTTGCATGCCGCAATTTTTTCAATACACTTGCATGTTCTATTATATAAGAAACAGGCAAGCTGCACGGTTCCCCTCTAAATCGCTTTGGGTTGGGTTGAAGTTTAGTGTCTGATAAATGGCTCAACAATGTGGCCCTCCTCTCCAGGGTGCTTTCTGATTGGCTGGAGGTGAAGCTGGGAGGCGGAGAGGGGTTGGAGGTCAAAGAGAAGCAGGTGGATGGGACGCTGCAGACGCTGTGTGTCACCAACGCGCTGCAGGAGGTTGGAGAGCGAGCACACAAGGTCCACCTCAGCATCAAGGTAGGTTCCCTTCTGAACTGAATGCAGTATTCCACCATCGGTTCTCCCGCCCAGCTAGCATTTAGAACCAAGATGGATACTAGGAGAATAAGGAGCATACAACGTGAGCAATGTGAAATGCAAAATAATTTGTTTTTAACATGAAAACAAATAAAATGCTTGTAAACTATGACTGCATAAATATCCTTGCACGGGTATGCATAACACTGCTGATAAATGTGACGGATTTAGTTTAATCACTTTTATTTTTCGCCTTTAATTTTTCTCTTTTGTGGAGCCGCGTCATTTTTTTTTTCCCAGTGTAATTTATTGTCCCCCATTTATTGTCCCCCAAGGTGTCCCGCGGCCCTCTGAGCGATGAGGGATTCTCCCGGATGGAGGAGAGCAGTGAGCTCCAGGGCACGGGGGCTCTGCTGCTGTTGCTCCCCGCCTTGCCCAGCCCCGTAGAGGGGCAGGACGACCAGGACGTCCCCCTGCTCTCGGCCTTGCTCCAGCTCAAACAGCTCCAGCAGGCCAACGCGTGGCACAGCCCACTACCACTGGTCATACTGGTACCGGGATCCCAGCATCACAGTACCAGTGAAACGCACAATCTAGAAGAAGGTATAAGATGACCTGTAGTGGGACATTTTGAAATAGGGCTTATAAGATATTCTGACCTTTAAACTTTGATTACAGTCCTGGTACATTGCTGTAAATTTGTTGTCTTCATCTTTTTATCGTTATTCTTTTTTTGTGGTTAAATAAATATCCTTAGTCCTTCTTATTTGATGAAATAATTATTATTTCAATTTATAAAGCATTCATGAAAACATTCATGAAATCTCAAATTACAGGGCTAAAACTGAACATGCAAGTAAAGCTAAATCAGTATAATGCTAACTAGAACTAACTAAATGCCCTCCTATATTAGAAGGTCTTTAGGTCTTTGGGTCTATAAATGACTGTAAATGGCTCCTGACCTTGTTGTGGGTTGTCTCTTCCTCAGCTCTGATGCTGCAGACCCTGGTCGAGGAGGGCCTGATCTCTGAACACATGTTCTACCACATCCCGGAGAGCACCAGCGACATGCAGGCCTCCCACCAGGTAGCCCTCACACACCTGCATGCGGCACAGCACAATCAATGGTTTACCTCGAATAGTTGAAAGATCTTTTACCTTGCAAAGCATTATGGTCTTTGCCGTTTTTTTAACCATTTTTAGGTAAACATATAAATAGTTATTCATAATTAAATAAAAAAAAACTGTCCTTGCTCTATCTATTAATTAGTCAACGTAAATTATCCATTTTCTTGAATGTTAGACAATAAATTACTTAAATGAATGAGACATGCAAGACCCATGTCACCTCTCGGAGGGGGGGGGGGGGGGGGCACTTCCCTACAGTTTCCCGCCTGAACCCTAACCCCCTGTGACCCCCCGTCTGCCCAGCTGACCCAGGCCATGCGCTGGCTCCTGGCCCGCGCCCCCCTGCCCCGCCCCCTCTCCTGCCAGACGTTGGTCCAGTTTGTGGAGGCGGGCCTCAGCCAGCACTTCAGTGGCCGCCTGCAGGCCCAGCGCCGGGAGCGGGCCTCAGCCGGCCTGCCCTCCCTGGACCCGGCGCCGGTGGTCTGCCTGTACAACGCCGTGCTGGCCCACCTGGCAGACGCAGTGTCCTCCCCGGAGCTGCTGGGCCTCTCCTGGCCCCCGGGGGAGTTCTCCCTGCCGGACTCCCGCCACCTGGTGCCCCACCTGGGCTGGAACTCGGCCCAGCACCTGGCCTGGCTGCGCAGCGCGGTGCTGGGCCTGAGCATCCCCGACTGGGACATGCCGTCCTCTACCGGTGAGCACTGAAGCAGAGGCTCCACCAAATAGCATCTAGTCCAATGAAATTACATTACGCGTTCAATTTCTACTACTGTCCTGCTCTGTTACACCCACTAGGGCTGCTCGATTATGGAAAAAATCATAATCACGCTTATTTTGGTCAATATTGAAATCACGATTATTCAAACGATTATTTTTGAGTATGAAAACATGTTGCACTTATTCATCATGCCTCTCCCAAAGAAAACTATGCAACTGAGAACTTTGTAATTTCGCCTTAAGAAAATACACAAAATGGTCAAAAAGAAAATGTTCCAATCTAAAATGATGTACAGATATGTATCCAGCTGTTCTATAAAACAAAACGAAATAATCGAAAAACCTGATTATGTTAATTTTGTGATCGTTTGACGCTAAAATCGAAATCGCGTTCAAAATTTGATTAATCACCCACACCTCCCACCTTGGATTATTAACGTACGTCTTGATCTTATTCCTTATTCCACAGCCGGCTGGTCCCAGCTGCAGTCCTCCGTCCTCCGCTACGCCTCCCAGATCCCCGGGACCCCCCACGGCCGGCCCCTCCTCGGGTCCCGGCTGGAAAACCTCCTAGAGAGGGTCCGCCAGCAGCACTACCACCCGGGCCCCGCCGCCCACCGCCACCGCCGCTCGTCGCCCCGTCGCGTGTCCTGGGGGGGGCGGGACGACCGCCACGGGCCCGGCTACAGCCAGGTGCCCTGGGACGACCTGCTGGTGCTGTGCATCGACCACAGGCTGAAGGACTGGCCCAGCCCCGACCTGCCCCTCTGCCAGGGTACGATCCCCCTGGTCTGAGCCCTAATGTCCGACCCCTATCCGCTGAATGTGTTGACCTAAGAAGAAAGCACTCCATTGAGATCATGGGGCTCTATTCACTGATGTAGTGCCGCACGTTCTCATGTTATCTTCTGGGTGTGTTTTTTGTTTTGCGTGTGATCAGATGCGGTGACGGAGGACGGGGAGGTGCTGGTGTACTTCCTCACAGAGTCCCTGAAGCACTTCGATCCCCCTGAGGAGTGGAGCCAGGCGGTCCGACTCACACACCGGCAGAAACGGCTGCATACAGAAGGGTGAGAGGAGCACGTGTTCAACCCCATTATCCACGCTTATTTCTCTAGGTCGGCGTTTGGATTATTTCAACCTTTCTGGGGACACACTTTACAAAAGGCACCACATCTACTTTCTGTCTTTTCGTTTTTTTTATAGTTAAATAATCTGCTTGGTGGCTCTCCTATGATATTCTGAAAGCATTGGCCTGACGTACATTGTCGGCTACATTTTGGTCGCCGATTAGCCAAGCGTATTTTAATATTTCAGTTTGGTTTTCACCTCTCCCTTCCACCAGAGGCTGCGATGCCAGCGAGGGGGCCCCTGGCTCTCTGTCCCTGAGACAAAGGCTGTTTGACTGCCTGGCAGCGCCCCAGCCAGCCCTCTCCTCCACCGCCAGCCTGGACATCACCCACACCTCCTCAGCCCAGGAGCTGCTGCCTGGACTGGTGCTCCGCGGCCTGGAGGAGGAGAAGGCCCACAGCCAGAGGTATGGACCCTACATCTACCCTACCATTTAGGCCTCTGTATGACTACTATCTTGAGTCAAGACCAACTTTTCACTGTAAATCTAAATATGTCTTTGTTTCTCTGCATCTGTCTGTCTGTCTCTCTCCTTTCTGTCTGTCTGTCTGTCTGTCTGTCTGTCTGTCTGTCTGTCTGTCTGCAGGAGCATTGAGCAGCTGAAGCGCTGGTTGACCTCCGACCCCCCGGAGAGCCTGTCCATGCCTCTGTTCATACCCTCCTCCACGCTGCTCTCCGCATCCCCGCCCGCCGTGCCCTCGAGCAAGGCCAGATCATCGAGAGCCCCACTCACAAAAGTATGATGGTCCTACATTTATCTTAATGTGATTTGAATAATAACTCACGTTAATGGGGTTGAGATAGTCAGGTGAAGTGGTTCCAAAACCAAGTCATCATCAAGGCATTTTGCGTACCAACTCGTATGCAAACGGTAAAAAGTAGGTAAATACACTTCTTAAATAAATACACATGGTAACGTGGGGAACATTGGAAGGAAAAAGCAAACAGGCTGCCAGGTTTTCATTCAGAAACACAATTAACATAAAACCTAAAAATTAATTAATAGTTAAATGTGTCTATTCCATAATAAAATCCCCATACCACCTACAGTAATGGTACGCATACTACAGGTTGAAAAACACTTTAGTCTAGTGTTAGGATGTTTGACTCCTCGCCGAGAGGTCCTGGGTTCAAACCCCAATGTCCACAGTCTACCTGTAGCAAGAGCAACAATGCCCTTAACCCCTAACTGCTCCTGTAGGACATGTATGGAAACAAATGTTGGATTCACTGTAAGTTGCTTTTGATAAAAGAAAAGTCACTAAAAAGCCTACAAATAAATAAAGTTATTTGTACAGTTTATCATTGTGATTGTCATAGTGACCAGCATCTGTTGTATATCATTTTAGAAAGCAAAGTCCTCGGAGGACTGTACGTTTGACGACGGACCGGGCCAGACCGGTTCCTTCCCGGTAACCATGGCGCAGAGGCTCCGGGACATCCAGCGCCAGATCCTAGGGAGCCAGGAGGAGGAGCTGGCCTGCAGGCTGAGGCTTGACGGCATGCTGGGCATCGTGGACGACTGATCACATGACCCAAACTGCTTCATGTCATGTGACCCAGCAGCTAGTGTTCTGCCACCACCAACTGCCCTCAGTGGAGTGGAAGGGAAGCCTGTCAAGAATGTAGAAGGGCTCTTGGAAATGTCAGTTGTCGTTTTTCTTTCCTCTTAAGATGCCAGGTGTGTTTTAATTTGTTTTAAAATAGCTTAATAGTCTTATGGAAGGAAGACATATCCACCAATGGCCTGTGTTTTCCTTCCCATTTTTCATTTCTGTACAATTAGTAAAACCTTTTGAATGTTTTTGTTTGTGTATATATGTATTTTTGTCTTTCTGCTTTCTGCATGGCGTTGTCTATAAAATGAGAATATGCTTTTCTGAGAGATGTTTTATCAACGTATGGATATGATTTTGTGTTTTTCATGTTTTTCTGGACTTGGATGTATCAAATTAGAAGGAAATAAGAACTTAAGTGTGCTATTTTTTAAGCATGTACTTATCAGTCATATTAAATACCGTATTTTTTATGCAAGTGTATTTGATGTTTTATTTAATTGAGTTCTGCTCATCTTGGAGAGAGTTGATATCGCTAGTGCACTTCTTCACAGTGATGAAACTCCATGGTCCGAGGTTATTTTCTGGATAGCCTTTCGAAGCCGTTTATTGGAGGGTTATCAGAAAGACCCACCCCTTTCCCCGCCCAGCGGGTTAGTGATTGGCTAGCTAAGCCCCTGCTCATATCTTTCCACTGACTACCAAATCGGAAGGCACTGCAATGCGAAGAGGGAAACGTAGTCCTAAATAATATCCATGTGTGACCTTGGGTACACCGCAGCCCTTCTGCTTCTTGTATAAAACTCACGGAGACAGGTTGGGTGGAGCACTGGACTGGTTTATTTGCTACAACATGGGACAACACACAACCAGTGTTCGCATATATATATTCAGCCGTAGTCCGTTCGAACACAACGTAAGCTTGGTTGCTTCTGAACTTTCAAAATAAACAAAAAACATTAAGTGATCGTATAGTGGTATTACAACACAAAGCATTAAACAAACGTACCTGCAACATGGGACAACACACAACCATTGTTCGCATATATATATTCAGCCGTAGTCCGTTCGAACACAACGTAAGCTTGGTTGCTTCTGAACTTTCAAACAAACTCCCGCCGTGGACTTTCAGAATAAAAATAAATAAATGTTGGTTGGAGTCCCATGTTTAACAGAATTTAACAAATAAAATAAATTATTTACACTGTTACACATGCAATGATTTACTCTCCTAAAAAAACTACATTACGCATTCAGTTCTATCGTGGGGGCCGACTCAACCAGGTGGTAAACTAGAAACCTATTCATTTGACAGGGTATCTGTTCAAAATCCTACTGCTCACAACATGACTGAAGGGACGTAAGTATTATTTTGTTTTTCGGTTAAACAAACGATGTATTTTTTATATACGTTAGTGTTTGTACGTTCTTAAGTCTCTACCATAAAAAGTTGACATGAAAGACTCAAAGTAGGGCTATAAGGATTTGGCTGCACGAGAAGTTATCCTACTTTTGCGTGCTGTTCATGGTGCTGAAAATGAATCTTTGCGACGCTGCCCAAAATACGCTCTTTTAAATAGAATTGCAACTTCGGAAGTGTAGTGTTTATGATTATGATTAAATAGCGCTCTTCTAGGTAGTCAAATACATTAACTTTGTACTCACTGACCACTCACATCACCAAAAACCCGGTTCACTGCCTGTACCCCCATCCTTCTCCTATGCCAGGCATCTGCGGCGGCGAGGGGGCCCCTACAAGACGGAGGCAGCCACCGACCTGAGCCGCTGGAGACTGGCCAACGTGGAGGGGAGGCAGACCTGGCGCTATGTGGAAGACCACCAGACCCCGGAGAGGGAACAGACCATGTTAGAGGCACACTCTCTCGGCCTGGACACGGTAAACTTTCTTCTGTCAATTATCTAATTTGATATCAATGTGGTATCTCGTCGTGATGTCATATCGAGAGTTACGGTATATGTAAAAACAGTTTAATATACTGTACTGGAATATAGTCTTATCTAATCTTTGAGTGACCCCCAACAACAATAAGAGATAAAAACAACAAGGTGCACGTCCGTTTCTGAGATGGAAATTGAGAGCTTACTTGTAACGGTTCCAAATCCACTGTTGACCTCTATAACGCTAGGACGACCAAATGTCACCACCGAGAATCCCCTAAAAACAACAAGATGAGTATCAAAACAAACAGCTACCTGCAGCCAAAGCATATAACAGCCTCACCATGCCACAGGATCCTGGCTGACATCTGTATAACCAACTGGCCGCAGAGGTGGTTTAGCAGTTGTACACAAGAACAACATGACCTTGTTTGCTGGGTTCTTTCTCCTCCTTTTGATCACATCAACCATGTTTCATGGTTAACGGTCAAGGTTTCCTAAGAACATGATTTTGTCCTGATTTTGGGTGACACGTGGATGTCTCTCCAACTGGCTGAGAACATTTTAGTCAGACATGAGAAATGAGTTAAAGAGGGAAGAGCACAATATCCTTCAGGTATCTTTTCCAAACATAGCCACAACCCCAGATTCCCGTTCAATACTACCAACAAAGTTATAAACCCCTAATGTCTATTCTTTAAATCATCCACTAATCTCATGCAAGTAGTTAAACAAAGTTTTACAAGCTAGGAATTGGACGTTAGATCCAACATCTCAAATATGGATTGATGCCTCAGAACAACCAGACTTTTAAAGTAGTGTTCCTTTACCTCTGGAATAGTCCAATCCTGCTTTCAGACCACCATAGTTCAGCCGCTTATAAAGAAGGTCTTAATCATAGTTCATCATAGGTCTCGATTGTTCTTGATTTTTTTAAAATCAAGTACCACCCTGGATACATTTCAATCTGGTTTACCACCATGGTACCAAAATAACCTGGGTTAACCAAATATCTTCTCCAGGCTGCAGAGGGCGGAAACTGCTCACTTTTAATTATGCTATAGACTTTCAACACAGTCGATCATAACATGTTGATTGGCCGTTTGAGAGACTTGGTTGGAATTTCTGGTTCAGCCCCGGATTGGATTCGCGCCTAAATCAGCAATAAAACCAGAACTAAAAACAGCAACCAAATCACTCCAATCATTGCAGAACTACATTAGCTCCGCAAAATCCTGTTGAAAATCCTAAAAACCCTAATCTTGAGAGCTGTTTGTTGCCGTACCAACAGAGTGGGTTTGTGAGGGCGTCGCTGGCGGTCCACACGGCGGCGGACGCGGCCCTGAAGGGGATGGGCTTCTACAGCCTGCTGCAGGCGGAGGACGGCCACTGGGCCGGGGACTATGGGGGGCCCCTCTTCCTGCTGCCAGGTATAACACGCGCACACGCGCGCCTGAGTGTGTGAGTCGTTGCCTGTTGTGTGTGTGTGTGTGTGTGTGTGTGTGTCGTTGCTTGTGTGCCTGTGTGACTGTGACTGTGTGTATGTGTGTATGTCATTGCCTGTTTGAGTGTGCATGTGTGTGTGTTTCATTGCCCATGTGTGCTGTGGCATCCCGCCGCTGGACCTCGGACCGGGCGGGTCCGAGGAGGCGCAGTAGACTTGGTTTGCCGTCGCCACCCTCCAGCCGGCGACAGAGAGCACCACGTCTCTCCCCCCAATCAGCGTGATCGGGGACACCTGGCCGGAGGAAGGGAAAGGACCAGGAGCCGGCATAAAAGAAGCTCCAGACCGGGTGAACCGGGAGAGTGACACGGAGGGCGTCCGCACCACGGAGCGAGTGACACGGAGGGAGCAAGCACCAGGCCGGGCGAACGGCGAAGCGACACGGAGGGATTCCGCACCACGGCGTCGAACTAGAGGCTCCCGGAGACCCTAGCACGAGGATGCAGACGAATTATTCTTGTGAAATAAACGCCGACTGCGGCTTTAACCCTTGCTCACCGTGTGATTCCTACCGGGCACCTGACACGCGGGGAAACGGGCTGCCACTGTGCGTGTGTGCTGCAGGTCTGCTGATCACCTGCCATGTGGCTCAGATCCCGCTGGCCGAGGCCTGGAGGAAGGAGATGGTGCGGTACCTCCGCTCAGTGCAGCTCCCTGATGGAGGCTGGGGCCTGTATGTGTTCTTCCATCTCTACACCGTGTACCTGGAACAACACACACGTGGGCAGGCAGAGCAATGAAGCATGCATGCATTGCCTGACCACGTTGGACGTTGAAACGTTGAAACCTGTAATAAGCTGATTCATTTAATTTCATGTGTTCTTTATTTAGACAGATTGAGGGAGGTATATAAAAGCTTTATGAAGCTATGATTCTTATTTTGAAAAGGAAAGTTGATTAAGACATTTAGGTAAATTGAGCATTGAAATGTTTTTATTTATAAATAGGAAAAGAGGTTTAAATAAAACGTTATGTTATACTTGGAAGCTGATCGCAATGCTCTTAATATGTTCATATCAAAAGATATGCTTATGTTTTGTCTTGTGTTTTCTTGTGTAGCCATATTGAAGACAAGTCGACCGTGTTCGGCAATGCTCTGAGCTACACTTCACTGAGGATTCTGGGAGTTCAGCCCGATGACCCAGATATGGTTCGGGCTCGGAACAACCTGCACAGCAAAGGTCAGAGGGTAACCCTTGAATTTTCTTTCTACATATTTCTAACATATATCTGCATTTTATGCCATTCTGCTAACTGAATCTTTAAAAATAAAAGCAAAATAAAAAAGCATACTACATTGCCTGTATATATGTGTTATCGTGTTGCACTGTACACAGGCGGTGCTGCAGGGATTCCACTCTGCACTCTGGGTGCACCCTTTACTAAACCCTGTTCTACACCCTATTCTACTAAACCCTGTTCTACACCCTATTCTACTAAACCCTGTTCTACACCCTATTCGACAAAACTCTGTTATATACCCTATTCTACTTAACCCCGTTATAGACCCTATTCTACTCAACCCCGTTCTACACTCTATTCCACTAAACCCTGTTCTACACCCTATTCCATTAAACCCTGTTATAGACCCTATTCTACTAAACCCTGTTCTACATCATATTATACTAATCCCTGTTGTACTACTAAACTTTGTTCTAAACACTATTCTATTAATCCCTGTTCTACACCCTATTCTACTAAACCCTGTTCTACACCCTATTCTTCTATTACCTATTCTATTACACCCGGTTCTACACCCTTTTCTTTTACTCCCCAATCTACTACACCCGGTTCTACACCCTATTCTCTACTGTCTATTCTACTACACCCGGTTCTACACCCTATTCTCTACTCCCTATTCTACTACACCCGGTTCTATACCCTATTCTCTACTCCCTATTCTACTACACCCGGTTCTACACCCTATTCTACACTCCCGATACTACTACACCAGGTTCTACACCCTATTCAACAACCTATTCCACTCAACCCTGACTACATCCAATTACACTAAGCGCTGTTCTATAACCTATTATACCAAACCCTTTTCCTCCAGTTCTCTAGTTCAGTCATTGCATAGAATAACAAAATAAGGACTTTTCAGTTATTAGTACCAAAATGGACCAAACAGTGTAAATCAAACGAAAGACAATAATTCAAAGTCTAATAGCAGCAATATATATATATCATTGCATAATACTGAGAGTGGAACAACAGTGCATTTGCTATATTTATAAATGTTAAAAGAAAAGTAATCAAATTAAATATAGGCCTAAAAATTGAAAAACACCAGAAGACAATGCTTATGGAGGATAATACATGTGTGTGTCAGGCTGTTCCCTACTTGGATGCCGGCCCACCCCTCCACACTGTGGTGTCACTGCCGGCAGGTCTACCTGCCCATGAGCTACTGCTACGCCGTCCGTCTGGCGGCCAAGGAGGACCCTCTGGTGCTCAGCCTCCGACAGGTGGGTGCTGGTAGTTTCCACGACCAAACTACAGGAGGCGCCAAACTCAAGGGATTAATGCCTGCAGTCTTACTGCCAAGGCGTTGTTGTGCTTTACTTTTACTTACTTTACGTAATGAGTTACTTTCTGCAAATAATCCACATGACCAAAGGCTACCTGTGTTGAGTAATATATTCAAAAGAATGATGAAACATGATAAGCAGGGTTAAGATAAAGATTGAAAATAAGACCTGCAAAGGAATCAGTTGGCAGGTTTTTAAAAAACTTTATCCTAGAATTGAAAAGCAATACATTGGCTATTAATTATATAATTATATGGAAATAATTATGTACTTCATCAATGAACAATGGAAGCTTTCTATTTGTTCCTTCCTTTATGTTGAAGAAGCACTGCAGGATTTAACCTAGCATTAGAATGGATAAGGGGTTAAACCCAGGTTAGGGTTATGAACCTCTGGGTTAAAGTTGAACTCTCTCTTTCTCTGTGTTCCTCAGGAGCTGTACGTCCAGGACTATGAAAGCATCAGCTGGCCGGCCCAGAGGAACAACGTAGCAGCCTGCGACATGTACACCCCCCACAGCCGCCTGCTCGACTTTGCCTATAGTACGCAGCTCCCCTCTGACCTCTGACCTCTGTCGCATCCATCATATGCGGCAGCAGTAACACAGCTTAAAGGGTCCCCGGTTCGAATCCTGCGGTCCTATCACTTCTTTGCTAATCACCCTCGTTTTGCATCAACATTCCTCTCTATCTTCACTCTCTTGTCTATAAAGGAACAGAAGCCCACACAAAATATATGAATCAATAAATAATGATTTGATGCAAATGATGAAACACTACAACCTCCCACATCAGGACGCAGGGATGCTAATGTTTCAACGTATGTCTATGCTACGGTAACAGCTCCTCTAGTCTCAGCTCGAGAACGCTGGCCCGTGTCTGGGTCTGCTGCTGGTGTGTGTGTGTTTGTGTGTGTGGTTCTAACCGGCGTGTCTCCCCAGTGTTCATGAACGTGTATGAAGCCCACCACAGCAAGGGTCTGAGGGGCAAGGCCGTGAAGGAGCTGTACGAACACATCCAGGCAGACGACCGCTTCACCAAGTCCATCAGCATCGGCCCGGTGAGACACAGGGGTTCCACCTGTCCTCCTCTCCCCGCTGTTACATCAATGTACTCTGACTAAATGTCACAAAATGTGTGTACTTTAAATCGGAAATTGGTTACACTGAAGCCGAGGTTTAAAATGACCTTAAGCTAAAATCACAACTGCAAGATAGATATATAGATAGAGCGATAGATATTTTATTAATACTGAATGAAATAAAGGAAAACAAAATCTACTTATAGCCTTCTGCCAAGCAGTATCCACAAAGTATCCATTAGATTGTCCACCAGTAGGAGGCAGTATAATGAAATGGTTAGGGCGTTTATACACATTGGGACCTAGATCAAAAGTTCTTGATTCAAACCCCAATGATGCTCTAACCCCTACCTGCTCATTAAGGTCACATGAGAAGATATGTATACATGTAAAGGGGTTGATCATCTACTGAATGACTAAGTAGTAGCCCTTTGCTGGTCTCCGGTCCCCAGATCTCCAAGACCATCAACATGCTGGTGCGCTGGCACGTGGACGGACCCTCCTCCCCCGCCTTCCAGGAGCACGTGTCCAGGATCCCGGACTACCTCTGGTCAGCCCTCCCGCCTCTTCTAGTCCCCCCTGCATAGAGTCTTGTGTTAATCCAGTCCCCACATAGACTCTAGCCTTCTAGTCTCTTAGTCATTTAGTCTAGTCTCAAAACTTGGTCCTGCTAATGCTAACCATGCTATAATTGTATGCACTCAAGACAATGCAAGATGCCATATGTATTAACAATAGAAAAGTCAAAATGAACATCCAACGACATCCACCTTGACTAATTGTTGGGCCATTCCCTGAAGGTATAAAAAGTGTCAAACATGTTTTTACCTCTATATAAACAGAACTGGATGACCTGACATGATTTTCTTTTGCGGCCATCTCTAGGCTAGGATTGGACGGCATGAAAATGCAGGTGCGTTTGGACATCTGCCACAGCTTACAACCGTACAGAGCTATGAATAACACATATGTTAGTATAGTTAAGTTGTGTTAAGTCTGTGTTGTCTGATGCAGGGGACCAACGGATCCCAGCTGTGGGACACCTGCTTCGCCGTGCAGGCCTACCTGGAGGTGACGTCTTCCTGCTTGGTTTAATATAAGTTGAACATATTTACTATCAAATCAATTTGATATCTCCTTTTTTAATTAAATGTTCTACGTGAATATTATCTTCCATCTTACACATTCATTGTATCTAACCTTTCATATTCTCTCTATTAGTTTTCAGGAGTCCCTGTTTCAACTGTTTGTTTAAACAAACTTATCTTTAAGTTTATATTGTCGTTTCCTGACACTTTGTATTTCCTGAAGTGCGACAAAAAGTCCTGGGATACAAATTCCTTGTTTAAAATAAGTTTGATTACGATGTATGTGTAAGCTCAAGAAAATAATTTACAATTTTTTTACTTATCGGGTCCGTCAGGCAGGTGGTCAGGACAATCCTAAGCTGGCTAAATGTCTTCAACGGGCTCATCAGTTCCTCACCTTTACACAGGTAATTTTGAAACAATAATAACATTTTAAATATATATAAATAAATGTGGATATAAATATTACGGAGCGTAAAGATGAGACAATGTTATTTATTTATCTATTTGTAAAGCATGAGAAACTTTTGATTAGCTAACTTGAATTAGATAAAGCCTTTTCAGATCTTCCATCAGTTAATAAACCGGTTGTTTCCCTCCAATAGATCCCAGAGGACCCTCCAGAATACCAGAAGTACTACAGACAGATGAACAAGGAGAGAGAGAGAGAGAGAGAGAGAGAGAGAGAGAGAGAGAGAGAGAGAGAGAGAGAGAGAGAGAGAGAGAGAGAGAGAGAGAGAGAGAGAGAGAGAGAGAGAGAGAGAGAGAGAGAGAGAGTTATACACTGCGTCTCTGTTTATTGAGAGAGAGACTGCCTGTCTGTCTGTCCATGCAGGTACGTGTGAGATGAGCTAGCATATCCATCATAGATTGGTAAGGTACATACACACCAGGGATGGAAATTAACACCCGCCACACGCCATTTGCGGGTGGATTTGTATGGTGGCGGGTGCATTGTGTCCCTTCACCCGCCACTGTGTCGGGTAATACTTTCCAGTCAGGTCCGATCAAATTTGCATATTTAATACATTCGTCATACGGCGCTGCACAGTTCCACAACCATTACTGTCAACATCCGGCCTCTTTCTTCTTCTACGCCTCTTTTGCTGAACTGCGACTGTCAACATCCGGGATAATAAACCGGTAACCATAGAGATAATATGCCGGTATCAACATTCGGTATAGTATGCTAGGCTAATTATTGACATATAAAGAAAAAACTACTAGAGAAAGCAATGTTGCGTTTCCTCACCGGAGGAAAGAGAACAGCTGAGGAGAGTGTAGGCCAGGTACAGGTGGCGGATGATAGTACGCCTGTCATCCCCAAAAAGGAGCGTTGTTTTAATGAGAGATGGCGAACATCGGACAGTAGGCAACACCGTGACCGGCTGGTGTTTGACGGGACAAGCCAGACAATGTTCTGTGCTCTCTGTAAACATGCTTCGGATGGCCACAGGTCCAATAGTTTTGTGAGTGGGACACAAAACCTAAAATTGGAAGCCGTGGATGACCACGAGTCCTCAAAAAGTCACCTTCACGTTTTGAAAATTGCCAAGGGAAAATCAGCGCCCGAAACCACGACAGCGATGAGGACGCTCGTTAGCCTCAAAACAGCCCAGCTTGATAGAAGTTAGTTCGAAATGCACACGCAATTGCCAAAAAGGGAAGGCCATTTCAAGACTTCGAATGGCACTTCACGTAAGTTATTATTTTATTTTCTAATAGGCCTGATGCAAGTTTGTTGCTGTTGCAACAAACTAGCATGTTGGGTAACCTTAGAGCTCTGCTCACTTGTTTAGCAAACAGCTGCTTTTTGTCAGTCTGGTCAAAACAGATGTCAAGTGTGTGTGCTAAGACGTAGGGCTGTCCCGAATACCATTATACAGGCTTCGAATACTCGTTGGATATTCCGAGCGAGTATTCCAATACTCGTTCTAAAACAACAATAATAATTGAACAGTAAAAAAAGTCAGAGTTCCTTACTTTGCTGTTGTTCCATTCCAAATCAGCTGTCATCTGTGCCATCGTGGCCCTTACAGGAGCTTATCAATTCATCCCGTAACGTGCATATAAATCCGTACAAAGATCCAATGTTTAGTCGTTTGTGTCCATATTAAATCCATCATTGACCGGGTATTCCTTTGACAAAAGCCAGTCTGTGAATGCGCAATAGCAGGGCTGCATAGCGAACGTACACAAACAGATACGCTAACGAGTTCCTATTTATTTATATATATATATATATATATATATATATATATATATATATATAGTTTAATGTATTCTGACGTTTTTCAATGTGTCTTGCACTTATTAAGTCATTGTTTCTTGTTCTTGTTTCTTCATGGTCTGTTTTCAAATGTTTAATTTCGAATGCATAGGCAGAGTATGAGTCTTCCTATACCGAGAGGATACATCTGTTGCATTATAGGGGCAGATTTCATTATACATCTGGTTGAATTGAAGAAATTAAAAGGCCAGTGCATTGAAAAAACAAATGTTCCTATTGACTTATGATGGTGTAGCCATGCATGTTGTTTTATTGTTAATATGTCAATTTGTTTTTTATTGAAAAAACGTTGTATAGATGAATTATCCCCAAACTTGTCATTGTAACACCTTTGAAATAAACATGACTTAACATGGCAGATACCTGTGCATTGTTTATCATATGCGGTAAGAGTGTAATATTTTCAACTCAGTTCCTTGGTAGCGCCTACTTACAGTAAAAATCAGTTCTGATGGAAAAAATGATGTGTATGAAAAACACTTTTCTTATCTAGTGTTACTATTATATTGTTTAAAATGTACGCATATGTTAAAATATATAGCGTAGAAAAAGTGGCTGGTAAAAAAGATGAGTGGCTGGTAGATTTTTAAATCTACCTGCCACAGTGGCTGGTGGGCAAAAAAGTTAATTTCCATCTCTGATACACACACTCACATACACACTGGCGCGAGCGCACATGCCAGCAAAAATACTCACACACTCTCTCTCTCTTTCTTTCTTTCTTTCTTTCTTTCTTTCTTTCTTTCTTTCTTTCTTTCTTTCTTTCTTTCTCACACTATGGGTGTTCATGGCTTGACTGTCCTCCTTCAGGTCCACTTTGAGGGGAGGACTGGAATACTGCAGGAGGCTGCAGAGAGGCAACGGCTCCTGGGAAGGGTGGGTTCAACATTTATTGATCATTGTTTAATTCTCTGTAATGTTCTGTAATGTTCTGTAAAGATCTGTAATGTTTATTGATCATATATTAAACAGGAGCTGTAGTCAACAATGTTGATTTTCTTTCTCTTTCTCTTCACTTTGTCTGCCTTTTCGCCCAACACTTTTATCCTAAACAGGTGATAATTTTCATAATTAAATAATAAAAACGTTACATGTAATTAAAAGGCAGGTACCTGCCAGTCCTTAAAGGTCCCATGACATGCCACCAAGTGTGAGTGTGATCAGCTGTTACAAGCCGTTTTGTAAATCTTCCCCTTATGACATCACAAGTGGGCGATAGATGAGCAACGGTTGCTACAGTCCACTGGGTAGGCTGGTAAACTGATCTATCCAGCACACATCTAGGTGGACATGCCCACTTGTGATGTCATAAGGGGCAGATTTTCAAAATGGCTTGTAAGGCTAATCACTCACACCTGGTGGCATGTCACGGGACCTTTAATAACCTATATCTGTATTCATTGGAACCCACTTTGGATAAAAGTGTCTGCTAAATGGCACAAAACATAACGCATAGCATTGAATAGTGTTGGAAAGGTCAGGTAAGATCAGGGTGCGATTTGTGAAAAAACCAGAGGGGGGGATAATTTTGAGAAACATTTTAAAATGTTTCAAAATGAAGACGGACCCTGTGTATTTTGGTTGTTAATTATTACGATGTAATGGTGAAAATACTTTGGGTGGGGGGGATAATTTTTATCCCCACCGAGGATAAAAATAATTCAGCAGAGGGTAGGACGTGTAAACCAGAGGGGGGGATAATCCCCACCATCCCCAGCGGCAAATCGCACCCTGGGTAAGATGTGTGTTTTCCACCAGATCTTGGGGGGTGTGCTTCACCTATGGGGCCTGGTTTGGATTGGAGGCCTTTGCCTGTATGGGCCACGTCTACCAGGACGAGTAAGAAACACCGAAAACGTACCTCAATAAAAATAGACACTCGTTTTATATATCGGAATTATTTCACTTTATAATTGCTTTATCTTCCCCTACCTCCCTTCATTTTCTCTCTCTCTATCTCTCTCTCTCTCTCTCCATCCCCCAGGGTGGTCTGTGGGGAGGTGAGGAGGGGCTGTGACTTCCTGTTGCACATCTCCGGTGTGTTCAACAAGAGCTGTGCCATCAGCTACACCTCCTACAGGAACATTTTCCCCGTCTGGGCATTGGGTCGCTTCTCCGCCCTCTACCCCTCCAGCTCCCTAGCCGGGAAGGTCAAGCTGTGACCCCTGGTGGATAACCGACGACCCACCGACCAACAGCCACCAGCTGTCACAGCAGAAATGCCTAAAGGATGTGAAGTGAGTGCTGAAGTTGTGCCCTGGCTGTCACCGCAGGAGGGAACAGGCTACCATTTTTCGAACTGGCAAGAATCACCAAACATTTCAGACTGAGGCTATACAGACTGATGCACTCAGATGTCTGTGTTTACATTCCATCGCCCGATGTGAAGGGATTAAGGACTACATTTAATCAATAAAATAAATAAATACATGGCAGTTTGCTGTGATCAGACATGCGCAGTAGGAGTGTGTTTTTTTCCTCTAATCTCCAATGGATTTTTTTGTTATCTTCAGCAGATGGAAAGAAAGTATGCGATGTGTGCTCATGGGCTAACACCCACTTCATCTATTTTATTGTCAGTTGCACAGAACAAAAGAATCGGACTGGCCACGCGCTGACAAGTCTTTATGACAAATGCTAGACGAAAATAAAAAGGAGCAGACTTGCCCCTCAAAGCACTTCCTGATGACTGATGAATGATCAATGCTACGGGGCGGTTGTCTTCCATGCAGGTACACCCTTTGGCACAGCGATCGTGCTGGTCCTCTTGAAGCAGGTGGGGAGAACAGACAGACTGAGGGGCTGATAAAAGAGATCACTGAAGACCTCTGCTCGCTTATCAGCGCATTCCAATCACCTTACCTGGCATGTCGTCTTGCCAGTTTACACGGTATACGCCCCATACCATACGTTAGCAAGCTAACATTTAAAAATATATATATATTTGTATGACGTGCTACCATCAGAAGCGATCATTATAAGAAGGGGCAGGGCCTTCAATAAGGAAAACCAGATTATATTGTGTCTACAATTTAAATCTGACACATCTGATATCATGTTTCTTCTCGCCCCAACAACATATTTTTTTGTTTTAACTAATAATTGTGAATTATATCCAAGGGCCAATTACTATTTCAATAAGATAATGTTCACCTTTACAGGATAAATTCACTATTTTGGAATTTCTAAGTCAATTGAATGCTATCTCTGTATTTAACCCATCAATAAGCACCAGGGCTTGTGGGAGCGCCCAGGGGCCGATGTGTGAGGGCGTAGGGCCCTGGTGAGAGTATTGACCTTTCAAGACATTGTTAGCACATCAGCCTGTATGAAAAATAGTGTCTTGTGAAATATGAACTTCCCAAAAATTACAGGCATAGTTATATAAAACGGTTGTTTACTTTGAAGTTAGGAAATCTAAACACACTTTCCCAACACCCCCACAGGGAAGTGGTTTTAGTGTGACTGTGGTTTTCAACTTGCAGCCACTCAGTGATCTGATGGTCTCATGTGTTGTAACAAATTAATTTAAACGGTTGTCATATTTGCCTTGACTGCCCGCAAGGTATCCACAGCCCTACCACTGCCTGTGCCAGCCGCTGCCCTGCGAATCACACACACACACACACACACAAAGACATGCACACATCCAGAAAGAAACACACAGACACTGGTGTAATACTAGAGGCTGTTTATTTGTGAATTAGGGGCCCCTATAGGCGAAGCGGTGCATTGCCCTTATGAGGAATTAAGGCGCGTTCATCGTCCTGGTGATAACGAGACGGCTCGCCAGTGATGATGCTCACGCTTACGCGTGCTCCCGACAGCGACCGTTCATGTGCGCTACGTTGGGATTCTAAAAGTTCTTCACAGCAGGGGTTTTTTATCCGATAAAAACCATTCAAAACTAAACAGAACTTGGTAGGATCAGTTTCAAATTTGCATGCCTTCATTTCCTTGACGCCTATCACCTACTATCCTATTGCTTTTATTTATGAGAAGCACATACAGTACTGCCACTGTATGGAAGGCAACACTTGCCATTATCTAGAGCAGTGGTATTCACTAGAGATGGGCGATATGGCCTAAAATCCATATTGCGATATACATTGCAGCCTCTTGCGATAACGATATATATCACAATATAAAATCATAAAATAACCGTTTGAGAACAGGTTACATAGACCCTAAGGAAAGCCAAACTGCTAAATGTATTTAAAAAAAAGAGAAATATAGTATGTCATTTCGAGAACATTTATTGTGAAACACTGTAATCATACAACATAATGTTGCAGATAAATAAAATTAGTATTGGGTTTCTTTCCTTTAGCGCAAACCATTCTAAAAGGCACTACACTTAGTTTAAGTCCTTGGTTCTTAAATGCCACCCAAGATGCAGAGAACAGGAAAAACGGGTGTCTTTCTAGATAAGGAACAGACACTGTACTGACAATTGGGGATGGGCATGATTAATTGATGATCGATCATTGATTGTTAAGATTTTTGTCGATTACGTGATATTTTTAACCATCAAAAGGAGGTTGACCCAGCCGGAGAGGTGGTCTCGGAGACGTTGCTCAACATGGAGCAAAGAGGAGACGGAACGTCTTTTGGATATTTGGGTCCGATATCCAAAAGACATTCCGTCTCCTCTTTGCTCCATGTTGAGCCACCACCCGACGGTCCGACAAAAGCAAGTAAAAAGTATGCTGGAAAACATAACTTAATAATGCCGATGCATTTAACACATTCCGAGTCAGTATGAGGGAGAAGGAGTTGGACCAGTCCGCAGATCAATGTATATCACGCTGGATATCCATGATTGTTTACTTTCACCGGTGCTTCCCCCCCCCCCCCCCCTTTTTCTTTAATGCTTTACAACACCCCAGACCTTTTTGTCCAATGATTTAACCCATTCAGACCGGATCACGCATCTGTGCGTGTTTACCTTTAAGACCGGATTGCGCATCAATGCGTGTTTACCATTAACCCATTTGTACCGGCTGCGCGGAGCAACATTGTATCTACTAGATACAATGTTGCGCCACACAGCAGCCGGTGCAAATGGGTTAACGTTCTTTGCACACATGCAGGTTTGTTGACGAATTCTGGCACTGTTGCAAAAATTGCAATGTGAAAAGGAATTGCACCAAACCAAAAATTAACCATTGTATTTTGCGTCATCAACATGCATTATCGCGATAGAGCGATAGAATTAAAATCTCTATCGTAGGCCATTTTTTTTATCGTTTATATCGTATATCGTTTATATCGCGCATTACTAGTATTCACTATTTTTTTTCAGGAGAGCCGCACTGACAGGACGACGTCAACAGGAGAGCAATTTTTACCGCAAAGTATCAAAAGCTATAAATCCAGTCATAAATAAGTATGCTTGCTTAATAATATGTCCTCCCTGAAGCAGTGTTTCCCACAGAATTTTGTGAAACTGTGGAGGGAACCCGGTCCTTAGCGGGGTCCGGGGGCATGCTCCCCTGTAAGAAAATTTGGTACCTTTTAACCTGGAATGCATCAATCTGGTGCACTTTGAGAGGAAAATTAAGACTTGTGTGACTGTGTGCTATTTTCTGGAATAATGTGGAGACACTGGGACACATAACATGGAAGCTATTGAAGAATAAGTTAATAAGAATAAGTCCATCCAAAGAGCACATTCTCTCTTCTTATGCAGGAAAACCGCCAATCTGGCAACCCCGCTGTCAGCGTAGAGCCGAGCAAGTTTAAAAATATTTTCTAGACAAGGCTATATTTCCACCTTTTAATGCCGCTGTTGATTTATTTTTTAAATAATTGTTTGTATTGTTTTTTTAAATATCTGTATTCACTGCATGATCATATCACTGTATATTTCTACCGCCATGCGAGCCGCAAATAGAGGCTTGGCGAGCCGCATGTAGCTTGCGAGCCGCGCAATGAGTAATGCTGATCTAGAGCTTCTTTACCAGTACACAATGTTTACAACTGAGCAAAGTCAATGCCAACAGACGGTTACATCAATCTGTCAATCATTAGTAAAGTATGTGATATGATGGTTGATTCTTTTATATTGAGTAAAACGTTCATGTTCTACCATGTTCATGATCGTCACTAGTAAACCATACGTCACACACTGGGCAACCCTGTTATCAAAATCTGGCCCCAGTTGCCGAATGGAAGTAGAAACATAAGAGCGTCATGAGTTGTCGGTCACGAGAACCTTCCGACGTCGGGAAAATGTTTTCCCCATAATTTCCAGCGATGTGACCACACCAGTACTCACTGTGACGTCATTGAGTAAATAAATGAAGTCATTGAATGAGATGTCAGCGCCAAAAAAAGACTGTCCAGAAAAATCATAGATGGGCATTATGTGTCCATAAGGCAGAAATGTTCAGCATATATAATTGTTATCCATTGGGGTGGACATGCTGATTGACAGTGTATTCACAATATTATTATTAGGTATTCACAGTCTATCTGTGGTGCCTATTCTACCCAGATAAGATCTGAATGCTGCCACATCTGGGTTTTCAGCAATTAATATCAGTGCAAACATGCTATTAATGTTGTTGGTCTTTCTTACGTATCCTGACTTACTCATAAATCAATTATTGACGCAAGCAAACTCTCATAAACACAAAGACACACTTGAGTCAGTCTTTTTTACATAGGCTATGCTGTTTTTGCTGCAAGGCATTTCGCATTAGATCGATCATGTGCGCATTATTCATGTTCAAGAAGTATGCAAACTGCTATTTTTCGAAATATACGAGATGGTGTTTATTTAGAAACCCATCACCTGACCTCCTTTAACTGGGCACCCTGACAGACAGTCCATTGAGAGAGGAATAAAGCTGTTGATTGACAGGCAGCTTCCCAATGGAGATTGGCCACAGGTATGCGGCCGTCTCTGTCTTCTCGGAGGCACTCTTTAATAAAAAAGTAAATACCACACCTACAAATTGAGTACCGTATGATTCTCACTCTTACTCTCACTCTCACTCTCTCTCACTCTCTCTCTCTCCCCCCCCTAGGAGAACATCTCCGGTGTGTTCAACAAGAGCTGTGCCATCAGCTACACCTCCTACAGGAACATTTTCCCCGTCTGGGCATTGGGTCGCTTCTCCGCCCTCTACCCCTCCAGCTCCCTAGCCGGGAAGGTCAAGCTGTGACCCCTGGTGGATAACCGACGACCCACCGACCAACAGCCACCAGCTGTCACAGCAGAAACGCCTAAAGGATGTGAAGTGAGTGCTGAAGTGGTGCCCTGGCTGTCACCGCAGGAGGGAACAGGCTACCATTTTTCGAACTGACAAGAATCACCCAACATTTCAGACTGAAGCTATACAGACCGATGCACTCAGATGTCTGTGTTTACATTCCATCGCCCGATGTGAAGGGATTAAGGACTACATTTAATCAATAAATAAATAAATACATGGCAGTTTGCTGTGATCAGACATGCGCAGTAGGAGTGTGTTTTTTTCCTCTAATCTCCAATGGATTTTTTTGTTATCTTCAGCAGATGGAAAGAAAGTATGCGATGTGTGCTCATGGGCTAACAACCCACTTCATCTATTTTATTGTCAGTTGCACAGAACAAAAGAATCGGACTGGCCACGCCCTGACAAGTCTTTATGACAAATGCTAGACGAAAATAAAAAGGAGCAGACTTGCCCCTCAAAGCACTTCCTGATGACTGATGAATGATCAATGGTACAGGGCGGTTGTCTTCCGTGCAGGTACACCCTTTGGCACAGCGATCGTGCTGGTCCTCTTGAAGCAGGTGGGGAGAACAGACAGACTGAGGGGCTGATAAAAGAGATCACTGAAGACCTCTGCTCGCTTATCAGCGCATTCCAATCACCTTACCTGGCATGTCGTCTTGCCAGTTCACACGGTATACGCCCCATACCATATGTTAGCAAGCTAACATTTAAAAATATATATGTTTGTATGACGTACTACCATCAGAAGCGATCATTATAAGAAGGGGCAGGGCCTTCAAGATGGAAAACCAGATTATATTGTGTCTACTATTTAAATCTGACACATCTGATGTCATGTTTCTTCTTGCCCCAACAACATATTTTTTTGTTTTAACTAATAATTGTGAATTATATCCAAGGGCCAATTACTATTTCGATAAGATAGTATTCACGTTTACAGGATAAATTCACTATTTTGTCATTTCTAAGTCAATTGAATGCTATCTCTGTATTTAACCCATCAATAAGCACCAGGGCCTGTGGGAGCGCCCAGGGGCCGATGTGTGAGGGCGTAGGGCCCTGGTGAGAGTATTGACCTTTCAAGACATTGTTAGCACATCAGCCTGTGTGAATAATAGTGTCTTGTGAAATATGAACTTCCTAAAATAGTGCATAGTGATGTAAAACGGTTGTTTACTTGGAAGTTAGGAAACCTAAACACACTTTCCCAACACCCCCACAGGGAAGTGGTTTTAGTGTGACTGTGGTTTTCAACTGGCAGCCACTCAGTGATCTGATGGTCTCATGTGTTGTAACAAATTAATTTAAACGGTTGTCATATTTGCCTTGACTGCCCGCACGGTATCCACAGCCCCCGCACTGCCTCTGCCATCCGCTGCCCTGCGAATCGCAGGTGTATTCAGACATGCACACATCCAGAAAGAAACACACAGACACTGGTGTATTACTAGATGCCGTTTATTTGTGAATTAGGGGCCCCTATAGGCGAAGCGGTGCATTGCGCTTATGAGGAATTAAGGCGCGTTCATCGTCCTGGTGATAATCGTCCTGGTGATATACGCTCACGCTTACGCGTGCTCCCGACAGCGACAGTTCATGTGCGCTACGTTGGGAATATAAAAGTTCTTCAAAGCAGGGATTTTTTATCCAATAAAAACCATTCAGAAGTAAACAGAACTTAGTAGGATCAGTTTCAAATTTGCATGCCTTTATTTCCTTGACGCCTATCACCTAATATCCTATTGCTTTTATGTATGAGAAGCACATACAGTACTGCCACTGTATGGAAGGCAACACTTGCCATAATCTAGAGCTTTTTTTACCAGTACACAACGTTTAAAACTGAGCAAAGTCGATGCCAACAGACGGTTACATCAATCTGTCAATCATTAGTAAAGTATGTGATATGATGGTTGATTCTTTTATATTGAGTAAAACGTTCATGTTCTACCATGTTCATGATCGTCACTAGTAAACCATACGTCACACACTGGGCAACCCTGTTATCAAAATCTGGCCCCAGTTGCCGAATGGAAGTAGAAACATAAGAGCGTCATGAAGTGTCGTTCACGAGAACTTTCCGACGTCGGGAAAATGTTTTCCCCATAATTTCCAGCGATGTGACCACAGCAGTACTCACTGTGACGTCACTGAGTAAATAAATGAAGTCATTGAATGAGATGTCAGCGCCAAAAAACGACTGTCCAGAAAAAACATAGATGGACATTATGTGTCCATGAGGCAGAAATGTTTAGCATACATAATTGTTATCCATTGGGGTGGACATGCTGATTGACAGTGTATTCCTAATATTATTATTATTAGGTATTCACAGTCTATCTGAGGATAGACTGTGAATACCTTATAATAATATTAGGTTTTGTTTTTCACTTCCCTAATCCAGATATAAACTTGTGGCATTTGAGCCATGACTTGTTCTACTCGCTGTTATCCTTTTCCACTGTGACATAATGATGCAGTTAGTGGTCATTTCACTGCAGAGAGTTGCACATATTGTATTCCTTACCAGATTGTATGTTTAGGCCATGGGATGCTGGAGGACTCAGTGCTCGCCACTTAAAAAGGATTGGAAGTGAGGAAGAGCTCTCCTATTGTGCCAGGGACCCCTCCTCTACTCATCTGTGTGTTTTTTTGTCATATGCGCGAGTGGGATTTTGTTATTGTGCGTTTGTGTGCATGCATTAAACTTAAGCAACTTTGGAATCTTATCTGATTTACATTTGAAGGGGAGTGTGTTTTGATTTCATTCAACAGGCGATGACAAAACTATTCAATGTCACTCCCTGCACGGTGAGATGGAAATGATAAATAGGTTATGGCCCGCAGAGGTGACACATTGTGTTCACCTCCCTGCCTCAGGCTCACTTCAGTTCGTTCTCTCGGATCAGAAACTCTAAAGTGTGTTTCCACTCCTTGTGTGATTCATCTTTTGTATGAGAAGGGTGGTGGGTGAAATTACTTTGCCTGTTTCTCAGTTGATTTCTCTTACTTTGTCGTTGTTGTTTGCTGAAATGAACTATCGCTCTACCAAATCGCCACGTGATTTTGATGCGATTTGGTTGTTTTGGTGATGGAACAAAAGGGTCCAAAGAGAGCTTGTAAATCAAGGCAAGGGTGCTTGGGAGGGAGGAGGAGCCAAGATGGCTACTATAAAAGGGGAGCATTTGATAGTATTTCCTGAGATCTACATTCTGACTCACAGTAAGTTCATCTCTGAAATGACTTTTACTGAAATGTTGTATTAGTTTTCTTAAGATGTGGTTCACAAAGGAAAGGCAGTATATATTTTATGAATTGATGTGTATGTAGTCTTCACTTCCTTACATTTACTGATAGCAGTGAATGTATGTTATGCATTTATGAAAGTATTTTATGTTTATCTATCGGTCTTTGACAGTGTTTAACTTTGAACCTCTGTATACCAAGTATACTGTTTAGGCCTTCTATATACTTATTCAACTGTTTATGTATTTTTAAATTTCAGGATTTGAACTACGAATATTGAAATGTCGGATCAAGATGAAGGTAATAATAATCTAATATTTATACCACTGAAGAATGTTAATATGATGATGAAAGCATGTTATCTTCTGTGGTGTCCTGTTGTTTACTGTCCAACAGGTATTTTACTTTACAGATACTTTTTTGTTTAATGTATTGAATGCTATTGCTGCTTTCTTGGTCAGGTCTCCCTTTTAAAATATGTTTTAGACAGAGACCAACCTGCTTAAAAGTAAAAAATGCTATAATCTTTCTTTGAAATATCCTCTAAAAAACATTGTCAGCATTGGGATATGGTTAAACTCTGCAGCAGAGTAAATTAAATCTCAAGCAAGCCTCACGTTTTGCGGATGGGTGGGATTTGGAGAGAGTACGGAAAGGCAAGGGTGACGAGCAGTGTTTTGTTATTGGAACCTCATTTAGACTGAAAGATTCTTGCATATTGCACCAAATGAATAGAGCATTAACATCTCTCCTGTACGTGAACAGGAAATCAGGGGCCCTTCGGCTGCAAGCCACGACCGGTCTGCCCTCCTCAACCATGCCCTCCTCAACCATGCCCTCCTCAACCATGCCCTCCTATAATATGCCCTCCTCAACCATGCCTTCCTCAACCCTCCTGCTGCCACCATGGGTGCCATGGGTCTTGTGGGCACGGGCATTACCATGGTCAAGGGCATGGTCATGGCCATGGACACTGCAATTAGATTTTCTAGTGTGTGGGGTTATTAATAAAAATTTCATTGTTGTTTAACAATAAAATAAGAATTACCAGTTCAAAAAAAGAGTTTGGCCATAATATGCAAGGTGAAGTCTAATTGCAATAATATCTGCTTGTGTATATTCCCGGAATATGTTTATTCTTCATAATCTTCCTGCATAAATATAATTTGACAAGGTCTCTCTTAGAAACCTAATATCTCATGATACCTTCGTTAGTTGTTCCTGCAAGAGGGCTTTGAAGAACTATGCTCCTGAGCGTAATGTCTATTTGAACGAGCAGAAGATTGTGTCATTGACCAAGGCTGCTGTCTTTGCAGACGTGTTCACACCAACCCATAAAATAAACCGTCTCCAATACCTATAAGTGTTTAACAGCGTGAGTGCCACTAATGCCATAAAGGAGGTGTTCCTGTGATGGCTGATCGCTATGTTCTGTAGAGAAACAAGCCAGAACCCAACAAAGCCTCCAGCTTTTGTCAGGTCCAGTTATAGATTTGTATCAGTTACTGGTCAGCCAAGTGACAAATGGAACAAGACTGAATTGTCTTCTACGCAAGAGATGTCTCAGTCGTGTATGCCTACTCGAGGCCAGACAAGAAAGTTTCCAATTATTTTATCTGATATAGAAAAAAAAATGCTCTGCATACTAATCACTCAAAGCTGAATTGTCGTCTAGAATGTTAATCATGACATTATATATGGACATATTTCATATTTATTATATTAAATATGTATAATATATTTATTATATTATACATATTTCAATGTAGCTCTGTAAAGCACTTTGAACTGGCAATTCTGGATTAAGGTGCCATATATAAATGCAACTTTCTGTTATTTTATTATTACTCTCTATAGATAAAGTTTAAATTCCTATTCCTACACCTAAGTATACTTAGGTGTACACCAGTCCTTGCTTAAAACAACACCAACAATATAGAGAACAACTGTAACAGGTTAGTTTAAACTAGGAAGACAATAATGTAAGAAGTCCCTCCTCTCTTCGATAGATGGCAGTGTGCACATGGCCGTACTCCAGGCTCGATTCTTATTTGCTCGATTGTTCACACGCCCCTCATCGTTGATGTTTGCAATAGCCAATCAGAAGCGAGTGTTTCAGGAAGTGACTGTATCTGCGAGACAGCAGAACAACAAGTAATCAAGTCATAAATTCGAATACAAGCATGATGCCACCAATCATATATACCGCTTACAGTTATGTTTAGTTTCACTTGGTATCGAACGTTTTTCATGCATTTCTCTTCTATGCATGCCAATGCTAAGCTAAGCTTCAAGGCTACATGAAGTTTAAAATGAGATAGGTGGTCTCTCTTTTTGAAGGTTGATAGGGACTGTAAATTGTTAGTAGTAATAATCTTATAATAGACGTTTCACTAAACATACAGCTATGTAACACATTATTGGAGTGCTATTGATGACTTGACTCAATGCAACAATGCTTCTTCTCAGTCATTTCTATTGCTGCCAAGAAATATAATACTCACAATTATACAATTCTATACATTAAGATAATTTGGCTTTATGTTCTCCAGATAGTTATTTTTATCATGTATTTCTTTAGATTGAGGTCCATCTGTGGACTACAAAGATTACAAGCACACATGGTAAGTGTACCTTTTTTTTTTGCTCTTTCTCCAGTGATTGAGATGATATTCACCTTTGACCTACATTTGTTTATTGTTCACTGTAATCAAGGCAAGGGTGCTTGTGAGGGAGGTAATTGAGTGTTAGTGCTTTATAACACAAGAAAAGCCACAAGGTTACTTAATTTCTTTTACTTTTATTTAGAATAATTTAAATGCAATGTTCAGCAGTGTTGTAAAATGAGCAATTTACGTTTTATTGTAATTTTTGAAATGGGCAAATGAGAAATGTTTGTATCTACTTAAGTTTTACCTTCCCATCAGATTTAAATGCAGTCATTCTCTGATCTCTCCTCCATATAATTTAACCTTTGCTGTGTGGACTCTATTATGGAGCAGATGTCGAGTGCTTCGGCCCCAGAGGTTCTGCTGGAGAAGGTGGGCCGTGCGGGAGTGATCACCCTGAACCGACCCAAGGCCCTGAATGCCCTCAACCTGACCATGACCCGCCTGCCCTACCCCCAGCTCAAGGTATATAGAAGTCAAAGTTCAAATCCTGCAGTACATAATGTGCGTCTGTAGCCAGAGCTGTTGAAACAAGCTTTCTGACAAGCGCTGATGAACATGTTTGAATTAATTATTGTACTGCACAATAATAGTAATCTGGCCATGGTGTGTTTGTTATAGCCACCCCTGTGGTCTGTGTGTATATGGAAATAAAGCATGGAGTAGATCGGCCAGCATCAGAGAAACATGCTGCACACCAGACGTGGAACTATTATGTGTGTCTTTTAGACCGAGATGCCTCCCCCGAGAGTTTGGCCAAGTGACAGTGATAGCTGTTTATGTCCCACCCTCTGGCAATGACGCACACGCAGCGAGAGATAATCACAAACTACGCTCAGCGCATAGAAACAGATAATCCAGATTCATCTGTATTTATTATGGGGGATTTTAATTCCTGCAGACTGACTAAATCAGTACCAACATTCCAGCAGTATGTTAAATGTGCCACCAGGGGCAAAAATACTCTTGATCTTTGTTGTGGTAATGTGAAAAACACCTACAAAGCAAGGCAAAAACCATCATTGAGCACTGCTGATCACAATGTAATACACCTTATACCTGCCTACAAAACCAGGTTACAACGGGAGGGTGTGTTAAAGAAAACGGTAAAGCAATGGGACAGCTCATGTACTGAATCTTGGCAGGTTTTCACTCAAGCTGACAGTCTGGAGGAAGCCACAGATGTAGCTACAGAATACATCACATTTTGTGAAGAAAACACTATACCTTCAAAGACAGTAGTAGTAGTGATAGTAAAGTTGTTGAGTCTAGTTTCGGTCACAAGGTGTGAACAATAGGCTTGATTGACTGGGCGGAGCTAAGGCTGCCTATTTAGCAAAGTTAGGAAGCTGACAAACTCAGTTACATCACATTTTGTCTTTAAGAAGGTCGTCTCATAGCTAGCTGTGGTGAGTCTTGAAGCTAAGAATTATAGTGTTTGGCATTGCAATTGGTTGTACTAACTTTAACCCTAGTTTCTGCAGTGTTGGTTTTTGCTGTGTTGTTGTTGATAGTAAGGTCGTTGAGTCTAGTTTCGGTCACAAGGTGTGAACAATAGGCTTGATTGACTGGGCGGAGCTAAGGCTGCCTGAGCTACCATGTGCATTTAAAGGCTAAGTGTTAGTAGCGTCAGGACCCAGTAAACGAAGGACCCGGGAAACAAAGACTAAGGGAGTCTCTCTGTGGGAGTCCCGGGAAACAAAGACTAAGGGAGTCTCTCTGTGGGAGTCCCGGGAAACAAAGACTAAGGGAGTCTATCTGTGGGAGTCCCTCGAGGAAGACCTTAGAGGCCACTGTACTGTAGTTATGTGTCGTACTTCAATTATCGTTAGAATCTCTGTACTCATAGACGACGCCACAATAGATCCTCTGCTCGGCGTCGTAACCCATCCAATCTATGCCATTTCCCCACCCTCGCCACCACTGACCTTGAAGTGATGGGAGGACTCTGGAATTGCCAGTCAGCGGTCAAAAAGGCAGACTCTATTTCGGCCTACGCGTCCCTCAATACCCTCCATTTCCTGGCCCTGACAGAGAGCTGGATCACTCCAGAGAACTCTGCCACTCCTGCTGCCCTTTCCACTGTTTACTCATTCTCACACACCCCTAGACCTTCGGGGCGAGGAGGAGGGACCGGACTCCTCATCTCTCCGATGTGGTCCTATCAGGTCCTTCCACTAGAACACTTGGCCAGATCTGCATTTGAACTCCACGCTGTCACTGTCACCCTTCCTATCAAGCTCTTCATTGTGGTAATCTACCATCCCCCTGGTCCCCTTCGTGACTTCTATGACGAAATGGATGCCCTTCTCAGCTGCTTTTCTGAAAATGGCACACCACTCGTTATACTTGGCGACTTTAACATCCTGCCAGAGAAGTTGCACTCACCTGAATTAACCAACTTTTTTGCCACCTTTGACTTAACACTATCCCCTTCTCCTCCCACACACAGAGCAGGGAACCAGCTTGACCTGATATTCAAAAGGTCCTGTGGCACCTCTGCTCTCTCTGTTACCCCACTCCCCGTATCTGACCATCACTTTGTTGCTTTTTCTCTTCCCTTAAAGTCCTCTCCCCCCTCCTCTCTAGTCCCCACATTGTCACCACCCGCCGCAACCTCAAAACTCTCTCTTCCTCTACGTTTGCCTCAACTGTTCTGTCTTCACTACCTTCTATTGAACAATTCTCTCAACTATCCACAGAGGAATCCTCTGACACTCTGCTATCCTCCCTCTCCTCCTCTTTGGACTCCCTCTGTCCCTTCCACTCTAGACCGGCGCGATCTTCACCCCCCCTCCTTGGCTGTCTGAATCTCTGCGGACCCATAGAGCAGAGTTGCGGGCAGCTGAGAGGAAATGGAAGAGATCAGACTGTCCTAATGATCTATCTCACTATCTCTTCTCTCTGATTTCACCTCCACTGTGTCAACAGCCAAATCTGCCTTCTACCGGACCAAAATTAACTCCTCCGCCTCAAACCCCAGGAAACTGTTTTCCTTGTTCTCTTCCCTCCTCAACCCTCCCTCCCCTCCAGGGTCCAAAACTAACTTTTTCACTTACCAGCCAGGCAGATATTTTACCAGCCAACCAAATAAAAATTGCTTTTAAGTGTTGTGAATTGCTATCAGTATTATTTAACATGTCATTTGGGTCTAATATGCGATTCTCAATCAATATTTTAATAGTTTATGCACTAATACTAGTAGCAATGTATGTTAAAATATGAATCACTGTTTCTGATTTTAGCTCAACCAGACTGCAACAGCCCTGTATAAACATGAATATCTGACCAGTGGTGGACAAAGTATTCAAAGACATGACTTAAGTGAAAGTTCTTTTTTTTAAATTCATGTAAAACCATAACCGTAACCCTAATATTCATTCTTCCGGATTCCACCTACGAAAAACAGCGGTCACATACAAAGCGGGGAACATAGGGATGACCCCGTTAGATCGGTCTAGCACACAGTCTATACATTATTTTATCACAGGGAGTAAGTTGTAACGTTACGATGGATGGTTTCCATTTGATAACGAGCGAACGAAGCCATAATATTGATAACTCAGAACGACAACTCACTTCACTCAGTTCAGACAACTATACGCTCAATATACAACAGTTAGGAACCAATCAGATCGCTTGATTTATGCCACCCGTTTTATTTATATATATATATATATATATATATATATATATTTACGTAATTTACCGTTAAAATATTATTAATATATTCGGGCGCAAACAATCCCAGAATGCACTCGCCCGTGATGTGGGCGGGGCGTGATGTCACGCCCCGCCTTCCCGCAGGCCACAGCGAGACGTACTTGGAGAACTCTGCTGGAAAGACACGTTACTCTGTCAGGAAACTAGCAGTTCTACTGGGCGCGCCAAACAACACCAATGGGTACGCTGAATGGTGGCATCACGCGCTTACGTGCCAAAAGATCGTCTCTGCTGAAAAGACACATTACTCTGTCAGGAAACTAGCAGATACCAGCGTCGTTCTCCTCCAGTAACGAAAAATTAAATTTTCGCCGGTAAAAAAAATAATAACTCGCCAGAGTGGCGAGTGGTCTTAAACATTTACCAGCCAGAGACAAAATCTACTCGTAATTGGCGAGTGGCGAGTGTTAGTTTTGGACCCTGCTCCCCTCCTCCTCCTTCCTGCCTCACTGCTGATGACTTTGTTACCTACTTTACCCAGAAAGTAAAGGACATTAGCTCCTCTTTTATCACTGCCACCATCCTCCCTCCCTCCACCCCCACCTCTGCCTTTACCCAATTCATCCCTCTCACCTCAGACGAGGTCAACAGAATTATAACATCTAACCATGCCACCACCTGCCCCCTGGACACTATCCCTTCCTCCCTCCTCCAGGCTGTGTCAAAAGACATCCTGCCATTTCTCACCGCACTTATTAACTCCTCCCCCACGTCTGGCATTGTTCCAACGTCTTTCAAGACTGCCAGAATAAAGCCTCCTCAAAAAACCAACCCTTGATACCACTGACATCCAGAATTACAGACCGGTATCTCTTCTTTCATTCCTCTCTAAAACATTGGAACGTGCCGTCGCTAACCAACTGTCCTCCTATCTCTCATCTAACAACCTGCTTGACCCTCACCAGTCAGGCTTGAAAAAAGCACACTCCAGTGAGACGGCTCTCCTCGCGATGACTGAGTCCCTCCGTGCGGCCAGAGCCTCATCCCTCTCATCGGTTCTCATCTCCTTGACCTGTCTGCAGCATTTGACACTGTGAACCACCAGATCCTCCTCGGCACTCTCGCCGAACTTGGCATAGCTGAACCTGCCCTTTCCTGGTTCACATCCTACCTGATGAATTGCACTTATCAGGTAACATGGAATGGCTCCTTGTCCAAACCTTGCACGCTTGATACAGGTGTTCCTCAAGGCTCTGTACTGGGGCCTCTTCTGTTCTCCCTCTACACCAGATCTCTGGGCTCTGTAATTACATCCCACGGCTTTTCCTATCACTGCTATGCTGACGGCACTTAGCTATTTCTTTCCTTTCCCTCATCTGACAAAGCCCTGATTGCAACACGCATATCTGAATGTCTGGCAGAAGTCAGCACCTGGACAACTGCCCATCACCTGAGGCTTAACCTCAACAAGACTGAGCTCCTCCTAATACCAGGGAAAGATTGCCCACACTTGGACTTACTGGTCACTGTTGAGAACATCACTGTATCTCCTTCTCCAACTGCCCAAAACCTTGGTGTAGTGTTGGACAATCAGTTATGCTGCACCGCAAACATCACTGCGGTGGCCCGATCCTGCAGATTTGCACTTTACAACATCCGCAGGATCCGGCCCTTCCTCACAAGGGAAGCAGCTCAGCTTCTAGTCCAATCACTGGTCATCTCCCGCCTCGACTACTGCAACTCGCTCCTGGCTGGACTCCCTGCCTCTGCGATTAAACCCTTGCAGCGCATCGAGAATGCGGCAGCACGCCTCGTGTTCAACCTACCAAAGTTCTCACATGTGGCCCCCCTCTTCCGAGACCTCCACTGGCTCCCTGTAATAGCTCGCATCAGATTCAAGATGATGGTACTGGCATACAAGGCAGTCGATGGAACTGCCCCTGCCTACCTCCAAGCATTAGTAAAGCCACACTCCCCAGCTCGATCCCTCCGCTCAACTACCTCAGCTGGACGTCTGGTACCGCCATCGCTAAGAGCAAGCAAAGGTCGATCAGCGAAGTCACAACTTTTCTCTGTTTTGGGACCTCAGTGGTGGAACGAACTCCCTACCGATGTGTAGCATCTACAGTAGCTGCTATCGTTGCTTTACACGGGGAATGGGTTAGCCTAGCGATTGTAATACTTGCACTTGGTTCTATGAACATCTCTACTGTATCGAAAACGATATATTGTTTCACTTCTTATGACAAATGTACTTATTGTAACAAATGCACTTATTGTAAGTCGCTGTGGATAAAAGCGTCTGCTAAATGCCCTAAATGTAATTAAAGACAATGTGCTGCTATATGTACAAAATAAATCAATCCGTTTTTGATACTGCACTTTAATCAGTTATAAAGGGCCATATGAAACGCAATGTGCTAGAGGTGCCAAAAAGTTTGGTAATGCCATTTTTTTTTTGTCGTGAGAAAAAAATTGTGGCAGAGCAACGTGATATCAATTCTAAGCTAAAAAATCATCATGATTCATATTTTTCCCCGAATCGTGCAGGCCTACACTGCAGCTCAGTCAGAACCATCTCCACAGGATGTCCTCAAGGATCTGTGATCTCCCCAGTCCTCTTGACCCTCTAAGCCAACAAATCCTGACATGGTATATATTAAATACTCTGACGACACAGTCATCGTGGATACCACCAACTCATTGCAGCAACTGCAGTCTGTGGTGGACGACTTCTCTCTCTGGTGCAGGTATAACAATCTCACAGTGAACATCTCAAAAACCAAAGAGATGGTCATAGATTTCAGGCGCTCCTCCACCAGCCCCCTTGCTCTTCAGTTAGATGGCCGGATAATCGAGAGACTGGAAGAGTACAAATACCTCGGTCCCATCATTGACCTCAAGCTCACCTTCAAAAGTAATACAGACCGCATCTTCAAGAAATGTCAACAACACCTGTACTTTCTCCGGAAGCTACGACGGCTGCAAGTCGACAAGTCAATACTCCAGTCATTTTACAACTGCATCATTCAATCCACCCTCACCTTCAGCATCCTGCCATGGTTTCGTTCCCTGAGTGAGGTGAACAAATGTCCCCGTAACAGGATCATAAAGATAAGTGGGAAGATCATAGGACAGCCACAGACCACTCTCACAGCCATGTATGAAAAACAGGCCATCAGGAAAAGTAGACGGATCATATCGGACCCCACCCATAACCTTAACAACCAGTACCATCAGCTACCTTCAGGAAGCAGACCCCGTTCCCTGCCCCTAAGAACCAAACGAGCCATGTCCACCTTTGTTCCAGCATCCATCAGGCTGTTGAATAAACAGTAAGCCCCCTCGTACCGCCCAACCCAACCCATCACTTCAGACTTCAACCTATTCACCTTCCACCAACTCACAATCTATTCTCCCTACCCACACCTCCACCCCTACCCACAGGGTCTTTTTTAGCTTTTAAGAATTTATTTATTCTCGTACACGATGGCTAACTATTTATTGTTAAAGAATATCTTGTTTGCATGTGCCTGACCACAAAGGAGGTCAGGCACAACTTTATTGTTCCCTCACGGGAAAAATAAAGTTCTTTGAATTTAATTGAAATTGTACGATTTCTATGTTGACGTGTGTCTTCTGTGTTGTAGTTCAATATGAAGTATGAGTACTGTTGTCTGTTGTTGTAGGAATGGGAGACAGATGAGCAGACGGACATTGTCATCATCAAAGGAGCCGGAGAAAGGGCCTTCTGCGCCGGCGGAGACATCATAGGTCACACACACGCACATGCACACACACGCGCACACAGCACCCATCCTAATCTATTGGATAGTCTAATTACATGTTTTGGTTTTATTACAGACTGATACAAGATATATTCATCAGTCAACCACCTCAGATGTAATGTCCTTGGTGTTATCAGAGACTACCAGCCAACAGTGCACTGGGTTCGATCCCCAATGGCTGTATCCTAATTGGTAGCTGACTTAAAGCCAGATACCTCTCAACCCTACTTCACATAAATGACATGTCTCTGAATTGCACTGTAAATCGTTTTGGATTAGTGTCAGAACTAGTGTCAAGTGTCAGAACTAATTTCGTGTTACTCGCATGCCATGGATTTCTGAAATCGATCTCGCATTACGTTCCTAACTTATTATTTCATTTTGCAGGGGTCACGGAAGCAGGAAAGTCAGGAGACCCTCTAGCACAGGATTTCGTCCATGAGGAGTATGTTCTGAACAACACTATAGGTAACCGACACCTGCTTATGAACATACTAAAGGTCCTTTTACATTGAACGCAAATACCTGTTGTTTTCCCACGTCATTAACATAATTACACATCATGGAGCTGAATGGGACTGTACAATGCCTACTTGCAATGTAGGACATAAATATAGCTTTCTCTTGATAACAAGAAGGTGTGCAGCTGTATCGTAACAGTTTTGTTTTGGATACCAACTTTCTTCAAGAGAGGGATAGCCAACTATTAGTTATATCGTATTCGGGTTGAACCTCAAAAACATCTCCTAAATATGGATGCATTAAAGAATGATCATCATAATCCCTTTTGCGAGCAGCCATTTGCTACAGTATTATATCTTGGATTAAAAAGAAAATGCCATTATAATTTAATCCTTTGAATATAGGATATTTTGGTAAAAAGGTCATTTTGTCATTCTTGCTGCTGCAATTATTATTGGAAAATGCTACAATTTCGTCAATTTTGCATATTTTATTCATTAAGCATCTGGTGTAAAAACAACTTTTTAGGCTAGATATTACCCTGAATAAAATGAATCGGCTTCAAGTCTGTTATATTATCCTGTGTGCTAAGTGTGTTTTTTATTTCTCAGGAATGTATAAGAAACCCTATATTGCTCTTATTGATGGGATAACCATGGGTGGGGTGAGTATTTTCTATTATATGCTGCTCAAATTGTACCATATATTTTTATACTTTAAAATTTGATTCATGACCTGGACCTTATGAAGGTCCAGGTTATGAATCGCTCACACCCAAAACATGCTCACACTCATGCTTATTTTACATGTAACAACTTTTTTGGCCTGCGGGTGTCAGCATAGTACTGGATGTCTTTTCCCACTGGTTGTTTATTACCCTCCAGTTGTGAGGTCGGCAACGATTGGTTGAAACGGGATGACAGTTTATGGAGCATGTTGCTGACACTCTCCTATATATTTTTTTCTTCTAACCCTTTACTGTCAGATTGAGCGGAATTTGAATAGGCGTCTTGGTCTGCAAAACCCTGCAGAACTATAGCTCTGATACAAAGACACAGAGCCTGAAATGTGCTGTAAATGTTAAATGTGTGTTCTCTAGTACTTATGTTTGTACGTGTCATGCATACACTGTCCCCGAGATGAGAGTGGATATTTAGCTTCTTCCGCTTATCTTAAGAAGAATTTCTCATCCTGGCTGGGGTGACCTTGACTATGGTCGCAATTCTTCATATTTTATTTTCAGGCACATTGTCAGAAGAAAGGGCATTTGATGGCAAAGGGTTATTTACGGTGAATGTGTGTGCATGTTTTGGCCTTTTGACACATTGAAGGGGGATGATGAGGATGATGAGGATGATGGACGAGGAGCCTGTGTGAGTCCTTAAGGTTGGGGGGGGGGACAGAAAAGCTCCACCCTTGGCGCAAATCCAACAATAATTTGTGCTGGGCACTTTATTATCTTGACGAGGGGGGTGGTTTCTAAGGGGACATATTATCTTGATGTCCCCTTAAAAACACACAAACACGCGCACACAAACACACGCACACAGGCTGACACGACAAAGTGCATGAGACAATTGGAGAGAGGGGGGAACTATGGGGCAAAATCTGTAAATGACAAACGGCTGGATTTATAATGTATGGCTTAGGGTCATCAGCTGATAATGGCTACATGTCGTCATTATTGGACCAAAAGATAAATCAGAGCTTATAAAAGACTCTGCATACAGTTTAATGGGTAAACCCTATCATTAGAAAGACTCACGTATAGTAAGGCAGTGAAAATCAATTAACATTGGTTTCACTGACCAAGCTGTACTCCAATTCTCAGATGTTAAGGATGTGCATGTATAAATGGTAATTGGACTGCATTTATATTGCGCTTTTCTAACCAGTGGCCACTCAAAGTGCTTTACAACATTGCCTCACATTCCCCCATTCATGCACACATTCACACACCGACGGCAGAATCAACCACGCAGGGCGACAGCCAGCTCATCGGGAGCTGTTAGGGTGAGGTGTCTTGCTCAGGGACACCACGACACTCCGGGGAGCCGGAGATAACTAGCAACCATCCGGTTACCAGCCTTCTGCTCTACCTCCTGAACCACATGCCTCTCCCTCTATACATCCTCATTTATATAGGGAGTGATCTGCACACATATGGAGCTAACATTTTATCCTACATATTTAACATAATTATTGATGGGAAATAAGAGCATGACATTAAAGTGCGTGTGTCTTGTTAGCTGCACTGCGTGTTTGTTATTAAACCAAACATTGGGTGGGGGGTTAGGGGGGGGGGTCCAGGTCCTCCAGACAGCGGCCGGCCGGACTGCACCATCTGGGCTTGGCCGTCTGCAGCGCAGACAGTGTTTTCCCACGGGTTGGTGCTCTATACGTCAGAGCTAGCTGTCCTTCCACCACTTTTGTTATTCTTTTTTTGGGGTTAAATAAATATCCTTAGTCCTTCTTATTTGATGAAATAATTATTATTTCAATTTATAAAGCATTCATGAAAACATTCATGAAATCTCAAATTACAGGGCTAAAACTGAACATGCAAGTAAAGCTAAATCAGTATAATGCTAACTAGAACTAACTAAATGCCCTCCTATATTAGAAGGTCTTTAGGTCTTTGGGTCTATAAATGACTGTAAATGGCTCCTGACCTTGTTGTGGGTTGTCTCTTCCTCAGCTCTGATGCTGCAGACCCTGGTCGAGGAGGGCCTGATCTCTGAACACATGTTCTACCACATCCCGGAGAGCACCAGCGACATGCAGGCCTCCCACCAGGTAGCCCTCACACACCTGCATGCGGCACAGCACAATCAATGGTTTACCTCGAATAGTTGAAAGATCTTTTACCTTGCAAAGCATTATGGTCTTTGCTGTTTTTTTAACCATTTTTAGGTAAACATATCAATAGTAATTCATAATTAAATAAAAAAAAACTGTCCTTGCTCTATCTATTAATTAGTCAACGTAAATTATCCATTTTCTTGAATGTTAGACAATAAATTACTTAAATGAATAAGACATGCAAGACCCATGTCACCTCTCGGAGGGGGGGGGGGGGGGGCACTTCCCTACAGTTTCCCGCCTGAACCCTAACCCCCTGTGACCCCCCGTCTGCCCAGCTGACCCAGGCCATGCGCTGGCTCCTGGCCCGCGCCCCCCTGCCCCGCCCCCTCTCCTGCCAGACGTTGGTCCAGTTTGTGGAGGCGGGCCTCAGCCAGCACTTCAGTGGCCGCCTGCAGGCCCAGCGCCGGGAGCGGGCCTCAGCCGGCCTGCCCTCCCTGGACCCGGCGCCGGTGGTCTGCCTGTACAACGCCGTGCTGGCCCACCTGGCAGACGCAGTGTCCTCCCCGGAGCTGCTGGGCCTCTCCTGGCCCCCGGGGGAGTTCTCCCTGCCGGACTCCCGCCACCTGGTGCCCCACCTGGGCTGGAACTCGGCCCAGCACCTGGCCTGGCTGCGCAGCGCGGTGCTGGGCCTGAGCATCCCCGACTGGGACATGCCGTCCTCTACCGGTGAGCACTGAAGCAGAGGCTCCACCAAATAGCATCTAGTCCAATGAAATTACATTACGCGTTCAATTTCTACTACTGTCCTGCTCTGTTACACCCACTAGGGCTGCTCGATTATGGAAAAAATCATAATCACGCTTATTTTGGTCAATATTGAAATCACGATTATTCAAACGATTATTTTTGAGTATGAAAGCATGTTGCACTTATTCATCATGCCTCTCCCAAAGAAAACTATGCAACTGAGAACTTTGTAATTTCGCCTTAAGAAAATACACAAAATGGTCTAAAAGAAAATGTTCCAATCTAAAATGATGTACAGATATGTATCCTGCCCTTTCTAAAAAACAAAACGAAATAATCGAAAAACCTGATTATGTTAATTTTGTGATCGTTTGACGCTAAAATCGAAATCGCGTTCAAAATTTGATTAATCACCCACACCTCCCACCTTGGATTATTAACGTACGTCTTGATCTTATTCCTTATTCCACAGCCGGCTGGTCCCAGCTGCAGTCCTCCGTCCTCCGCTACGCCTCCCAGATCCCCGGGACCCCCCACGGCCGGCCCCTCCTCGGGTCCCGGCTGGAAAACCTCCTAGAGAGGGTCCGCCAGCAGCACTACCACCCGGGCCCCGCCGCCCACCGCCACCGCCGCTCGTCGCCCCGTCGCGTGTCCTGGGGGGGGCGGGACGACCGCCACGGGCCCGGCTACAGCCAGGTGCCCTGGGACGACCTGCTGGTGCTGTGCATCGACCACAGGCTGAAGGACTGGCCCAGCCCCGACCTGCCCCTCTGCCAGGGTACGATCCCCCTGGTCTGAGCCCTAATGTCCGACCCCTATCCGCTGAATGTGTTGACCTAAGAAGAAAGCACTCCATTGAGATCATGGGGCTCTATTCACTGATGTAGTGCCGCACGTTCTCATGTTAGCTTCTGGGTGTGTTTTTTGTTTTGCGTGTGATCAGATGCGGTGACGGAGGACGGGGAGGTGCTGGTGTACTTCCTCACAGAGTCCCTGAAGCACTTCGATCCCCCTGAGGAGTGGAGCCAGGCGGTCCGACTCACACACCGGCAGAAACGGCTGCATACAGAAGGGTGAGAGGAGCACGTGTTCAACCCCATTATCCACGCTTATTTCTCTAGGTCGGCGTTTGGATTATTTCAACCTTTCTGGGGACACACTTTACAAAAGGCACCACATCTACTTTCTGTCTTTTCGTTTTTTTTATAGTTAAATAATCTGCTTGGTGGCTCTCCTATGATATTCTGAAAGCATTGGGCTGACGTACATTATCGGCTACATTTTGGTCGCCGATTAGCCAAGCGTATTTAATATTTCAGTTTGGTTTTCACCTCTCCCTTCCACCAGAGGCTGCGATGCCAGCGAGGGGGCCCCTAGCTCTCTGTCCCTGAGACAAAGGCTGTTTGACTGCCTGGCAGCGCCCCAGCCAGCCCTCTCCTCCACCGCCAGCCTGGACATCACCCACACCTCCTCAGCCCAGGAGCTGCTGCCTGGACTGGTGCTCCGCGGCCTGGAGGAGGAGAAGGCCCACAGCCAGAGGTATGGACCCTACATCTACCCTACCATTTAGGCCTCTGTATGACTACTATCTTGAGTCAAGACAAACTTTCATTGTAAATCTAAATATTTCTTTGTTTCTCTGCATCTGTCTGTCTGTCTCTCTCCTTTCTGTCTGTCTGTCTGTCTGTCTGTCTGTCTGTCTGCAGGAGCATTGAGCAGCTGAAGCGCTGGTTGACCTCCGACCCCCCGGAGAGCCTGTCCATGCCTCTGTTCATACCCTCCTCCACGCTGCTCTCCGCATCCCCGCCCGCCGTGCCCTCGAGCAAGGCCAGATCATCGAGAGCCCCACTCACAAAAGTATGATGGTCCTACATTTATCTTAATGTGATTTGAATAATAACTCACGTTAATGGGGTTGAGATAGTCAGGTGAAGTGGTTCCAAAACCAAGTCATCATCAAGGCATTTTGCGTACCAACTCGTATGCAAACGGTAAAAAGTAGGTAAATACACTTCTTAAATAAATACACATGGTAACGTGGGGAACATTGGAAGGAAAAAGCAAACAGGCTGCCAGGTTTTCATTCAGAAACACAATTAACATAAAACCTAAAAATTAATTAATAGTTAAATGTGTCTATTCCATAATAAAATCCCCATACCACCTACAGTAATGGTACGCATACTACAGGTTGAAAAACACTTTAGTCTAGTGTTAGGATGTTTGACTCCTCGCCGAGAGGTCCTGGGTTCAAACCCCAATGTCCACAGTCTACCTGTAGCAAGAGCAACAATGCCCTTAACCCCTAACTGCTCCTGTAGGACATGTATGGAAACAAATGTTGGATTCACTGTAAGTTGCTTTTGATAAAAGAAAAGTCACTAAAAAGCCTACAAATAAATAAAGTTATTTGTACAGTTTATCATTGTGATTGTCATAGTGACCAGCATCTGTTGTATATCATTTTAGAAAGCAAAGTCCTCGGAGGACTGTACGTTTGACGACGGACCGGGCCAGACCGGTTCCTTCCCGGTAACCATGGCGCAGAGGCTCCGGGACATCCAGCGCCAGATCCTAGGGAGCCAGGAGGAGGAGCTGGCCTGCAGGCTGAGGCTTGACGGCATGCTGGGCATCGTGGACGACTGATCACATGACCCAAACTGCTTCATGTCATGTGACCCAGCAGCTAGTGTTCTGCCACCACCAACTGCCATTTGTTTTAAAATAGCTTAATAGTCTTATGGAAGGAAGACATATCCACCAATAGCCTGTGTTTTCCTTCCCATTTTTCATTTCTGTACAATTAGTAAAACCTTTTGAATGTTTTTGTTTGTGTATATATGTATTTTTGTCTTTCTGCTTTCTGCATGGCGTTGTCTATAAAATGAGAATATGCTTTTCTGAGAGATGTTTTATCAACGTATGGATATGCTTTTGTGTTTTTCATGTTTTTCTGGACTTGGATGTATCAAATTAGAAGGAAATAAGAACTTAAGTGTGCTATTTTTTAAGCATGTACTTATCAGTCATAATAAATACCGTATTTTTTATGCAAGTGTATTTGATTTTTTATTTAATTGAGTTCTGCTCATCTTGGAGAGAGTTGATATCGCTAGTGCACTTCTTCACAGTGATGAAACGCCATGGTCCGAGGTTATTTTCTGGATAGCCTTTCGAAGCCGTTTATTGGAGGGTTATCAGAAAGACCCACCCCTTTCCCCGCCCAGCGGGTTAGTGATTGGCTAGCTAAGCCCCTGCTCATATCTTTCCAGTGACTACGAAATCGGAAGGCACTGCAATGCGAAGAGGGAAACGTAGTCCTAAATAATATCCATGTGTGATCTTGGGTACACCGCAGCCCTTCTGCTTCTTGTATAAAACTCACGGAGACAGGTTGGGTGGAGCACTGGACTGGTTTATTTGCTACAACATGGGACAACACACAACCAGTGTTCGCATATATATATTCAGCCGTAGTCCGTTCGAACACAACGTAAGCTTGGTTGCTTCTGAACTTTCAAACACAAACAAAAAACATTAAGTGATCGTATAGTGGTATTACAACACAAAGCATTAAACAAACGTACCTGCAACATGGGACAACACACAACCATTGTTCGCATATATATATTCAGCCGTAGTCCGTTCGAACACAACGTAAGCTTGGTTGCTTCTGAACTTTCAAACACAAACTCCCGCCGTGGACTTTCAGAATAGAAATAAATAAATGTTGGTTGGAGTCCCAAGTTTAACAGAATTTAACAAATAAAATAAATTATTTACACTGTTACACATGCAATGATTTACTCTCCTAAAAAAACTACATTACGCATTCAGTTCTATCGTGGGGGCCGACTCAACCAGGTGGTAAACTAGAAACCTATTCATTTGACAGGGTATCTGTTCAAAATCCTACTGCTCACAACATGACTGAAGGGACGTAAGTATTATTTTGTTTTTCGGTTAAACAAACGATGTATTTTTTATATACGTTAGTGTTTGTACGTTCTTAAGTCTCTACCATAAAAAGTTGACATGAAAGACTCAAAGTAGGGCTATAAGGATTTGGCTGCACGAGAAGTTATCCTACTTTTGCGTGCTGTTCATGGTGCTGAAAATGAATCTTTGCGACGCTGCCCAAAATACGCTCTTTTAAATAGAATTGAAACTTCGGAAGTGTAGTGTTTATGATTATGATTAAATAGCGCTCTTCTAGGTAGTCAAATACATTAACTTTGTACTCACTGACCACTCACATCACCAAAAACCCGGTTCACTGCCTGTACCCCCATCCTTCTCCTATGCCAGGCATCTGCGGCGGCGAGGGGGCCCCTACAAGACGGAGGCAGCCACCGACCTGAGCCGCTGGAGACTGGCCAACGTGGAGGGGAGGCAGACCTGGCGCTATGTGGAAGACCACAAGACCCCGGAGAGGGAACAGACCATGTTAGAGGCACACTCTCTCGGCCTGGACACGGTAAACTTTCTTCTGTCAATTATCTAATTTGATATCAATGTGGTATCTCGTCGTGATGTCATATCGAGAGTTACGGTGTATATGTAAAAACAGTTTAATATACTGTACTGGAATATAGTCTTATCTAATCTTTGAGTGACCCCCAACAACAATAAGAGATAAAAACAACAAGGTGCACGTCCGTTTCTGAGATGGAAATTGAGAGCTTACTTGTAACGGTTCCAAATCCACTGTTGACCTCTATAACGCTAGGACGACCAAACGTCACCACCGAGAATCCCCTAAAAACAACAAGATGAGTATCAAAACAAACAGCTACCTGCAGCCAAAGCATATGACAGCCTCACCATGCCACAGGATCCTGGCTGACATCTGTATAACCAACTGGCCGCAGAGGTGGTTTAGCAGTTGTACACAAGAACAACATGACCTTGTTTGCTGGGTTCTTTCTCCTCCTTTTGATCACATCAACCATGTTTCATGGTTAACGGTCAAGGTTTCCTAAGAACATGATTTTGTCCTGATTTTGGGTGACACGTGGATGTCTCTCCAACTGGCTGAGAACCTTTTAGTCAGACATGAGAAATGAGTTAAAGAGGGAAGAGCACAATATCCTTCAGGTATCTTTTCCAAACATAGCCACAACCCCAGATTCCCGTTCAATACTACCAACAAAGTTATAAACCCCTAATGTCTATTCTTTAAATCATCCACTAATCTCATGCAAGTAGTTAAACAAAGTTTTACAAGCTAGGAATTGGACGTTAGATCCAACATCTCAAATATGGATTGATGCCTCAGAACAACCAGACTTTTAAAGTAGTGTTCCTTTACCTCTGGAATAGTCCAATCCTGCTTTCAGACCACCATAGTTCAGCCGCTTATAAAGAAGGTCTTAATCATAGTTCATCATAGGTCTCGATTGTTCTTGATTTTTTAAAAATCAAGTACCACCCTGGATACATTTCAATCTGGTTTACCACCATGGTACCAAAATAACCTGGGTTAACCAAATATCTTCTCCAGGCTGCAGAGGGCGGAAACTGCTCACTTTTAATTATGCTATAGACTTTCAACACAGTCGATCATAACATGTTGATTGGCCGTTTGAGAGACTTGGTTGGAATTTCTGGTTCAGCCCCGGATTGGATTCGCGCCTAAATCAGCAATAAAACCAGAACTAAAAACAGCAACCAAATCACTCCAATCATTGCAGAACTACATTAGCTCCACAAAATCCTGTTGAAAATCCTAAAAACCCTAATCTTGAGAGCTGTTTGTTGCCGTACCAACAGAGTGGGTTTGTGAGGGCGTCGCCGGCGGTCCACACGGCGGCGGACGCGGCCCTGAAGGGGATGGGCTTCTACAGCCTGCTGCAGGCGGAGGACGGCCACTGGGCCGGGGACTATGGGGGGCCCCTCTTCCTGCTGCCAGGTATAACACGCGCACACGCGCGCCTTTTGTGTTTGAGTGTGTGTGTGTGAGTCGTTGCCCGTTGTGTGTGTGTGTGTGTGTGTGTGTGTGTGTCGTTGCTTGTGTGCCTGTGTGACTGTGACTGTGTGTATGTCATTGCCTGTTTGAGTGTGCATGCGGGTGTGTTTCATTGCCCATGTGTGCTGTGGCATCCCGCCGCTGGACCTCGGACCGGGCGGGTCCGAGGAGGCGCAGTAGACTTGGTTTGCCGTCGCCACCCTCCAGCCGGCGACAGAGAGCACCACGTCTCTCCCCCCAATCAGCGTGATCGGGGACACCTGGCCGGAGGAAGGGAAAGGACCAGGAGCCGGCATAAAAGAAGCTCCAGACCGGGCGAACCGGGAGAGTGACACGGAGGGCGTCCGCACCACGGAGCGAGTGACACGGAGGGAGCAAGCACCAGGCCGGGCGAACGGCGAAGCGACACGGAGGGATTCCGCACCACGGCGTCGAACTAGAGGCTCCCGGAGACCCTAGCACGAGGATGCAGACGAATTATTCTTGTGAAATAAACGCCGACTGCGGCTTTAACCCTTGCTCACCGTGTGATTCCTACCGGGCACCTGACACGCGGGGAAACGGGCTGCCAGTGTGCGTGTGTGCTGCAGGTCTGCTGATCACCTGCCATGTGGCTCAGATCCCGCTGGCCGAGGCCTGGAGGAAGGAGATGGTGCGGTACCTCCGCTCAGTGCAGCTCCCTGATGGAGGCTGGGGCCTGTATGTGTTCCTCCATCTCTACACCGTGTACCTGGAACAACACACACGTGGGCAGGCAGAGCAATGAAGCATGCATGCATTGCCTGACCACGTTGGACGTTGAAACGTTGAAACCTGTAATAAGCTGATTCATTTAATTTCATGTCTTCTTTATTTAGACAGATTGAGGGAGGTATATAAAAGCTTTACGAAGCTATGATTCTTATTTTGAAAAGGAAAGTTGATTAAGACATTTAGGTAAATTGAGTATTGAAATGTTTTTATTTATAAATAGGAAAAGAGGTTTAAATAAAACGTTATGTTATACTTGGAAGCTGATCGCAATGCTCTTAATATGTTCATATCAAAAGATATGCTTATGTTTTGTCTTGTGTTTTCTTGTGTAGCCATATTGAAGACAAGTCGACCGTGTTCGGCAATGCTCTGAGCTACACTTCACTGAGGATTCTGGGAGTTCAGCCCGATGACCCAGATATGGTTCGGGCTCGGAACAACCTGCACAGCAAAGGTCAGAGGGTGACCCTTGAATTTTCTTTCTACATATTTCTAACATATATCTGCATTTTATGCCATTCTGCTAACTGAATCTTTAAAAATAAAAGCAAAATAAAAAAGCATACTACATTGCCTGTATATATGTGTTATCGTGTTGCACTGTACACAGGCGGTGCTGCAGGGATTCCACTCTGCACTCTGGGTGCACCCTTTACTAAACCCTGTTCTACACCCTATTCTACTAAACCCTGTTCTACACCCTATTCTACTAAACCCTGTTCTACACCCTATTTGACAAAACTCTGTTATATACCCTATTCTACTTAACCCTGTTATAGACCCTATTCTACTCAACCCCGTTCTACACTCTATTCCACTAAACCCTGTTCTACACCCTATTCCATTAAACCCTGTTATAGACCCTATTCTACTAAACCCTGTTCTACATCATATTATACTAATCCCTGTTGTACTACTAAACTTTGTTCTAAACACTATTCTATTAATCCCTGTTCTACACCCTATTCTACTAAACCCTGTTCTACACCCTATTCTTCTATTACCTATTCTATTACACCCGGTTCTACACCCTTTTCTTTTACTCCCCAATCTACTACACCCAGTTCTACACCCTATTCTCTACTATCTATTCTACTACACCCGGTTCTACACCCTATTCTCTACTCCCTATTCTACTACACCCGGTTCTACACCCTATTCTCTACTCCCTATTCTACTACACCCGGTTCTACACCCTATTCTACACTCCCGATACTACTACACCAGGTTCTACACCCTATTCAACAACCTATTCCACTCAACCCTGACTACATCCAATTACACTAAGCCCTGTTCTATAACCTATTATACCAAACCCTTTTCCTCCAGTTCTCTAGTTGAGTCATTGCATAGAATAACAAAATAAGGACTTTTCAGTTATTAGTACCAAAATGGACCAAACAGTGTAAATCAAACGAAAGACAATAATTCAAAGTCTAATAGCAGCAATATATATATATATCATTGCATAATACTGAGAGTGGAACAACAGTGCATTTGCTATATTTATAAATGTAAAAAGAAAAGTAATCAAATTAAATATAGGCCTAAAAATTGAAAAACACCAGAAGACAATGCTTATGGAGGATAATACATGTGTGTGTCAGGCTGTTCCCTACTTGGATGCCGGCCCACCCCTCCACACTGTGGTGTCACTGCCGGCAGGTCTACCTGCCCATGAGCTACTGCTACGCCGTCCGTCTGGCGGCCAAGGAGGACCCTCTGGTGCTCAGCCTCCGACAGGTGGGTGCTGGTAGTTTCCACGACCAAACTACAGGAGGCGCCAAACTCAAGGGATTAATGCCTGCAGTCTTACTGCCAAGGCGTTGTTGTGCTTTACTTTTACTTACTTTACGTAATGAGTTACTTTCTGCAAATAATCCACATGACCAAAGGCTACCTGTGTTGAGTAATATATTCAAAAGAATGATGAAACATGATAAGCAGGGTTAAGATAAAGATTGAAAATAAGACCTGCAAAGGAATCAGTTGGCAGGTTTTTAAAAAACTTTATCCTAGAATTGAAAAGCAATACATTGGCTATTAATTATATAATTACATAATTATATGGAAATAATTATGTACTTCATCAATGAACAATGGAAAGCTTTCTATTTGTTCCTTCCTTTATGTTGAAGAAGCACTGCAGGATTTAACCTAGCATTAGAATGGATAAGGGGTTAAACCCAGGTTAGGGTTATGAACCTCTGGGTTAAAGTTGAACTCTCTCTTTCTCTGTGTTCCTCAGGAGCTGTACGTCCAGGACTATGAAAGCATCATCTGGCCGGCCCAGAGGAACAACGTAGCAGCCTGCGACATGTACACCCCCCACAGCCGCCTGCTCGACTTTGCCTATAGTACGCAGCTCCCCTCTGACCTCTGACCTCTGTCGCATCCATCATATGCGGCAGCAGTAACACAGCTTAAAGGGTCCCCGGTTCGAATCCTGCGGTCCTATCACTTCTTTGCTAATCACCCTCGTTTTGCACCAACATTCCTCTCTATCTTCACTCTCTTGTCTATAAAGGAACAGAAGCCCACACAAAATATATGAATCAATAAATAATGATTAGATGCAAATGATGAAACACTACAACCTCCCACATCAGGACGCAGGGATGCTAATGTTTCAACGTATGTCTATGCTACGGTAACAGCTCCTCTAGTATCAGCTCGAGAACGCTGGCCCGTGTCTGGGTCTGCTGCTGGTGTGTGTGTGTTTGTGTGTGTGGTTCTAACCGGCGTGTCTCCCCAGTGTTCATGAACGTGTATGAAGCCCACCACAGCAAGGGTCTGAGGGGCAAGGCCGTGAAGGAGCTGTACGAACACATCCAGGCAGACGACCGCTTCACCAAGTCCATCAGCATCGGCCCGGTGAGACACAGGGGTTCCACCTGTCCTCCTCTCCCTGCTGTTACATCAATGTACTCTGACTAAATGTCACAAAATGTGTGTACTTTAAATCGGAAATTGGTTACACTGAAGCCGAGGTTTAAAATGACCTTAAGCTAAAATCACAACTGCAAGATAGATAGATAGATAGAGCGATAGATATTTTATTAATACTGAATGAAATAAATGAAAACAAAATCTACTTATAGCCTTCTGCCAAGCAGTATCCACAAAGTATCCATTAGATTGTCCACCAGTAGGAGGCAGTATAATGAAATGGTTAGGGCGTTTATACACATTGGGACCTAGATCAAAAGTTCTTGATTCAAACCCCAATGATGCTCTAACCCCTACCTGCTCATTAAGGTCACATAAGAAGATATGTATACATGTAAAGGGGTTGATCATCTACTGAATGACTAAGTAGCAAATAGATTGCATGAGCATGAAGCCCTTTGCTGGTCTCCGGTCCCCAGATCTCCAAGACCATCAACATGCTGGTGCGCTGGCACGTGGACGGACCCTCCTCCCCCGCCTTCCAGGAGCACGTGTCCAGGATCCCGGACTACCTCTGGTCAGCCCTCCCGCCTCTTCTAGTCCCCCCTGCATAGAGTCTTGTGTTAATCCAGTCCCCACATAGACTCTAGCCTTCTAGTCTCTTAGTCATTTAGTCTAGTCTCAAAACTTGGTCCTGCTAATGCTAACCATGCTATAATTGTATGCACTCAAGACAATGCAAGATGCCATATGTATTAACAATAGAAAAGTCAAAATGAACATCCAACGACATCCACCTTGACTTATTGTTGGGCCATTCCCTGAAGGTATAAAAAGTGTCAAACATGTTTTTACCTCTATATAAACAGAACTGGATGACCTGACATGATTTTCTTTTGCGGCCATCTCTAGGCTAGGATTGGACGGCATGAAAATGCAGGTGCGTTTGGAAATCTGCCACAGCTTACAACCGTACAGAGCTATGAATAACACATATGTTAGTATAGTTAAGTTGTGTTAAGTCTGTGTTGTCTGATGCAGGGGACCAACGGATCCCAGCTGTGGGACACCTGCTTCGCCGTGCAGGCCTACCTGGAGGTGACGTCTTCCTGCTTGGTTTTATATAAGTTGAACATATTTACTATCAAATCAATTTGATATCTCCTTTTTTAATTAAATGTTCTACGTGAATATTATCTTCCATCTTACACATTCATTGTATCTAACCTTTCATATTCTCTCTATTAGTTTTCAGGAGTCCCTGTTTCAACTGTTTGTTTAAACAAACTTATCTTTAAGTTTATATTGTCGTTTCCTGACACTTTGTATTTCCTGAAGTGCGACAAAAAGTCCTGGGATACAAATTCCTTGTTTAAAATAAGTTTGATTACGATGTATGTGTAAGCTCAAGAAAATAATTTACAATTTTTTTACTTATCGGGTCCGTCAGGCAGGTGGTCAGGACAATCCTAAGCTGGCTAAATGTCTTCAACGGGCTCATCAGTTCCTCACCTTTACACAGGTAATTTTGAAACAATAACATTTTAAATATAAATAAATAAATGTGGATATAAATATTACGGAGCGTAAAGATGAGACAATGTTATTTATTTATCTATTTGTAAAGCATGAGAAACTTGATTAGCTAACTTGAATTAGATAAAGCCTTTTCAGATCTTCCATCAGTTAATAAACCGGTTGTTTCCCTGAGGACCCTCCAGAATACCAGAAGTACTACAGACAGATGAACAAGGAGAGAGAGAGAGAGAGAGAGAGAGAGAGAGAGAGAGAGAGAGAGAGAGAGAGAGAGAGAGAGAGAGAGAGAGAGAGAGAGAGAGAGAGAGAGAGAGAGAGAGAGAGAGAGTGAGTTATACACTGCGTCTCTGTTTATTGAGAGAGAGACTGCCTGTCTGTCCATGCAGGAACGTGTGAGATGAGCTAGCATATCCATCATAGATTGGTAAGGTACATACACACCAGGGATGGAAATTAACACCCGCCACACGCCATTTGCGGGTGGATTTGTATGGTGGCGGGTGCATTGTGTCCCTTCACCCGCCACTGTGTCGGGTAATACTTTCCAGTCAGGTCCGATCAAATTTGCATATTTAATACATTCGTCATACGGCGCTGCACAGTTCCACAACCATAACTGTCAACATCCGGCCTCTTTCTTCTTCTACGCCTCTTTTGCTGAACTGCGACTGTCAACATCCGGGATAATAAACCGGTAACCATAGAGATAATATGCCGGTATCAACATTCGGTATAGTATGCTAGGCTAATTATTGACATATAAAGAAAAAACTACTAGAGAAAGCAGTGTTGCGTTTCCTCACCGGAGGAAAGAGAACAGCTGAGGAGAGTGTAGGCCAGGTACAGGTGGCGGATGATAGTACGCCTGTCATCCCCAAAAAGAAGCGTTGTTTTAATGAGAGATGGCGAACATCGGACAGTAGGCAACACCGTGACCGGCTGGTGTTTGACGGGACAAGCCAGACAATGTTCTGTGCTCTCTGTGTAAACATGCTTCGGATGGCCACAGGTCCAATAGTTTTGTGAGTGGGGCACAAAACCTAAAATTGGAAGCCGTGGATGACCACGAGTCCTCAAAAAGTCACCTTCACGTTTTGAAAATTGCCAAGGGAAAATCAGCGCCCGAAACCACGACAGCGATGAGGACGCTCGTTAGCCTCAAAACAGCCCAGCTTGATAGAAGTTAGTTCGAAATGCACACGCAATTGCCAAAAAGGGAAGGCCATTTCAAGACTTCGAATGGCACTTCACGTAAGTTATTATTTTATTTTCTAATAGGCCTGATGCAAGCTTGTTGCTGTTGCAACAAACTAGCATGTTGGGTAACCTTAGAGCTCTGCTCACTTGTTTGGCAAACAGCTGCTTTTTGTCAGTCTGGTCAAAACAGATGTCAAGTGTGTGTGCTAAGACGTAGGGCTGTCCCGAATACCATTATACAGGCTTCGAATACTCGTTGGATATTCCAAGCGAGTATTCCAATACTCGTTCTAAAACAACAATAATAATTCAACAGTAAAAAAGTCTGAGTTCCTTACTTTGCTGTTGTTCCATTCCAAATCAGCTGTCATCTGCCATCGTGGCCCTTACAGGAGCTTATCAATTCATCCCGTAACGTGCATATAAATCCATACAAAGATCCAATGTTTAGTCGTTTGTGTCCATATTAAATCCATCATTGACCGGGTATTCCTTTGACAAAAGCCAGTCTGTGAATGCGCAATAGCAGGGCTGCATAGCGAACGTACACAAACAGATACGCTAACGAGTTCCTATTTATTTATATATATATATATATATATATATATATATATATATATATATATATATAGTTTAATGTATTCTGACGTTTTTCAATGTGTCTTGCACTTATTAAGTCATTGTTTCTTGTTCTTGTTTCTTCATGGTCTGTTTTCAAATGTTTAATTTCGAATGCATAGGCAGAGTATGAGTCTTCCTATACCGAGAGGATACATCTGTTGCATTATAGGGGCAGATTTCATTATACATCTGGTTGAATTGAAGAAATTAAAAGGCCAGTGCATTGAAAAAACAAATGTTCCTATTGACTTATGATGGTGTAGCCATGCATGTTGTTTTATTGTTAATATGTCAATTTGTTTTTTATTGAAAAAACTTTGTATAGATGAATTATCCCCAAACTTGTCATTGTAACACCTTTGAAATAAACATGACTTAACATGGCAGATACCTGTGCATTGTTTATCATATGCGGTAAGAGTGTAATATTTTCAACTCAGTTCCTTGGTAGCGCCTACTTACAGTAAAAATCACTTCTGATGGAAAAAATGATGTGTATGAAAAACACTTTTCTTATCTAGTGTTACTATTATATTGTTTAAAATGTACGCATATGTTAAAATATATAGCGTAGAAAAAGTGGCTGGTAAAAAAGATGAGTGGCTGGTAGATTTTTAAATCTACCTGCCACAGTGGCTGGTGGGCAAAAAAGTTAATTTCCATCTCTGATACACACACTCACATACACACTGGCGCGAGCGCACATGCCAGCAAAAATACTCACACACTCTCTCTCTCTCTCTCTCTCTCTCTTTCTTTCTTTCTTTCTTTCTTTCTTTCTTTCTTTCTTTCTTTCTTTCTTTCTTTCTTTCTTTCTTTCTTTCTCACACTATGGGTGTTCATGGCTTGACTTTCCTCCTTCAGGTCCACTTTGAGGGGAGGACTGGAATACTGCAGGAGGCTGCAGAGAGGCAACGGCTCCTGGGAAGGGTGGGTTCAACATTTATTGATCATTGTTTAATTCTCTGTAATGTTCTGTAAAGATCTGTAATGTTTATTGATAAGATATTAAACAGGAGCTGTAGTCAACAATGTTGATTTTCTTTCTCTTTCTCTTCACTTTGTCTGCCTTTTCGCCCAACACTTTTATCCTAAACAGGTGATAATTTTCATAATTAAATAATAAAAACGTTACATGTAATTAAAAGGCAGGTACCTGCCAGTCCTTAAAGGTCCCATGACATGCCACCAAGTGTGAGTGTGATCAGCTGTTACAAGCCGTTTTGTAAATCTTCCCCTTATGACATCACAAGTGGGCGATAGATGAGCAACGGTTGCTACAGTCCACTGGGTAGGCTGGTAAACTGATCCATCCAGCACACATCTAGGTGGACATGCCCACTTGTGATGTCATAAGGGGCAGATTTTCAAAACGGCTTGTAAGGCAAATCACACTCACACCTGGTGGCATGTCATGGGACCTTTAATAACCTATATCTGTATTCATTGGAACCCACTTTGGATAAAAGTGTCTGCTAAATGGCCCAAAACATAACGCATAGCATTGAATAGTGTTGGAAAGGTCAGGTAAGATCAGGGTGCGATTTGTGAAAAAGCCAGAGGGGGGGATAATTTTGAGAAACATTTTAAAATGTTTCAAAATGAAGACGGACCCTGTGTATTTTGGTTGTTAATTATTACGATGTAATGGTGAAAATACTTTGGGTGGGGGGGATAATTTTTATCCCCACCGAGGATAAAAATAATTCAGCAGAGGGTAGGACGTGTAAACCAGAGGGGGGGATAATCCCCACCATCCCCAGCGGCAAATCGCACCCTGGGTAAGATGTGTGTTTTCCACCAGATCTTGGGGGGTGTGCTTCACCTATGGGGCCTGGTTTGGATTGGAGGCCTTTGCCTGTATGGGCCACGTCTACCAGGACGAGTAAGAAACACCGAAAACGTACCTCAATAAAAATAGACACTCGTTTTATATATCGGAATTATTTCACTTTATAATTGCTTTATCTTCCCCTACCTCCCTTCATTTTCTTTCTCTCTATCTCTCTCTCTCTCTCCATCCCCCAGGGTGGTCTGTGGGGAGGTGAGGAGGGGCTGTGACTTCCTGTTGCACATCTCCGGTGTGTTCAACAAGAGCTGTGCCATCAGCTACACCTCCTACAGGAACATTTTCCCCGTCTGGGCATTGGGTCGCTTCTCCGCCCTCTACCCCTCCAGCTCCCTAGCCGGGAAGGTCAAGCTGTGACCCCTGGTGAATAACCGACGACCCACCGACCAACAGCCACCAGCTGTCACAGCAGAAATGCCTAAAGGATGTGAAGTGAGTGCTGAAGTTGTGCCCTGGCTGTCACCGCAGGAGGGAACAGGCTACCATTTTTCGAACTGGCAAGAATCACCAAACATTTCAGACTGAGGCTATACAGACTGATGCACTCAGATGTATGTGTTTACATTCCATCGCCCGATGTGAAGGGATTAAGGACTACATTTAATCAATAAAATAAATAAATACATGGCAGTTTGCTGTGATCAGACATGCGCAGTAGGAGTGTGTTTTTTTCCTCTAATCTCCAATGGATTTTTTTGTTATCTTCAGCAGATGGAAAGAAAGTATGCGATGTGTGCTCATGGGCTAACAACCCACTTCATCTATTTTATTGTCAGTTGCACAGAACAAAAGAATCGGACTGGCCACGCGCTGACAAGTCTTTATGACAAATGCTAGACGAAATTAAAAAGGAGCAGACTTGCCCCTCAAAGCACTTCCTGATGACTGATGAATGATCAATGCTACGGGGCGGTTGTCTTCTATGCAGGTACACCCTTTGGCACAGCGATCGTGCTGGTCCTCTTGAAGCAGGTGGGGAGAACAGACAGACTGAGGGGCTGATAAAAGAGATCACTGAAGACCTCTGCTCGCTTATCAGCGCATTCCAATCACCTTACCTGGCATGTCGTCTTGCCAGTTTACACGGTATACGCCCCATACCATACGTTAGCAAGCTAACATTTAAAAATATATATATATTTGTGTGACGTGCTACCATCAGAAGCGATCATTATAAGAAGGGGCAGGGCCTTCAATAAGGAAAACCAGATTATATTGTGTCTACAATTTAAATCTGACACATCTGATATCATGTTTCTTCTTGCCCCAACAACATATTTTTTTGTTTTAACTAATAATTGTGAATTATATCCAAGGGCTAATTACTATTTCAATAAGATAATGTTCACCTTTACAGGATAAATTCACTATTTTGGAATTTCTAAGTCAATTGAATGCTATCTCTGTATTTAACCCATCAATAAGCACCAGGGCCTGTGGGAGCGCCCAGGGGCCGATGTGTGAGGGCGTAGGGCCCTGGTGAGAGTATTGACCTTTCAAGACATTGTTAGCACATCAGCCTGTATGAAAAATAGTGTCTTGTGAAATATGAACTTCCCAAAAATTACAGGCATAGTTATATAAAACGGTTGTTTACTTGGAAGTTAGGAAATCTAAACACACTTTCCCAACACCCCCACAGGGAAGTGGTTTTAGTGTGACTGTGGTTTTCAACTTGCAGCCACTCAGTGATCTGATGGTCTCATGTGTTGTAACAAATTAATTGAAACGGATGTCATATTTGCCTTGACTGCCCGCAAGGTATCCACAGCCCTACCACTGCCTGTGCCAGCCGCTGCCCTGCGAATCACAGGTGTATTCATTACTCCTGGACGCAACTATGCTCCGTCTTTATTCTTCACCAATGTTGTTGTTTTTTTTACTCCAATACCCCCCCCCCCCCCACATACACACACACACACACACACACACACACACACACACACACACACACACACACACACACACACACACATACAAAGACATGCACACATCCAGAAAGAAACACACAGACACTGGTGTAATACTAGAGGCCGTTTATTTGTGAATTAGGGGCCCCTATAGGCGAAGCGGTGCATTGCCCTTATGAGGAATTAAGGCGCGTTCATCGTCCTGGTGATAACGAGACGGCTCGCCAGTGATGACGCTCACGCTTACGCGTGCTCCCGACAGCGACCGTTCATGTGCGCTACGTTGGGATTCTAAAAGTTCTTCACAGCAGGGGTTTTTTATCCGATAAAAAACATTCAAAACTAAACAGAACTTGGTAGGATCAGTTTCAAATTTGCATGCCTTCATTTCCTTGACGCCTATCACCTACTATCCTATTGCTTTTATTTATGAGAAGCACATACAGTACTGCCACTGTATGGAAGGCAACACTTGCCATTATCTAGAGCAGTGGTATTCACTAGAGATGGGCGTTATGGCCTAAAATCCATATTGCGATATACATTGCAGCCTCTTGCGATAACGATATATATCACAATATAAAATCATAAAATAACCGTTTCAGAACAGGTTACATAGACCCTAAGGAAAGCCAAACTGCTAAATGTATTTAAAAAAAAGAGAAATATAGTATGTTATTTCGAGAACATTTATTGTGAAACACTGTAATCATACAACATAATGTTGCAGATAAATAAAATTAGTATTGGGTTTCTTTCCTTTAGCGCAAACCATTCTAAAAGGCACTACACTTAGTTTAAGTCCTTGGTTCTTAAATGCCACCCAAGATGCAGAGAACAGGAAAAACGGGTGTCTTTCTAGATAAGGAACAGACACTGTACTGACAATTGGGGATGGGCATGATTAATTGATGATCGATCATTGATTGTTAAGATTTTTGTCGATTACGTGATATTTGTAACCATCAAAAGGAGGTTGACCCAGCCGGAGAGGTGGTCTCGGAGACGTTGCTCAACATGGAGCAAAGAGGAGACGGAACGTCTTTTGGATATTTGGGTCCGATATCCAAAAGACATTCCGTCTCCTCTTTGCTCCATGTTGAGCCACCACCCGATGGTCCGACAAAAGCAAGTAAAAAGTATGCTGGAAAACATAACTTAATAATTCCGATGCATTTAACACATTCCGAGTCAGTATGAGGGAGAAGGAGTTGGACCAGTCCGCAGATCAATGTATATCACGCTGGATATCCATGATTGTTTACTTTCACCGGTGCTTCCCCCCCCCCCCTTTTTCTTTAATGCTTTACAACGCCCCAGACCTTTTTGTCCAATGATTTAACCCATTCAGACCGGATCACGCATCTGTGCGTGTTTACCTTTAAGACCGGATTGCGCATCAATGCGTGTTTACCATTAACCCATTTGTACCGGCTGCGCGGAGCAACATTGTATCTACTAGATACAATGTTGCGCCACACAGCAGCCGGTGCAAATGGGTTAACGTTCTTTGCACACATGCAGGTTTGTTGACGAATTCTGGCACTGTTGCAAAAATTGCAATGTGAAAAGGAATTGCACCAAACCAAAAATTAACCATTGTATTTTGCGTCATCAACATGCATTATCGCGATAGAGCGATAGAATTAAAATCTCTATCGTAGGCCATTTTTTTTATCGTTTATATCGTATATCGTTTATATCGCGCATTACTAGTATTCACTATTTTTTTTCAGGAGAGCCGCACTGACAGGACGACGTCAACAGGAGAGCAATTTTTACCGCAAAGTATCAAAAGCTATAAATCCAGTCATAAATAAGTATGCTTGCTTAATAATATGTCCTCCCTGAAGCAGTGTTTCCCACAGAATTTTGTGAAACTGTGGAGGGAACCCGGTCCTTAGCGGGGTCCGGGGGCATGCTCCCCTGTAAGAAAATTTGGTACCTTTTAACCTGGAATGCATCAATCTGGTGCACTTTGAGAGGAAAATTAAGACTTGTGTGACTGTGTGCTATTTTCTGGAATAATGTGGAGACACTGGGACACATAACATGGAAGCTATTGAAGAATAAGTTAATAAGAATAAGTCCATCCAAAGAGCACATTCTCTCTTCTTATGCAGGAAAACCGCCAATCTGGCAACCCCGCTGTCAGCGTAGAGCCGAGCAAGTTTAAAAATATTTTCTAGACAAGGCTATATTTCCACCTTTTAATGCCGCTGTTGATTTATTTTTTAAATAATTGTTTGTATTGTTTTTTTAAATATCTGTATTCACTGCATGATCATATCACTGTATATTTTTACCGCCATGCGAGCCGCAAATAGAGGCTTGGCGAGCCGCATGTGGCTTGCGAGCCGCGCAATGAGTAATGCTGATCTAGAGCTTTTTTACCAGTACACAATGTTTGCAACTGAGCAAAGTCGATGCCAACAGACGGTTACATCAATCTGTCAATCATTAGTAAAGTATGTGATATGATGGTTGATTCTTTTATATTGAGTAAAACGTTCATGTTCTACCATGTTCATGATCGTCACTAGTAAACCATACGTCACACACTGGGCAACCCTGTTATCAAAATCTGGCCCCAGTTGCCGAATGGAAGTAGAAACATAAGAGCGTCATGAGTTGTCGGTCACGAGAACCTTCCGACGTCGGGAAAATGTTTTCCCCATAATTTCCAACGATGTGACCACACCAGTACTCACTGTGACGTCATTGAGTAAATAAATGAAGTCATTGAATGAGATGTCAGCGCCAAAAAAAGACTGTCCAGAAAAATCATAGATGGGCATTATGTGTCCATAAGGCAGAAATGTTCAGCATATATAATTGTTATCCATTGGGGTGGACATGCTGATTGACAGTGTATTCACAATATTATTATTAGGTATTCACAGTCTATCTGTGGTGCCTATTCTACCCAGATAAGATCTGAATGCTGCCAGATCTGGGTTTTCAGCAATTAATATCAGTGCAAACATGCTATTAATGTTGTTGGTCTTTCTTACGTATCCTGACTTACTCATAAATCAATTATTGACGCAAGCAAACTCTCACAAACACAAAGACACACTTGAGTCAGTCTTTTTTACATAGGCTATGCTGTTTTTGCTGCAAGGCATTTCGCATTAGATCGATCATGTGCGCATTATTCATGTTCAAGAAGTATGCAAACTGCTATTTTTCGAAATATACGAGATGGTGTTTATTTAGAAACCCATCACCTGACCTCCTTTAACTAGGCACCCTGACAGACAGTCCACTGAGAGAGGAATAAAGCTGTTGATTGACAAGCAGCTTCCCAATGGAGATTGGCCACAGGTATGCGGCCGTCTCTGTCTTCTCGGAGGCACTCTTTAATAAAAAAGTAAATACCACACCTACAAATTGAGTACCGCATGATTCTCACTCTTACTCTCACTCTCACTCTCTCTCACTCTCTCTCTCTCCCCCCCCTAGGAGAACATCTCCGGTGTGTTCAACAAGAGCTGTGCCATCAGCTACACCTCCTACAGGAACATTTTCCCCGTCTGGGCATTGGGTCGCTTCTCCGCCCTCTACCCCTCCAGCTCCCTAGCCGGGAAGGTCAAGCTGTGACCCCTGGTGGATAACCGACGACCCACCGACCAACAGCCACCAGCTGTCACAGCAGAAACGCCTAAAGGATGTGAAGTGAGTCCTGAAGTGGTGCCCTGGCTGTCACCGCAGGAGGGAACAGGCTACCATTTTTCGAACTGACAAGAATCACCCAACATTTCAGACTGAAGCTATACAGACCGATGCACTCAGATGTCTGTGTTTACATTCCATCGCCCGATGTGAAGGGATTAAGGACTACATTTAATCAATAAAATAAATAAATACATGGCAGTTTGCTGTGATCAGACATGCGCAGTAGGAGTGTGTTTTTTTCCTCTAATCTCCAATGGATTTTTTTGTTATCTTCAGCAGATGGAAAGAAAGTATGCGATGTGTGCTCATGGGCTAACAACCCACTTCATCTATTTTATTGTCAGTTGCACAGAACAAAAGAATCGGACTGGCCACGCCCTGACAAGTCTTTATGACAAATGCTAGACGAAAATAAAAAGGAGCAGACTTGCCCCTCAAAGCACTTCCTGATGACTGATGAATGATCAATGGTACAGGGCGGTTGTCTTCCATGCAGGTACACCCTTTGGCACAGCGATCGTGCTGGTCCTCTTGAAGCACGTGGGGAGAACAGACAGACTGAGGGCCTGATAAAAGAGATCACTGAAGACCTCTGCTCGCTTATCAGCGCATTCCAATCACCTTACCTGGCATGCCGTCTTGCCAGTTTACACGGTATACGCCCCATACCATATGTTAGCAAGCTAACATTTAAAAATATATATGTTTGTATGACGTACTACCATCAGAAGCGATCATTATAAGAAGGGGAAGGGCCTTCAAGATGGAAAACCAGATTATATTGTGTCTACTATTTAAATCTGACACATCTGATGTCATGTTTCTTCTTGCCCCAACAACATATTTTTTTGTTTTAACTAATAATTGTGAATTATATCCAAGGGCCAATTACTATTTCGATAAGATAGTATTCACGTTTACAGGATAAATTCACTATTTTGTCATTTCTAAGTCAATTGAATGCTATCTCTGTATTTAACCCATCAATAAGCACCAGGGCCTGTGGGAGCGCCCAGGGGCCGATGTGTGAGGGCGTAGGGCCCTGGTGAGAGTATTGACCTTTCAAGACATTGTTAGCACATCAGCCTGTGTGAATAATAGTGTCTTGTGAAATATGAACTTCCTAAAATAGTGCATAGTGATGTAAAACGGTTGTTTACTTGGAAGTTAGGAAACCTAAACACACTTTCCCAACACCCCCACAGGGAAGTGGTTTTAGTGTGACTGTGGTTTTCAACTGGCAGCCACTCAGTGATCTGATGGTCTCATGTGTTGTAACAAATTAATTTAAACGGTTGTCATATTTGCCTTGACTGCCCGCACGGTATCCACAGCCCCCGCACTGCCTCTGCCATCCGCTGCCCTGCGAATCGCAGGTGTATTCAGACATGCACACATCCAGAAAGAAACACACAGACACTGGTGTATTACTAGATGCCGTTTATTTGTGAATTAGGGGCCCCTATAGGCGAAGCGGTGCATTGCGCTTATGAGGAATTAAGGCGCGTTCATCGTCCTGGTGATAATCGTCCTGGTGATATACGCTCACGCTTACGCGTGCTCCCGACAGCGACAGTTCATGTGCGCTACGTTGGGAATACAAAAGTTCTTCAAAGCAGGGATTTTTTATCCAATAAAAACCATTCAGAACTAAACAGAACGTAGTAGGATCAGTTTCAAATTTGCATGCCTTTATTTCCTTGACGCCTATCACCTAATATCCTATTGCTATTATGTATGAGAAGCACATACAGTACTGCCACTGTATGGAAGGCAACACTTGCCATAATCTAGAGCTTTTTTTTACCAGTACACAACGTTTACAACTGAGCAAAGTCGATGCCAACAGACGGTTACATCAATCTGTCAATCATTAGTAAAGTATGTGATATGATGGTTGATTCTTTTATATTGAGTAAAACGTTCATGTTCTACCATGTTCATGATCGTCACTAGTAAACCATACGTCACACACTGGGCAACCCTGTTATCAAAATCTGGCCCCAGTTGCCGAATGGAAGTAGAAACATAAGAGCGTCATGAGGTGTCGTTCACGAGAACTTTCCGACGTCGGGAAAATGTTTTCCCCATAATTTCCAGCGATCTGACCACAGCAGTACTCACTGTGACGTCACTGAGTAAATAAATGAAGTCATTGAATGAGATGTCAGCGCCAAAAAAAGACTGTCCAGAAAAAACATAGATGGACATTATGTGTCCATGAGGCAGAAATGTTTAGCATACATAATTGTTATCCATTGGGGTGGACATGCTGATTGACAGTGTATTCACAATATTATTATTATTAGGTATTCACAGTCTATCTGAGGATAGACTGTGAATACCTTATAATAATATTAGGTTTTGTTTTTCACTTCCCTAATCCAGATATAAACTTGTGGCATTTGAGCCATGACTTGTTCTACTCGCTGTTATCCTTTTCCACTGTGACATAATGATGCAGTTAGTGGTCATTTCACTGCAGAGAGTTGCACATATTGTATTCCTTACCAGATTGTATGTTTAGGCCATGGGATGCTGGAGGACTCAGTGCTCGCCACTTAAAAAGGATTGGAAGTGAGGAAGAGCTCTCCTATTGTGCCAGGGACCCCTCCTCTACTCATCTGTGTGTTTTTTTGTCATATGCGCGAGTGGGATTTTGTTATTGTGCGTTTGTGTGCATGCATTAAACTTAAGCAACTTTGGAATCTTATCTGATTTACATTTGAAGGGGAGTGTGTTTTGATTTCATTCAACAGGCGATGACAAAACTATTCAATGTCACTCCCTGCACGGTGAGATGGAAATGATAAATAGGTTATGGCCCGCAGAGGTGACACATTGTGTTCACCTCCCTGCCTCAGGCTCACTTCAGTTCGTTCTCTCGGATCAGAAACTCTAAAGTGTGTTTCCACTCCTTGTGTGATTCATCTTTTGTATGAGAAGGGTGGTGGGTGAAATTACTTTGCCTGTTTCTCAGTTGATTTCTCTTACTTTGTCGTTGTTGTTTGCTGAAATGAACTATCGCTCTACCAAATCGCCACGTGATTTTGATGCGATTTGTTTGTTTTGGTGATGGAACAAAAGGGTCCAAAGAGAGCTTGTAAATCAAGGCAAGGGTGCTTGGGAGGGAGGAGGAGCCAAGATGGCTACTATAAAAGGGGAGCATTTGATAGTATTTCCTGAGATCTACATTCTGACTCACAGTAAGTTCATCTCTGAAATGACTTTTACTGAAATGTTGTATTAGTTTTCTTAAGATGTGGTTCACAAAGGAAAGGCAGTATATATTTTATGAATTGATGTGTATGTAGTCTTCACTTCCTTACATTTACTGATAGCAGTGAATGTATGTTATGCATTTATGAAAGTATTTTATGTTTATCTATCGGTCTTTGACAGTGTTTAACTTCGAACCTCTGTATACCAAGTATACTGTTTAGGCCTTCTATATACTTATTAAACTGTTGATGTATTTTTAAATTTCAGGATTTGAACTACGAATATTGAAATGTCGGATCAAGATGAAGGTAATAATAACCTAATATTTATACCACTGAAGAATGTTAATATGATGATGAAAGCATGTTATCTTCTGTGGTGTTCTGTTGTTTACTGTCCAACAGGTATTTTACTTTACAGATACTTTTTTGTTTAATGTATTGTATGCTATTGCTGCTTTCTTGGTCAGGTCTCCCTTTTAAAATATGTTTTAGACAGAGACCAACCTGCTTAAAAGTAAAAAATGCTATAATCTTTCTTTGAAATATCCTCTAAAAAACATTGTCAGCATTGGGATATGGTTAAACTCTGCAGCAGAGTAAATTAAATCTCAAGCAAGCCTCACGTTTTGCGGATGGGTGGGATTTGGAGAGAGTACGGAAAGGCAAGGGTGACGAGCAGTGTTTTGTTATTGGAACCTCATTTAGACTGAAAGATTCTTGCATATTGCACCAAATGAATAGAGCATTAACATCTCTCCTGTACGTGAACAGGAAATCAGGGGCCCTTCGGCTGCAAGCCACGACCGGTCTGCCCTCCTCAACCATGCCCTCCTCAACCATGCCCTCCTATAATATGCCCTCCTCAACCATGCCTTCCTCAACCCTCCTGCTGCCACCATGGGTGCCATGGGTCTTGTGGGCACGGGCATTACCATGGTCACGGGCATGGTCATGGCCATGGACACTGCAATTAGATTTTCTAGTGTGTGGGGTTATTAATAAAAATTTCATTGTTGTTTAACAATAAAATAAGAATTACCAGTTCAAAAAAAGAGTTTGGCCATAATATGCAAGGTGAAGTCTAATTGCAATAATATCTGCTTGTGTATATTCCCGGAATATGTTTATTCTTCATAATCTTCCTGCGTAAATATAATTTGACAAGGTCTCTCTTAGAAACCTAATATCTCATGATACCTTCGTTAGTTGTTCCTGCAAGAGGGCTTTGAAGAAGTATGATCCTGAGCGTAATGTCTATTTGAACGAGCAGAAGATTGTGTCATTGACCAAGGCTGCTGTCTTTGCAGACGTGTTCACACCAACCCATAAAATAAACCGTCTCCAATACCTATAAGTGTTTAACAGCGTGAGTGCCACTAATGCCATAAAGGAGGTGTTCCTGTGATGGCTGATCGCTATGTTCTGTAGAGAAACAAGCCAGAACCCAACAAAGCCTCCAGCTTTTGTCAGGTCCAGTTATAGATTTGTATCAGTTACTGGTCAGCCAAGTGACAAATGGAACAAGACTGAATTGTCTTCTACGCAAGAGATGTCTCAGTCGTGTATGCCTACTCGAGGCCAGACAAGAAAGTTTCCAATTATTTTATCTGATATAGAAAAAAAAATGCTCTGCATACTAATCACTCAAAGCTGAATTGTCGTCTAGAATGTTAATCATGACATTATATATGGACATATTTCATATTTATTATATTAAATATGTATAATATATTTATTATATTATACATATTTCAATGTAGCTCTGTAAAGCACTTTGAACTGGCAATTCTGGATTAAGGTGCCATATATAAATGCAACTTTCTGTTATTTTATTATTGCTCTCTATAGATAAAGTTTAAATTCCTATTCCTACACCTAAGTATACTTAGGTGTACACCAGTCCTTGCTTAAAACAACACCAACAATATAGAGAACAACTGTAACAGGTTAGTTTAAACTAGGAAGACAATAATGTAAGAAGTCCCTCCTCTCTTCGATAGATGGCAGTGTGCACATGGCCGTACTCCAGGCTCGATTCTTATTTGCTCGATTGTTCACACGCCCCTCATCGTTGATGTTTGCAATAGCCAATCAGAAGCGAGTGTTTCAGGAAGTGACTGTATCTGCGAGACAGCAGAACAACAAGTAATCATGTCATAAATTCGAATACAAGCATGATGCCACCAATCATATATACCGCTTACAGTTATGTTTAGTTTCACTTGGTATCGAACGTTTTTCATGCATTTCTCTTCTATGCATGCCAATGCTAAGCTAAGCTTCAAGGCTACATGAAGTTTAAAATGAGATAGGTGGTCTCTCTTTTTGAAGGTTGATAGGGACTGTAAATACTTGGCGACTTTAACATCCTGCCAGAGAAGTTGCACTCACCTGAATTAACCAACTTTTTTGCCACCTTTGACTTAACACTATCCCCTTCTCCTCCCACACACAGAGCAGGGAACCAGCTTGACCTGATATTCAAAAGGTCCTGTGGCACCTCTGCTCTCTCTGTTACCCCACTCCCCGTATCTGACCATCACTTTGTTGCTTTTTCTCTTCCCTTAAAGTCCTCTCCCCCCTCCTCTCTAGTCCCCACATTGTCACCACCCGCCGCAACCTCAAAACTCTCTCTTCGTCTACGTTTGCCTCAACTGTTCTGTCTTCACTACCTTCTATTGAACAATTCTCTCAACTATCCACAGAGGAATCCTCTGACACTCTGCTATCCTCCCTCTCCTCCTTTTTGGACTCCCTCTGTCCCTTCCACTCTAGACCGGCGCGATCTTCACCCCCCCTCCTTGGCTGTCTGAATCTCTGCGGACCCATAGAGCAGAGTTGCGGGCAGCTGAGAGGAAATGGAAGAGATCAGACTGTCCTAATGATCTATCTCACTATCTCTTCTCTCTGATTTCACCTCCACTGTGTCAACAGCCAAATCTGCCTTCTACCGGACCAAAATTAACTCCTCCGCCTCAAACCCCAGGAAACTGTTTTCCTTGTTCTCTTCCCTCCTCAACCCTCCCTCCCCTCCTCCTCCTTCCTGCCTCACTGCTGATGACTTTGTTACCTACTTTACCCAGAAAGTAAAGGACATTAGCTCCTCTTTTATCACTGCCACCATCCTCCCTCCCTCCACCCCCACCTCTGCCTTTACCCAATTCATCCCTCTCACCTCAGACGAGGTCAACAGAATTATAACATCTAACCATGCCACCACCTGCCCCCTGGCCACTATCCCTTCCTCCCTCCTCCAGGCTGTGTCAAACGACATCCTGCCATTTCTCACCGCACTTATTAACCTGCCCTTTCCTGGTTCACATCCTACCTGATGAATTGCACTTATCAGGTAACATGGAATGGCTCCTTGTCCAAACCTTGCACGCTTGATACAGGTGTTCCTCAAGGCTCTGTACTGGGGCCTCTTCTGTTCTCCCTCTACACCAGATCTCTGGGCTCTGTAATTACATCCCACGGCTTTTCCTATCACTGCTATGCTGACGGCACTTAGCTATTTCTCTCCTTTCCCTCATCTGACAAAGCCCTGATTGCAACACGCATATCTGAATGTCTGGCAGAAGTCAGCACCTGGACAACTGCCCATCACCTGAGGCTTAACCTCAACAAGACTGAGCTCCTCCTAATACCAGGGAAAGATTGCCCACACATGGACTTACTGGTCACTGTTGAGAACATCACTGTATCTCCTTCTCCAACTGCCCAAAACCTTGGTGTAGTTGTTGGACAATCAGTTATGCTGCACCGCAAACATCACTGCGGTGGCCCGATCCTGCAGATTTGCACTTTACAACATCCGCAGGATCCGGCCCTTCCTCACAAGGGAAGCAGCTCAGCTTCTAGTCCAATCACTGGTCATCTCCCGCCTCGACTACTGCAACTCGCTCCTGGCTGGACTCCCTGCCTCTGCGATTAAACCCTTGCAGCGCATCGAGAATGCGGCAGCACGCCTCGTGTTCAACCTACCAAAGTTCTCACATGTGGCCCCCCTCTTCCGAGACCTCCACTGGCTCCCTGTAATAGCTCGCATCAGATTCAAGATGATGGTACTGGCATACAAGGCAGTCGATGGAACTGCCCCTGCCTACCTCCAAGCATTAGTAAAGCCACACTCCCCAGCTCGATCCCTCCGCTCAACTACCTCAGCTGGACGTCTGGTACCGCCATCGCTAAGAGCAAGCAAAGGTCGATCAGCGAAGTCACAACTTTTCTCTGTTTTGGGACCTCAGTGGTGGAACGAACTCCCTACCGATGTGTAGCATCTACAGTAGCTGCTATCGTTGCTTTACACGGGGAATGGGTTAGCCTAGCGATTGTAATACTTGCACTTGGTTCTATGAACATCTTTACTGTATCGACAGCGATATATTGTTTCACTTCTTATGACAAATGTACTTATTGTAACAAATGCACTTATTGTAAGTCGCTGTGGATAAAAGCGTCTGCTAAATGCCCTAAATGTAATTAAAGACAATGTGCTGCTATATGTACAAAATAAATCAATCCGTTTTTGATACTGCACTTTAATCAGTTATAAAGGGCCATATGAAACGCAATGTGCTAGAGGTGCCAAAAAGTTTGGTAATGCCATTTTTTTTTTGTCGTGAGAAAAAAATTGTGGCAGAGCAACGTGATATCAATTCTAAGCTAAAAAATCATGATTCATATTTTTCCCCGAATCGTGCAGGCCTACACTGCAGCTCAGTCAGAACCATCTCCACAGGATGTCCTCAAGGCTCTGTGATCTCCCCAGTCCTCTTGACCCTCTAAGCCAACAAATCCTGACATGGTATATATATAATACTCTGACGACACAGTCATCGTGGATACCACCAACTCATTGCAGCAACTGCAGTCTGTGGTGGACGACTTCTCTCTCTGGTGCAGGTATAACAATCTCACAGTGAACATCTCAAAAACCAAAGAGATGGTCATAGATTTCAGGCGCTCCTCCACCAGCCCCCTTGCTCTTCAGTTAGATGGCCGGATAATCGAGAGACTGGAAGAGTACAAATACCTCGGTCCCATCATTGACCTCAAGCTCACCTTCAAAAGTAATACAGACCGCATCTTCAAGAAATGTCAACAACACCTGTACTTTCTCTGGAAGCTACGACGGCTGCAAGTCGACAAGTCAATACTCCAGTCATTTTACAACTGCATCATTCAATCCACCCTCACCTTCAGCATCCTGCCGTGGTTTCGTTCCCTGAGTGAGGTGAACAAATGTCCCCGTAACAGGATCATAAAGATAAGTGGGAAGATCATAGGACAGCCACAGACCACTCTCACAGCCATGTATGAAAAACAGGCCATCAGGAAAAGTAGACGGATCATATCGGACCCCACCCATAACCTTAACAACCAGTACCATCAGCTACCTTCAGGAAGCAGACCCCGTTCCCTGCCCCTAAGAACCAAACGAGCCATGTCCACCTTTGTTCCAGCATCCATCAGGCTGTTGAATAAACAGTAAGCCCCCTCGTACCGCCCAACCCAACCCATCACTTCAGACTTCAACCTATTCACCTTCCACCAACTCACAATCTATTCTCCCTACCCACACCTCCACCCCTACCCACAGGGTCTTTTTTAGCTTTTAAGAATTTATTTATTCTCGTACACGATGGCTAACTATTTATTGTTAAAGAATATCTTGTTTGCATGTGCCTGACCACAAAGGAGGTCAGGCACAACTTTATTGTTCCCTCACGGGAAAAATAAAGTTCTTTGAATTTAATTGAAATTGTACGATTTCTATGTTGACGTGTGTCTTCTGTGTTGTAGTTCAATCTGAAGTATGAGTACTGTTGTCTGTTGTTGTAGGAATGGGAGACAGATGAGCAGACGGACATTGTCATCATCAAAGGAGCCGGAGAAAGGGCCTTCTGCGCCGGCGGAGACATCATAGGTCACACACACGCACATGCACACACACGCGCACACAGCACCCATCCTAATCTATTGGATAGTCTAATTACATGTTTTGGTTTTATTACAGACTGATACAAGATATATTCATCAGTCAACCACCTCAGATGTAATGTCCTTCTCCTTATATTATCTGAGGTGGTGTTATCAGAGACTACCAGCCAACAGTGCACTGGGTTCGATCCCCAATTGCTGTATCCTAATTGGTAGCTGACTTAAAGCCAGATACCTCTCAACCCTACTTCACATAAATGACATGTCTCTGAATTGCACTGTAAATCGTTTTGGATTAGTGTCAGAACTAGTGTCAAGTGTCAGAACTAATTTCGTGTTACTCGCATGCCATGGATTTCTGAAATCGATCTCGCATTACGTTCCTAACTTATTATTTCATTTTGCAGGGGTCACGGAAGCAGGAAAGTCAGGAGACCCTCTAGCACAGGATTTCGTCCATGAGGAGTATGTTCTGAACAACACTATAGGTAACCGACACCTGCTTATGAACATACTAAAGGTCCTTTTACATTGAACGCAAATACCTGTTGTTTTCCCACGTCATTAACATAATTACACATCATGGAGCTGAATGGGACTGTACAATGCCTACTTGCAATGTAGGACATAAATATAGCTTTCTCTTGATAACAAGAAGGTGTGCAGCTGTATCGTAACAGTTTTGTTTTGGATACCAACTTTCTTCAAGAGAGGGATAGCCAACTATTAGTTATATCGTATTCGGGTTGAACCTCAAAAACATCTCCTAAATATGGATGCATTAAAGAATGATCATCATAATCCCTTTTGCGAGCAGCCATTTGCTACAGTATTATATCTTGGATTAAAAAGAAAATGCCATTATAATTGAATCCTTTGAATATAGGATATTTTGGTAAAAAGGTCATTTTGTCATTCTTGCTGGTGCAATTATTATTGGAAAATGCTACAATTTCGTCAATTTTGCATATTTTATTCATTAAGCATCTGGTGTAAAAACAACTTTTTAGGCTAGATATTACCCGGAATAAAATGAATCAGCTTCAAGTCTGTTATATTATCCTGTGTGCTAAGTGTGTTTTCTATTTCTCAGGAATGTATAAGAAACCATATATTGCTCTTTTTGATGGGATAACAATGGGTGGGGTGAGTATTTTGTATTATATGCTGCTCAAATTGTACCATATATTTTTATACTTTAAAATTTGATTCATAACCTGGACCTTATGAAGGTCCAGGTTATGAATCGCTCACACCCAAAACATGCTCACACTCATGCTTTATTTTACATGTAACAACTTTTTTTGCCTGCGGGTGTCAGCAAAATACTGGATGTCTTTTCCCACTGGTTGTTTATTACCCTCCAGTTGTAAGGTCGGCAACGATTGGTTGAAACGGGATGACAGTTCATGGAGCATGTTGCTGACACTCTCCTATGTATTTTTTTCTTCTAACTCTTCACTGTCAGACTGAGCGGAATTTGAATAGGCGTCTTGGTCTGCAAAACCCTGCAGAACTATAGCTCTGATACAAAGACACAGAGCCTGAAATGTGCTGTAAATGTTAAATGTGTGTTCTCTAGTACTTATGTTTGTACGTATCATGCATACACTGTCCCCCAGATGAGAGTGGATATTTAGCTTCTTCCACTTATCTTAAGAAGAATTTCTCATCCTGGCTGGGGTGACCTTGACTAAGGTCGCAATTCTTCATATTTTATTTTCAGGCACATTGTCAGAAGAAAGGGCATTTGATGGCAAAGGGTTATTTACGGTGAATGTGTGTGCATGTTTTGGCCTTTTGACACATTGAAGGGGGATGATGAGGATGATTAGGATGATGGACGAGGAGCCTGTGTGAGTCATCAAGTTGGGGGGGGGGGGACAGAAAAGCTCCACCCTTGGCGCAAATCCAACAATAATTTGTGCTGGGCACTTTATTATCTTGACGAGGGGGGTGGTTTCTAAGGGGACATATTATCTTGATGTCCCCTTAAAAACACACAAACACGCGCACACAAACACACGCACACAGGCTGACACGACAAAGTGCATGAGACAATTGGAGAGAGGGGGGAACTATGGGGCAAAATCTGTAAATGACAAACGGCTGGATTTATAATGTATGGCTTAGGGTCATCAGCTGATAATGGCTACATGTCGTCATTATTGGACCAAAAGATAAATCAGAGCTTATAAAAGACTCTGCATACAGTTTAATGGGTAAACCCTATCATTAGAAAGACCCACGTATAGTAAGTGAAAAAAGTGAAAATCAATTAACATTGGTTTCACTGACCAAGCTGTACTCCAATTCTCAGATGTTAAGGATGTGCATGTATAAATGGTAATTGGACTGCATTTATATAGCGCTTTTCTAACCAGTGGCCACTCAAAGTGCTTTACAACATTGCCTCACATTCCCCCATTCATGCACACATTCACACACCGACGGCAGAATCAACCACGCAGGGCGACAGCCAGCTCATCGGGAGCAGTTAGGGTGAGGTGTCTTGCCCAGGGACACCACCACACTCCGGGGAGCCGGAGATAACTAGCAACCATCCGGTTACCAGCCTTCTGCTCTACCTCCTGAACCACATGCCTCTCCCTCTATACATCCTCATTTATATAGGGAGTGATCTGCACACATATGGAGCTAACATTTTATCCTACATATTTAACATAATTATTGAGGGGAAATAAGAGCATGACATTAAAGTGCGTGTGTCTTGTTAGCTGCACTGCGTGTTTGTTATTAAACCAAACATTGGGTGGGGGGTTAGGGGGGGGGTCAAGGTCCTCCAGACAGCGGCCGGCCGGACTGCACCATCTGGGCTTGGCCGTCTGCAGCGCAGACAGTGTTTTCCCACGGGTTGGTGCTCTATACGTCAGAGCTAGCTGTCCTTCCACCACTTTTGTTATTCTTTTTTTGGGGTTAAATAAATATCCTTAGTCCTTCTTATTTGATGAAATAATTATTATTTCAATTTATAAAGCATTCATGAAAACATTCATGAAATCTCAAATTACAGGGCTAAAACTGAACATGCAAGTAAAGCTAAATCAGTATAATGCTTACTAGAACTAACTAAATGCCCTCCTATATTAGAAGGTCTTTAGGTCTTTGGGTCTATAAATGACTGTAAATGGCTCCTGACCTTGTTGTGGGTTGTCTCTTCCTCAGCTCTGATGCTGCAGACCCTGGTCGAGGAGGGCCTGATCTCTGAACACATGTTCTACCACATCCCGGAGAGCACCAGCGACATGCAGGCCTCCCACCAGGTAGCCCTCACACACCTGCATGCGGCACAGCACAATCAATGGTTTACCTCGAATAGTTGAAAGATCTTTTACCTTGCAAAGCATTATGGTCTTTGCTGTTTTTTTAACCATTTTTAGGTAAACATATCAATAGTAATTCATAATTAAATAAAAAAAAACTGTCCTTGCTCTATCTATTAATTAGTCAACGTAAATTATCCATTTTCTTGAATGTTAGACAATAAATTACTTAAATGAATAAGACATGCAAGACCCATGTCACCTCTCGGAGGGGGGGGGGCACTTCCCTACAGTTTCCCGCCTGAACCCTAACCCCCTGTGACCCCCCGTCTGCCCAGCTGACCCAGGCCATGCGCTGGCTCCTGGCCCGCGCCCCCCTGCCCCGCCCCCTCTCCTGCCAGACGTTGGTCCAGTTTGTGGAGGCGGGCCTCAGCCAGCACTTCAGTGGCCGCCTGCAGGCCCAGCGCCGGGAGCGGGCCTCAGCCGGCCTGCCCTCCCTGGACCACTCCTCCACTAGGGCTGCTCGATTATGGAAAAAATCATAATCACGCTTATTTTGGTCAATATTGAAATCACGATTATTCAAACGATTATTTTTGAGTATGAAAGCATGTTGCACTTATTCATCATGCCTCTCCCAAAGAAAACTATGCAACTGAGAACTTTGTAATTTCGCCTTAAGAAAATACACAAAATGGTCTAAAAGAAAATGTTCCAATCTAAAATGATGTACAGATATGTATCCTGCCCTTTCTAAAAAACAAAACGAAATAATCGAAAAACCTGATGATGTTAATTTTGTGATCGTTTGACGCTAAAATCGAAATCGCGTTCAAAATTTGATTAATCACCCACACCTCCCACCTTGGATTATTAACGTACGTCTTGATCTTATTCCTTATTCCACAGCCGGCTGGTCCCAGCTGCAGTCCTCCGTCCTCCGCTACGCCTCCCAGATCCCCGGGACCCCCCACGGCCGGCCCCTCCTCGGGTCCCGGCTGGAAAACCTCCTAGAGAGGGTCCGCCAGCAGCACTACCACCCGGGCCCCGCCGCCCACCGCCACCGCCGCTCGTCGCCCCGTCGCGTGTCCTGGGGGGGGCGGGACGACCGCCACGGGCCCGGCTACAGCCAGGTGCCCTGGGACGACCTGCTGGTGCTGTGCATCGACCACAGGCTGAAGGACTGGCCCAGCCCCGACCTGCCCCTCTGCCAGGGTACGATCCCCCTGGTCTGAGCCCTAATGTCCGACCCCTATCCGCTGAATGTGTTGACCTAAGAAGAAAGCACTCCATTGAGATCATGGGGCTCTATTCACTGATGTAGTGCCGCACGTTCTCATGTTATCTTCTGGGTGTGTTTTTTGTTTTGCGTGTGATCAGATGCGGTGACGGAGGACGGGGAGGTGCTGGTGTACTTCCTCACAGAGTCCCTGAAGCACTTCGATCCCCCTGAGGAGTGGAGCCAGGCGGTCCGACTCACACACCGGCAGAAACGGCTGCATACAGAAGGGTGAGAGGAGCACGTGTTCAACCCCATTATCCACGCTTATTTCTCTAGGTCGGCGTTTGGATTATTTCAACCTTTCTGGGGACACACTTTACAAAAGGCACCACATCTACTTTCTGTCTTTTCGTTTTTTTTATAGTTAAATAATCTGCTTGGTGGCTCTCCTATGATATTCTGAAAGCATTGGGCTGACGTACATTATCGGCTACATTTTGGTCGCCGATTAGCCAAGCGTATTTTAATATTTCAGTTTGGTTTTCACCTCTCCCTTCCACCAGAGGCTGCGATGCCAGCGAGGGGGCCCCTAGCTCTCTGTCCCTGAGACAAAGGCTGTTTGACTGCCTGGCAGCGCCCCAGCCAGCCCTCTCCTCCACCCCCAGCCTGGACATCACCCACACCTCCTCAGCCCAGGAGCTGCTGCCTGGACTGGTGCTCCGCGGCCTGGAGGAGGAGAAGGCCCACAGCCAGAGGTATGGACCCTACACCTACCCTACCATTTAGGCCTCTGTATGACTACTATCTTGAGTCAAGACAAACTTTTCATTGTAAATCTAAATATTTCTTTGTTTCTCTGCATCTGTCTGTCTGTCTCTCTCCTTTCTGTCTGTCTGTCTGTCTGTCTGTCTGTCTGTCTGTCTGTCTGTCTGTCTGTCTGTCTGCAGGAGCATTGAGCAGCTGAAGCGCTGGTTGACCTCCGACCCCCCGGAGAGCCTGTCCATGCCTCTGTTCATACCCTCCTCCACGCTGCTCTCCGCATCCCCGCCCGCCGTGCCCTCGAGCAAGGCCAGATCATCGAGAGCCCCACTCACAAAAGTATGATGGTCCTACATTTATCTTAATGTGATTTGAATAATAACTCACGTTAATGGGGTTGAGATAGTCAGGTGAAGTGGTTCCAAAACCAAGTCATCATCAAGGCATTTTGCGTACCAACTCGTATGCAAACGGTAAAAAGTAGGTAAATACACTTCTTAAATAAATACACATGGTAACGTGGGGAACATTGGAAGGAAAAAGCAAACAGGCTGCCAGGTTTTCATTCAGAAACACAACATAAAACCTAAAAATTAATTAATAGTTAAATGTGTCTATTCCATAATAAAATCCCCATACCACCTACAGTAATGGTACGCATACTACAGGTTGAAAAACACTTTAGTCTAGTGTTAGGATGTTTGACTCCTCGCCGAGAGGTCCTGGGTTCAAACCCCAATGTCCACAGTCTACCTGTAGCAAGAGCAACAATGCCCTTAACCCCTAACTGCTCCTGTAGGACATGTATGGAAACAAATGTTGGATTCACTGTAAGTTGCTTCTGATAAAAGAAAAGTCACTAAAAAGCCTACAAATAAATAAAGTTATTTGTACAGTTTATCATTGTGATTGTCATAGTGACCAGCATCTGTTGTATATCATTTTAGAAAGCAAAGTCCTCGGAGGACTGTACGTTTGACGACGGACCGGGCCAGACCGGTTCCTTCCCGGTAACCATGGCGCAGAGGCTCCGGGACATCCAGCGCCAGATCCTAGGGAGCCAGGAGGAGGAGCTGGCCTGCAGGCTGAGGCTTGACGGCATGCTGGGCATCGTGGACGACTGATCACATGACCCAAACTGCTTCATGTCATGTGACCCAGCAGCTAGTGTTCTGCCACCACCAACTGCCCTCAGTGGAGTGGAAGGGAAGCCTGTCAAGAATGTAGAAGGGCTCTTGGAAATGTCAGTTGTCGTTTTTCTTTCCTCTTAAGATGCCAGGTGTGTTTTAATTTGTTTTAAAATAGCTTAATAGTCTTATGGAAGGAAGACATATCCACCAATAGCCTGTGTTTTCCTTCCCATTTTTCATTTCTGTACAATTAGTAAAACCTTTTGAATGTTTTTGTTTGTGTATATATGTATTTTTGTCTTTCTGCTTTCTGCATGGCGTTGTCTATAAAATGAGAATATGCTTTTCTGAGAGATGTTTTATCAACGTATGGATATGATTTTGTGTTTTTCATGTTTTTCTTGACTTGGATGTATCAAATTAGAAGGAAATAAGAACTTAAGTGTGCTATTTTTTAAGCATGTACTTATCAGTCATAATAAATACCGTATTTTTTATGCAAGTGTATTTGATTTTTTATTTAATTGAGTTCTGCTCATCTTGGAGAGAGTTGATATCGCTAGTGCACTTCTTCACAGTGATGAAACGCCATGGTCCGAGGTTATTTTCTGGATAGCCTTTCGAAGCCGTCTATTGGAGGGTTATCAGAAAGACCCACCCCTTTCCCCGCCCAGCGGGTTAGTGATTGGCTAGCTAAGCCTCTGCTCATATCTTTCCACTGACTACCAAATCGGAAGGCACTGCAATGCGAAGAGGGAAACGTAGTCCTAAATAATATCCATGTGTGACCTTGGGTACACCGCAGCCCTTCTGCTTCTTGTATAAAACTAACGGAGACAGGTTGGGTGGAGCACTGGACTGGTTTATTTGCTGCAACATGGGACAACACACAACCAGTGTTCGCATATATATATTCAGCCGTAGTCCGTTCGAACACAACGTAAGCTTGGTTGCTTCTGAACTTTCAAACACAAACAAAAAACATCAAGTGATCGTATAGTGGTATTACAACACAAAGCATTAAAAAAACGTACCTGCAACATGGGACAACACACAACCATTGTTCGCATATATATATTCAGCCGTAGTCCGTTCGAACACAACGTAAGCTTGGTTGCTTCTGAACTTTCAAACACAAACTCCCGCCGTGGACTTTCAGAATAAAAATAAATAAATGTTGGTTGGAGTCCCAAGTTTAACAGAATTTAACAAATAAAAGAAATTATTTACACTGTTACACATGCAATGATTTACTCTCCTAAAAAAACTACATTACGCATTCAGTTCTATCGTGGGGGCCGACTCAACCAGGTGGTAAACTAGAAACCTATTCATTTGACGGGGTATCTGTTCAAAATCCTACTGCTCACAACATGACTGAAGGGACGTAAGTATTATTTTGTTTTTCGGTTAAACAAACGATGTATTTTTTATATACGTTAGTGTTTGTACGTTCTTAAGTCTCTACCATAAAAAGTTGACATGAAAGACTCAAAGTAGGGCTATATGGATTTGGCTGCACGAGAAGTTATCCTACTTTTGCGTGCTGTTCATGGTGCTGAAAATGAATCTTTGCGACGCTGCCCAAAATACGCTCTTTTAAATAGAATTGCAACTTCGGAAGTGTAGTGTTTATGATTATGATTAAATAGCACTCTTCTAGGTAGTCAAATACATTAACTTTCTACTCACTGACCACTCACATCACCAAAAACCCGGTTCACTGCCTGTACCCCCATCCTTCTCCTATGCCAGGCATCTGCGGCGGCGAGGGGGCCCCTACAAGACGGAGGCAGCCACCGACCTGAGCCGCTGGAGACTGGCCAACGTGGAGGGGAGGCAGACCTGGCGCTATGTGGAAGACCACCAGACCCCGGAGAGGGAACAGACCATGTTAGAGGCACACTCTCTCGGCCTGGACACGGTAAACTTTCTTCTGTCAATTATCTAATTTGATATCAATGTGGTATCTCGTCGTGATGTCATATCGAGAGTTACGGTATATGTAAAAACAGTTTAATATAGTGTACTGGAATATAGTCTTATCTATTCTTTGAGTGACCCCCAACAACAATAAGAGATAAAAACAACAAGGTGCACGTCCGTTTCTGAGATGGAAATTGAGAGCTTACTTGTAACGGTTCCAAATCCACTGTTGACCTCTATAACGCTAGGACGACCAAATGTCACCACCGAGAATCCCCTAAAAACAACAAGATGAGTAACAAAACAAAAAGCTACCTGCAGCCAAAGCATATAACAGCCTCACCATGCCACAGGATCCTGGCTGACATCTGTATAGCCAACTGGCCGCAGAGGTGGTATAGCAGTTGTACACAAGAACAACATGACCTTGTTTGCTGGGTTCTTTCTCCTCCTTTTGATCACATCAACCATGTTTCATGGTTAACGGTCAAGGTTTCCTAAGAACATGATTTTGTCCTGATTTTGGGTGACACGTGGATGTCTCTCCAACTGGCTGAGAACCTTTTAGTCAGACATGAGAAATGAGTTAAAGAGGGAAGAGCACAATATCCTTCAGGTATCTTTTCCAAACATAGCCACAACCCCAGATTCCCGTTCAATACTACCAACAAAGTTATAAACCCCTAATGTCTATTCTTTAAATCATCCACTAATCTCATGCAAGTAGTTAAACAAAGTTTTACAAGCTAGGAATTGGACGTTAGATCCAACATCTCAAATATGGATTGATGCCTCAGAACAACCTGACTTTTAAAGTAGTGTTCCTTTACCTCTGGAATAGTCCAATCCTGCTTTCAGACCACCATAGTTCAGCCGCTTATAAAGAAGGTCTTAATCATAGTTCATCATAGGTCTCGATTGTTCTTGATTTTTTTAAAATCAAGTACCACCCTGGATACATTTCAATCTGGTTTACCACCATGGTACCAAAATAACCTGGGTTAACCAAATATCTTCTCCAGGCTGCAGAGGGCGGAAACTGCTCACTTTTAATTATGCTATAGACTTTCAACACAGTCGATCATAACATGTTGATTGGCCGTTTGAGAGACTTGGTTGGAATTTCTGGTTCAGCCCCGGATTGGATTCGCGCCTAAATCAGCAATAAAACCAGAACTAAAAACAGCAACCAAATCACTCCAATCGTTGCAGAACTACATTAGCTCCACAAAATCCTGTTGAAAATCCTAAAAACCCTAATCTTGAGAGCTGTTTGTTGCCGTACCAACAGAGTGGGTTTGTGAGGGCGTCGCTGGCGGTCCACACGGCGGCGGACGCGGCCCTGAAGGGGATGGGCTTCTACAGCCTGCTGCAGGCGGAGGACGGCCACTGGGCCGGGGACTATGGGGGGCCCCTCTTCCTGCTGCCAGGTATAACACGCGCACACGCGCGCCTTTTGTGTTTGAGTGTGTGTGTGTGAGTCGTTGCCCGTTGTGTGTGTGTGTGTGTGTGTGTGTCGTTGCTTGTGTGCCTGTGTGACTGTGACTGTGTGTATGTCATTGCCTGTTTGAGTGTGCATGTGTGTGTGTTTCATTGCCCATGTGTGCTGTGGCATCCCGCCGCTGGACCTCGGACCGGGCGGGTCCGAGGAGACGCAGTAGACTTGGTTTGCCGTCGCCACCCTCCAGCCGGCGACAGAGAGCACCACGTCTCTCCCCCCAATCAGCGTGATCGGGGACACCTGGCCGGAGGAAGGGAAAGGACCAGGAGCCGGCATAAAAGAAGCACCAGACCGGGCGAACCGGGAGAGTGACACGGAGGGCGTCCGCACCACGGAGCGAGTGAAACGGAGGGAGCAAGCACCAGGCCGGGCGAACGGCGAAGCGACACGGAGGGATTCCGCACCACGGCGTCGAACTAGAGGCTCCCGGAGACCCTAGCACGAGGATGCAGACGAATTATTCTTGTGAAATAAACGCCGACTGCGGCTTTAACCCTTGCTCACCGTGTGATTCCTACCGGGCACCTGACACGCGGGGAAACGGGCTGCCACTGTGCGTGTGTGCTGCAGGTCTGCTGATCACCTGCCATGTGGCTCAGATCCCGCTGGCCGAGGCCTGGAGGAAGGAGATGGTGCGGTACCTCCGCTCAGTGCAGCTCCCTGATGGAGGCTGGGGCCTGTATGTGTTCCTCCATCTCTACACCGTGTACCTGGAACAACACACACGTGGGCAGGCAGAGCAATGAAGCATGCATGCATTGCCTGACCACGTTGGACGTTGAGACGTTGAAACCTGTAATAAGCTGATTCATTTAATTTCATGTGTTCTTTATTTAGACAGATTGAGGGAGGTATATAAAAGCTTTATGAAGCTATGATTCTTATTTTGAAAAGGAAAGTTGATTAAGACATTTAGGTAAATTGAGCATTGAAATGTTTTTATTTATAAATAGGAAAAGAGGTTTAAATAAAACGTTATGTTATACTTGGAAGCTGATCGCAATGCTCTTAATATGTTCATATCAAAAGATATGCTTATGTTTTGTCTTGTGTTTTCTTGTGTAGCCATATTGAAGACAAGTCGACCGTGTTCGGCAATGCTCTGAGCTACACTTCACTGAGGATTCTGGGAGTTCAGCCCGATGACCCAGATATGGTTCGGGCTCGGAACAACCTGCACAGCAAAGGTCAGAGGGTAACCCTTGAATTTTCTTTCTACATATTTCTAACATATATCTGCATTTTATGGCATTCTGCTAACTGAATCTTTAAAAATAAAAGCAAAATAAAAAAGCATACTACATTGCCTGTATATATGTGTTATCGTGTTGCACTGTACACAGGCGGTGCTGCAGGGATTCCACTCTGCACTCTGGGTGAACCCTTTACTAAACCCTGTTCTACACCCTATTCTACTAAACCCTGTTCTACACCCTATTCTACTAAACCCTGTTCTACACCCTATTCGACAAAACTCTGTTATATACCCTATTCTACTTAACCCCGTTATAGACCCTATTCTACTCAACCCCGTTCTACACTCTATTCCACTAAACCCTGTTCTACACCCTATTCCATTAAACCCTGTTATAGACCCTATTCTACTAAACCCTGTTCTACATCATATTATACTAATCCCTGTTGTACTACTAAACTTTGTTCTAAACACTATTCTATTAATCCCTGTTCTACACCCTATTCTACTAAACCCTGTTCTACACCCTATTCTTCTATTACCTATTCTATTACACCCGGTTCTACACCCTTTTCTTTTACTCCCCAATCTACTACACCCGGTTCTACACCCTATTCTCTACTGTCTATTCTACTACACCCGGTTCTACACCCTATTCTCTACTCCCTATTCTACTACACCCGGTTCTACACCCTATTCTCTACTCCCTATTCTACTACACCCGGTTCTACACCCTATTCTACACTCCCGATACTACTACACCAGGTTCTACACCCTATTCAACAACCTATTCCACTCAACCCTGACTACATCCAATTACACTAAGCCCTGTTCTATAACCTATTATACCAAACCCTTTTCCTCCAGTTCTCTAGTTGAGTCATTGCATAGAATAACAAAATAAGGACTTTTCAGTTATTAGTACCAAAATGGACCAAACAGTGTAAATCAAACGAAAGACAATAATTCAAAGTCTAATAGCAGCAATATATATATATCATTGCATAATACTGAGAGTGGAACAACAGTGCATTTGCTATATTTATAAATGTTAAAAGAAAAGTAATCAAATTAAATATAGGCCTAAAAATTGAAAAACACCAGAAGAAAATGCTTATGGAGGATAATACATGTGTGTGTCAGGCTGTTCCCTACTTGGATGCCGGCCCACCCCTCCACACTGTGGTGTCACTGCCGGCAGGTCTACCTGCCCATGAGCTACTGCTACGCCGTCCGTCTGGCGGCCAAGGAGGACCCTCTGGTGCTCAGCCTCCGACAGGTGGGTGCTGGTAGTTTCCACGACCAAACTACAGGAGGCGCCAAACTCAAGGGATTAATGCCTGCAGTCTTACTGCCAAGGCGTTGTTGTGCTTTACTTTTACTTACTTTACGTAATGAGTTACTTTCTGCAAATAATCCACATGACCAAAGGCTACCTGTGTTGAGTAATATATTCAAAAGAATGATGAAACATGATAAGCAGGGTTAAGATAAAGATTGAAAATAAGACCTGCAAAGGAATCAGTTGGCAGGTTTTTAAAAAACTTTATCCTAGAATTGAAAAGCAATACATTGGCTATTAATTATATAATTATATGGAAATAATTATGTACTTCATCAATGAACAATGGAAGCTTTCTATTTGTTCCTTCCTTTATGTTGAAGAAGCACTGCAGGATTTAACCTAGCATTAGAATGGATAAGGGGTTAAACCCAGGTTAGGGTTATGAACCTCTGGGTTAAAGTTGAACTCTCTCTTTCTCTGTGTTCCTCAGGAGCTGTACGTCCAGGACTATGAAAGCATCAGCTGGCCGGCCCAGAGGAACAACGTAGCAGCCTGCGACATGTACACCCTCCACAGCCGCCTGCTCGACTTTGCCTATAGTACGCAGCTCCCCTCTGACCTCTGACCTCTGTCGCATCCATCATATGCGGCAGCAGTAACACAGCTTAAAGGGTCCCCGGTTCGAATCCTGCGGTCCTATCACTTCTTTGCTAATCACCCTCGTTTTGCACCAACATTCCTCTCTATCTTCACTCTCTTGTCTATAAAGGAACAGAAGCCCATACAAAATATATGAATCAATAAATAATGATTAGATGCAACCAAATGATGAAACACTACAACCTCCCAAATCAGGACGCAGGGATGCTAATGTTTCAACGTATGTCTATGCTACGGTAACAGCTCCTCTAGTCTCAGCTCGAGAACGCTGGCCCGTGTCTGGGTCTGCTGCTGGTGTGTGTGTGTTTGTGTGTGTGGTTCTAACCGGCGTGTCTCCCCAGTGTTCATGAACGTGTATGAAGCCCACCACAGCAAGGGTCTGAGGGGCAAGGCCGTGAAGGAGCTGTACGAACACATCCAGGCAGACGACCGCTTCACCAAGTCCATCAGCATCGGCCCGGTGAGACACAGGGGTTCCACCTGTCCTCCTCTCCCCGCTGTTACATCAATGTACTCTGACTAAATGTCACAAAATGTGTGTACTTTAAATTGGAAATTGGTTACACTGAAGCCGAGGTTTAAAATGACCTTAAGCTAAAATCACAACTGCAAGATAGATAGATAGATAGATAGATAGAGCGATAGATATTTTATTAATACTGAATGAAATAAAGGAAAACAAAATCTACTTATAGCCTTCTGCCAAGCAGTATCCACAAAGTATCCATTAGATTGTCCACCAGTAGGAGGCAGTATAATGAAATGGTTAGGGCGTTTATACACATTGGGACCTAGATCAAAAGTTCTTGATTCAAACCCCAATGATGCTCTAACCCCTACCTGCTCATTAAGGTCACATAAGAAGATATGTATACATGTAAAGGGGTTGATCATCTACTGAATGACTAAGTAGCAAATAGATTGCATGAGCATGAAGCCCTTTGCTGGTCTCCGGTCCCCAGATCTCCAAGACCATCAACATGCTGGTGCGCTGGCACGTGGACGGACCCTCCTCCCCCGCCTTCCAGGAGCACGTGTCCAGGATCCCGGACTACCTCTGGTCAGCCCTCCCGCCTCTTCTAGTCCCCCCTGCATAGAGTCTTGTGTTAATCCAGTCCCCACATAGACTCTAGCCTTCTAGTCTCTTAGTCATTTAGTCTAGTCTCAAAACTTGGTCCTGCTAATGCTAACCATGCTATAATTGTATGCACTCAAGACAATGCAAGATGCCATATGTATTAACAATAGAAAAGTCAAAATGAACATCCAACGACATCCACCTTGACTAATTGTTGGGCCATTCCCTGAAGGTATAAAAAGTGTCAAACATGTTTTTACCTCTATATAAACAGAACTGGATGACCTGACATGATTTTCTTTTGCGGCCATCTCTAGGCTAGGATTGGACGGCATGAAAATGCAGGTGCGTTTGGAAATCTGCCACAGCTTACAACCGTACAGAGCTATGAATAACACATATGTTATTATAGTTAAGTTGTGTTAAGTCTGTGTTGTCTGATGCAGGGGACCAACGGATCCCAGCTGTGGGACACCTGCTTCGCCGTGCAGGCCTACCTGGAGGTGACGTCTTCCTGCTTGGTTTTATATAAGTTGAACATATTTACTATCAAATCAATTTGATATCTCCTTTTTTAATGAAATGTTCTACGTGAATATTATCTTCCATCTTACACATTCATTGTATCTAACCTTTCATATTCTCTCTATTAGTTTTCAGGAGTCCCTGTTTCAACTGTTTGTTTAAACAAACTTATCTTTAAGTTTATATTGTCGTTTCCTGACACTTTGTATTTCCTGAAGTGCGACAAAAAGTCCTGGGATACAAATTCCTTGTATAAAATAAGTTTGATTACGATGTATGTGTAAGCTCAAGAAAATAATTTACAATTTTTTTACTTATCGGGTCCGTCAGGCAGGTGGTCAGGACAATCCTAAGCTTGCTAAATGTCTTCAACGTTCTCATCAGTTCCTCACCTTTACACAGGTAATTTTGAAACAATAATAACATTTTAAATATATATAAATAAATGTGGATATAAATATTACGGAGCGTAAAGATGAGACAATGTTATTTATTTATCTATTTGTAAAGCATGAGAAACTTTTGATTAGCTAACTTGAATTAGATAAAGCCTTTTCAGATCTTCCATCAGTTAATAAACCGGTTGTTTCCCTCCAATAGATCCCAGAGGACCCTCCAGAATACCAGAAGTACTACAGACAGATGAACAAGGAGAGAGAGAGAGAGAGAGAGAGAGAGAGAGAGAGAGAGAGAGAGAGAGAGAGAGAGAGAGAGAGAGAGAGAGAGAGAGAGAGAGAGAGAGAGAGAGAGAGTTATACACTGCGTCTCTGTTTATTGAGAGAGAGACTGCCTGTCTGTCTGTCCATGCAGGTACGTGTGAGATGAGCTAGCATATCCATCATAGATTGGTAAGGTACATACACACCAGGGATGGAAATTAACACCCGCCACACGCCATTTGCGGGTGGATTTGTATGGTGGCGGGTGCATTGTGTCCCTTCACCCGCCACTGTGTCGGGTAATACTTTCCAGTCAGGTCCGATCAAATTTGCATATTTAATACATTCGTCATACGGCGCTGCACAGTTCCACAACCATTACTGTCAACATCCGGCCTCTTTCTTCTTCTACGCCTCTTTTGCTGAACTGCGACTGTCAACATCCGGGATAATAAACAGGTAACCATAGAGATAATATGCCGGTATCAATATTCGGTATAGTACGCTAGGCTAATTATTGACATATAAAGAAAAAACTACTAGAGAAAGCAATGTTGCGTTTCCTCACCGGAGGAAAGAGAACAGCTGAGGAGAGTGTAGGCCAGGTACAGGTGGCGGATGATAGTACGCCTGTCATCCCCAAAAAGAAGCGTTGTTTTAATGAGAGATGGCGAACATCGGACAGTAGGCAACACCGTGACCGGCTGGTGTTTGACGGGACAAGCCAGACAATGTTCTGTGCTCTCTGTGTAAACATGCTTCGGATGGCCACAGGTCCAATAGCTTTGTGAGTGGGACACAAAACCTAAAATTGGAAGCCGTGGATGACCACGAGTCCTCAAAAAGTCACCTTCACGTTTTGAAAATTGCCAAGGGAAAATCAGCGCCCGAAACCACGACAGCGATGAGGACGCTCGTTAGCCTCAAAACAGCCCAGCTTGATAGAAGTTAGTTCGAAATGCACACGCAATTGCCAAAAAGGGAAGGCCATTTCAAGACTTCGAATGGCACTTCACGTAAGTTATTATTTTATTTTCTAATAGGCCTGATGCAAGTTTGTTGCTGTTGCAACAAACTAGCATGTTGGGTAACCTTAGAGCTCTGCTCACTTGTTTGGCAAACAGCTGCTTTTTGTCAGTCTGGTCAAAACAGATGTCAAGTGTGTGTGCTAAGACGTAGGGCTGTCCCGAATACCATTATACAGGCTTCGAATACTCGTTGGATATTCCGAGCGAGTATTCCAATACTCGTTCTAAAACAACAATAATAATTGAACAGTAAAAAAGTCAGAGTTCCTTACTTTGCTGTTGTTCCATTCCAAATCAGCTGTCATCTGTGCCATCGTGGCCCTTACAGGAGCTTATCAATTCATCCCGTAACGTGCATATAAATCCATACAAAGATCCAATGTTTAGTCGTTTGTGTCCATATTAAATCCATCATTGACCGGGTATTCCTTTGACAAAAGCCAGTCTGTGAATGCGCAATAGCAGGGCTGCATAGCGAACGTACACAAACAGATACGCTAACGAGTTCCTATTTATTTTTATATATAGTTTAATGTATTCTGACGTTTTTCAATGTGTCTTGCACTTATTAAGTCATTGTTTCTTGTTCTTGTTTCTTCATGGTCTGTTTTCAAATGTTTAATTTCGAATGCATAGGCAGAGTATGAGTCTTCCTATACCGAGAGGATACATCTGTTGCATTATAGGGGCAGATTTCATTATACATCTGGTTGAATTGAAGAAATTAAAAGGCCAGTGCATTGAAAAAACAAATGTTCCTATTGACTTATGATGGTGTAGCCATGCATGTTGTTTTATTGTTAATATGTCAATTTGTTTTTTATTGAAAATACTTTGTATAGATGAATTATCCCCAAACTTGTCATTGTAACACCTTTGAAATAAACATGACTTAACATGGCAGATACCTGTGCATTGTTTATCATATGCGGTAAGAGTGTAATATTTTCAACTCAGTTCCTTGGTAGCGCCTACTTACAGTAAAAATCACTTCTGATGGAAAAAATGATGTGTATGAAAAACACTTTTCTTATCTAGTGTTACTATTATATTGTTTAAAATGTACGCATATGTTAAAATATATAGCGTAGAAAAAGTGGCTGGTAAAAAAGATGAGTGGCTGGTAGATTTTTAAATCTACCTGCCACAGTGGCTGGTGGGCAAAAAAGTTAATTTCCATCTCTGATACACACACTCACATACACACTGGCGCGAGCGCACATGCCAGCAAAAATACTCACACACTCTCTCTCTCTCTTTCTTTCTTTCTTTCTTTCTTTCTTTCTTTCTTTCTTTCTTTCTTTCTTTCTCACACTATGGGTGTTCATGGCTTGACTTTCCTCCTTCAGGTCCACTTTGAGGGGAGGACTGGAATACTGCAGGAGGCTGCAGAGAGGCAACGGCTCCTGGGAAGGGTGGGTTCAACATTTATTGATCATTGTTTAATTCTCTGTAATGTTCTGTAATGTTCTGTAAAGATCTGTAATGTTTATTGATCATATATTAAACAGGAGCTGTAGTCAACAATGTTGATTTTCTTTCTCCTTTTCTTCACTTTGTCTGCCTTTTCGCCCAACACTTTTATCCTAAACAGGTGATAATTTTCATAATTAAATAATAAAAACGTTACATGTAATTAAAAGGCAGGTACCTGCCAGTCCTTAAAGGTCCCATGACATGCCACCAAGTGTGAGTGTGATCAGCTGTTACAAGCCGTTTTGTAAATCTTCCCCTTATGACATCACAAGTGGGCGATAGATGAGCAACGGTTGCTACAGTCCACTGGGTAGGCTGGTAAACTGATCTATCCAGCATACATCTAGGTGGACATGCCCACTTGTGATGTCATAAGGGGCAGATTTTCAAAACGGCTTGTAACGCTAATCACACTCACACCTGGTGGCATGTCATGGGACCTTTAATAACCTATATCTGTATTCATTGGAACCCACTTTGGATAAAAGTGTCTGCTAAATGGCACAAAACATAACGCATAGCATTGAATAGTGTTGGAAAGGTCAGGTAAGATCAGGGTGCGATTTGTGAAAAAACCAGAGGGGGGGATAATTTTGAGAAACATTTTAAAATGTTTCAAAATGAAGACGGACCCTGTGTATTTTGGTTGTTAATTATTACGATGTAATGGTGAAAATACTTTGGGTGGGGGGGATAATTTTTATCCCCACCGAGGATAAAAATAATTCAGCAGAGGGTAGGACGTGTAAACCAGAGGGGGGGATAATCCCCACCATCCCCAGCGGCAAATCGCACCCTGGGTAAGATGTGTGTTTTCCACCAGATCTTGGGGGGTGTGCTTCACCTATGGGGCCTGGTTTGGATTGGAGGCCTTTGCCTGTATGGGCCACGTCTACCAGGACGAGTAAGAAACCCCGAAAACGTACCTCAATAAAAATAGACACTCGTTTTATATATCGGAATTATTTCACTTTATAATTGCTTTATCTTCCCCTACCTCCCTTCATTTTCTTTCTCTCTATCTCTCTCTCTCTCTCTCCATCCCCCAGGGTGGTCTGTGGGGAGGTGAGGAGGGGCTGTGACTTCCTGTTGCACATCTCCGGTGTGTTCAACAAGAGCTGTGCCATCAGCTACACCTCCTACAGGAACATTTTCCCCGTCTGGGCATTGGGTCGCTTCTCCGCCCTCTACCCCTCCAGCTCCCTAGCCGGGAAGGTCAAGCTGTGACCCCTGGTGGATAACCGACGACCCACCGACCAACAGCCACCAGCTGTCACAGCAGAAACGCCTAAAGGATGTGAAGTGAGTGCTGAAGTGGTGCCCTGGCTGTCACCGCAGGAGGGAACAGGCTACCATTTTTCGAACTGAATCACCAAACATTTCAGACTGAGGCTATACAGACCGATGCACTCAGATGTCTGTGTTTACATTCCATCGCCCGATGTGAAGGGATTAAGGACTACATTTAATCAATAAAATAAATAAATACATGGCAGTTTGCTGTGATCAGACATGCGCAGTAGGAGTGTGTTTTTTTCCTCTAATCTCCAATGGATTTTTTTGTTATCTTCAGCAGATGGAAAGAAAGTATGCGATGTGTGCTCATGGGCTAACAACCCACTTCATCTATTTTATTGTCAGTTGCACAGAACAAAAGAATCGGACTGGCCACGCCCTGACAAGTCTTTATGACAAATGCTAGACGAAAATAAAAAGGAGCAGACTTGCCCCTCAAAGCACTTCCTGATGACTGATGAATGATCAATGCTACGGGGCGGTTGTCTTCCATGCAGGTACACCCTTTGGCACAGCGATCGTGCTGGTCCTCTTGAAGCAGGTGGGGAGAACAGACAGACTGAGGGGCTGATAAAAGAGATCACTGAAGACCTCTGCTCGCTTATCAGCGCATTCCAATCACCTTACCTGGCATGTCGTCTTGCCAGTTTACACGGTATACGCCCCATACCATACGTTAGCAAGCTAACATTTAAAAATATATATATATTTGTATGACGTGCTACCATCAGAAGCGATCAGTATAAGAAGGGGCAGGGCCTTCAATAAGGAAAACCAGATTATATTGTGTCTACAATTTAAATCTGACACATCTGATATCATGTTTCTTCTTGCCCCAACAACATATTTTTTTGTTTTAACTAATAATTGTGAATTATATCCAAGGGCCAATTACTATTTCAATAAGATAATGTTCACCTTTACAGGATAAATTCACTATTTTGGAATTTCTAAGTCAATTGAATGCTATCTCTGTATTTAACCCATCAATAAGCACCAGGGCTTGTGGGAGCGCCCAGGGGCCGATGTGTGAGGGCGTAGGGACCTGGTGAGAGTATTGACCTTTCAAGACATTGTTAGCACATCAGCCTGTATGAAAAATAGTGTCTTGTGAAATATGAACTTCCCAAAAATTACAGGTATAGTTATATAAAACGGTTGTTTACTTGGAAGTTAGGAAATCTAAACACACTTTCCCAACACCCCCACAGGGAAGTGGTTTTAGTGTGACTGTGGTTTTCAACTTGCAGCCACTCAGTGATCTGATGGTCTCATGTGTTGTAACAAATTAATTTAAACGGTTGTCATATTTGCCTTGACTGCCCGCAAGGTATCCACAGCCCTACCACTGCCTGTGCCAGCCGCTGCCCTGCGAATCACAGGTGTATTCATTACTCCTGGACGCAACTATGCTCCGTCTTTATTCTTCACCAATGTTGTTGTTTTTTTTACTCCAATACCCCCCCCCCCCCACACACACACACACACACACACACACACACACACACAAAGACATGCACACATCCAGAAAGAAACACACAGACACTGGTGTAATACTAGAGGCCGTTTATTTGTGAATTAGGGGCCCCTATAGGCGAAGCGGTGCATTGCCCTTATGAGGAATTAAGGCGCGTTCATCGTCCTGGTGATAACGAGACGGCTCGCCAGTGATGACGCTCACGCTTACGCGTGCTCCCGACAGCGACCGTTCATGTGCGCTACGTTGGGATTCTAAAAGTTCTTCACAGCAGGGGTTTTTTATCCGATAAAAATCATTCAAAACTAAACAGAACTTGGTAGGATCAGTTTCAAATTTGCATGCCTTCATTTCCTTGACGCCTATCACCTACTATCCTATTGCTTTTATTTATGAGAAGCACATACAGTACTGCCACTGTATGGAAGGCAACACTTGCCATTATCTAGAGCAGTGGTATTCACTAGAGATGGGCGATATGGCCTAAAATCCATATTGCGATATACATTGCAGCCTCTTGCGATAACGATATATATCACAATATAAAATCATAAAATAACCGTTTGAGAACAGGTTACATAGACCCTAAGGAAAGCCAAACTGCTAAATGTATTTAAAAAAAAGAGAAATATAGTATGTCATTTCGAGAACATTTATTGTGAAACACTGTAATCATACAACATAATGTTGCAGATAAATAAAATTAGTATTGGGTTTCTTTCCTTTAGCGCAAACCATTCTAAAAGGCACTACACTTAGTTTAAGTCCTTGGTTCTTAAATGCCACCCAAGATGCAGAGAACAGGAAAAACGGGTGTCTTTCTAGATAAGGAACAGACACTGTACTGACAATTGGGGATGGGCATGATTAATTGATGATCGATCATTGATTGTTAAGATTTTTGTCGATTACGTGATATTTTTAACCATCAAAAGGAGGTTGACCCAGCCGGAGAGGTGGTCTCGGAGACGTTGCTCAACATGGAGCAAAGAGGAGACGGAACGTCTTTTGGATATTTGGGTCCGATATCCAAAAGACATTCCGTTTCCTCTTTGCTCCATGTTGAGCCACCACCCGACGGTCCGACAAAAGCAAGTAAAAAGTATGCTGGAAAACATAACTTAATAATGCCGATGCATTTAACACATTCCGAGTCAGTATGAGGGAGAAGGAGTTGGACCAGTCCGCAGATCAATGTATATCACGCTGGATATCCATGATTGTTTACTTTCACCGGTGCTTCCCCCCCCCCCCCCCCCCCTTTTTCTTTAATGCTTTACAACGCCCCAGACCTTTTTGTCCAATGATTTAACCCATTCAGACCGGATCACGCATCTGTGCGTGTTTACCTTTAAGACCGGATTGCGCATCAATGCGTGTTTACCATTAACCCATTTGTACCGGCTGCGCGGAGCAACATTGTATCTACTAGATACAATGTTGCGCGACACAGCAGCCGGTGCAAATGGGTTAACGTTCTTTGCACACATGCAGGTTTGTTGACGAATTCTGGCACTGTTGCGAAAATTGCAATGTGAAAAGGAATTGCACCAAACCAAAAATTAACCATTGTATTTTGCGTCATCAACATGCATTATCGCGATAGAGCGATAGAATTAAAATCTCTACCGTAGGCCATTTTTTTATCGTTTATATCGTATATCGTTTATATCGCGCATTACTAGTATTCACTATTTTTTTTCAGGAGAGCCGCACTGACAGGACGACGTCAACAGGAGAGCAATTTTTACCGCAAAGTATCAAAAGCTATAAATCCAGTCATAAATAAGTATGCTTGCTTAATAATATGTCCTCCCTGAAGCAGTGTTTCCCACAGAATTTTGTGAAACTGTGGAGGGAACCCGGTCCTTAGCGGGGTCCGGGGGCATGCTCCCCTGTAAGAAAATTTGGTACCTTTTAACCTGGAATGCATCAATCTGGTGCACTTTGAGAGGAAAATTAAGACTTGTGTGACTGTGTGCTATTTTCTGGAATAATGTGGAGACACTGGGACACATAACATGGAAGCTATTGAAGAATAAGTTAATAAGAATAAGTCCATCCAAAGAACACATTCTCTCTTGTTATGCAGGAAAACCGCCAATCTGGCAACCCCGCTGTCAGCGTAGAGCCGAGCAAGTTTAAAAATATTTTCTAGACAAGGCTATATTTCCACCTTTTAATGCCGCTGTTGATTTATTTTTTAAATAATTGTTTGTATTGTTTTTTTAAATATCTGTATTCACTGCATGATCATATCACTGTATATTTTTACCGCCATGCGAGCCGCAAATAGAGGCTTGGCGAGCCGCATGTGGCTTGCGAGCCGCGCAATGAGTAATGCTGATCTAGAGCTTTTTTACCAGTACACAATGTTTACAACTGAGCAAAGTCAATGCCAACAGACGGTTACATCAATCTGTCAATCATTAGTAAAGTATGTGATATGATGGTTGATTCTTTTATATTGAGTAAAACGTTCATGTTCTACCATGTTCATGATCGTCACTAGTAAACCATACGTCACACACTGGGCAACCCTGTTATCAAAATCTGGCCCCAGTTGCCGAATGGAAGTAGAAACATAAGAGCGTCATGAGTTGTCGGTCACGAGAACCTTCCGACGTCGGGAAAATGTTTTCCCCATAATTTCCAGCGATGTGACCACACCAGTACTCACTGTGACGTCATTGAGTAAATAAATGAAGTCATTGAATGAGATGTCAGCGCCAAAAAAAGACTGTCCAGAAAAATCATAGATGGGCATTATATGTCCATAAGGCGGAAATGTTCAGTATATATAATTGTTATCCATTGGGGTGGACATGCTGATTGACAGTGTATTCACAATATTATTATTAGGTATTCACAGTCTATCTGTGGTGCCTATTCTACCCAGATAAGATCTGAATGCTGCCACATCTGGGTTTTCAGCAATTAATATCAGTGCAAACATGCTATTAATGTTGTTGGTCTTTCTTACGTATCCTGACTTACTCATAAATCAATTATTGACGCAAGCAAACTCTCACAAACACAAAGACACACTTGAGTCAGTCTTTTTTACATAGGCTATGCTGTTTATGCTGCAAGGCATTTCGCATTAGATCGATCATGTGCGCATTATTCATGTTCAAGAAGTATGCAAACTGCTATTTTTCGAAATATACGAGATGGTGTTTATTTAGAAACCCATCACCTGACCTCCTTTAACTGGGCACCCTGACAGACAGTCCATTGAGAGAGGAATAAAGCTGTTGATTGACAGGCAGCTTCCCAATGGAGATTGGCCACAGGTATGCGGCCTTCTCTGTCTTCTCGGAGGCACTCTTTAATAAAAAAGTAAATACCACACCTACAAATTGAGTACCGTATGATTCTCACTCTTACTCTCACTCTCACTCTCTCTCACTCTCTCTCTCTCCCCCCCCTAGGAGAACATCTCCGGTGTGTTCAACAAGAGCTGTGCCATCAGCTACACCTCCTACAGGAACATTTTCCCCGTCTGGGCATTGGGTCGCTTCTCCGCCCTCTACCCCTCCAGCTCCCTAGCCGGGAAGGTCAAGCTGTGACCCCTGGTGGATAACCGACGACCCACCGACCAACAGCCACCAGCTGTCACAGCAGAAACGCCTAAAGGATGTGAAGTGAGTGCTGAAGTGGTGCCCTGGCTGTCACCGCAGGAGGGAACAGGCTACCATTTTTCGAACTGACAAGAATCACCCAACATTTCAGACTGAGGCTATACAGACCGATGCACTCAGATGTCTGTGTTTACATTCCATCGCCCGATGTGAAGGGATTAAGGACTACATTTAATCAATAAAATAAATAAATACATGGCAGTTTGCTTTGATCAGACATGCGCAGTAGGAGTGTGTTTTTTTCCTCTAATCTCCAATGGATTTTTTTGTTATCTTCAGCAGATGGAAAGAAAGTATGCGATGTGTGCTCATGGGCTAACAACCCACTTCATCTATTTTATTGTCAGTTGCACAGAACAAAAGAATCGGACTGGCCACGCCCTGACAAGTCTTTATGACAAATGCTAGACGAAAATAAAAAGGAGCAGACTTGCCCCTCAAAGCACTTCCTGATGACTGATGAATGATCAATGGTACAGGGCGGTTGTCTTCCATGCAGGTACACCCTTTGGCACAGCGATCGTGCTGGTCCTCTTGAAGCACGTGGGGAGAACAGACAGACTGAGGGGCTGATAAAAGAGATCACTGAAGACCTCTGCTCGCTTATCAGCGCATTCCAATCACCTTCCCTGGCATGCCGTCTTGCCAGTTTAAACGTTATACGCCCCATACCATATGTTAGCAAGCTAACATTTAAAAATATATATGTTTGTATGACGTACTACCATCAGAAGCGATCATTATAAGAAGGGGCAGGGCCTTCAAGATGGAAAACCAGATTATATTGTGTCTACTATTTAAATCTGACACATCTGATGTCATGTTTCTTCTTGCCCCAACAACATATTTTTTTGTTTTAACTAATAATTGTGAATTATATCCAAGGGCCAATTACTATTTCGATAAGATAGTATTTACGTTTACAGGATAAATTCACTATTTTGTCATTTCTAAGTCAATTGAATGCTATCTCTGTATTTAACCCATCAATAAGCACCAGGGCCTGTGGGAGCGCCCAGGGGCCGATGTGTGAGGGCGTAGGGCCATGGTGAGAGTATTGACCTTTCAAGACATTGTTAGCACATCAGCCTGTGTGAATAATAGTGTCTTGTGAAATATGAACTTCCTAAAATAGTGCATAGTGATGTAAAACGGTTGTTTACTTGGAAGTTAGGAAACCTAAACACACTTTCCCAACACCCCCACAGGGAAGTGGTTTTAGTGTGACTGTGGTTTTCAACTGGCAGCCACTCAGTGATCTGATGGTCTCATGTGTTGTAACAAATTAATTTAAACGGTTGTCATATTTGCCTTGACTGCCCGCACGGTATCCACAGCCCCCGCACTGCCTCTGCCATCCGCTGCCCTGCGAATCGCAGGTGTATTCAGACATGCACACATCCAGAAAGAAACACACAGACACTGGTGTATTACTAGATGCCGTTTATTTGTGAATTAGGGGCCCCTATAGGCGAAGCGGTGCATTGCGCTTATGAGGAATTAAGGCGCGTTCATCGTCCTGGTGATAATCGTCCTGGTGATATACGCTCACGCTTACGCGTGCTCCCGACAGCGACAGTTCATGTGCGCTACGTTGGGAATATAAAAGTTCTTCAAAGCAGGGATTTTTTATCCAATAAAAACCATTCAGAACTAAACAGAACTTAGTAGGATCAGTTTCAAATTTGCATGCCTTTATTTCCTTGACGCCTATCACCTAATATCCTATTGCTTTTATGTATGAGAAGCACATACAGTACTGCCACTGTATGGAAGGCAACACTTGCCATAATCTAGAGCTTTTTTTACCAGTACACAACGTTTACAACTGAGCAAAGTCGATGCCAACAGACGGTTACATCAATCTGTCAATCATTAGTAAAGTATGTGATATGATGGTTGATTCTTTTATATTGAGTAAAACGTTCATGTTCTACCATGTTCATGATCGTCACTAGTAAACCATACGTCACACACTGGGCAACCCTGTTATCAAAATCTGGCCCCAGTTGCCGAATGGAAGTAGAAACCTAAGAGCGTCATGAGGTGTCGTTCACGAGAACTTTCCGACGTCGGGAAAATGTTTTCCCCATAATTTCCAGCGATGTGACCACAGCAGTACTCACTGTGACGTCACTGAGTAAATAAATGAAGTCATTGAATGAGATGTCAGCGCCAAAAAAAGACTGTCCAGAAAAAACATAGATGGACATTATGTGTCCATGAGGCAGAAATGTTTAGCATACATAATTGTTATCCATTGGGGTGGACATGCTGATTGACAGTGTATTCACAAAATTATTATTATTAGGTATTCACAGTCTATCTGAGGATAGACTGTGAATACCTTATAATAATATTAGGTTTTGTTTTTCACTTCCCTAATCCAGATATAAACTTGTGGCATTTGAGCCATGACTTGTTCTACTCGCTGTTATCCTTTTCCACTGTGACATAATGATGCAGTTAGTGGTCATTTCACTGCAGAGAGTTGCACATATTGTATTCCTTACCAGATTGTATGTTTAGGCCATGGGATGCTGGAGGACTCAGTGCTCGCCACTTAAAAAGGATTGGAAGTGAGGAAGAGCTCTCCTATTGTGCCAGGGACCCCTCCTCTACTCATCTGTGTGTTTTTTTGTCATATGCGCGAGTGGGATTTTGTTATTGTGCGTTTGTGTGCATGCATTAAACTTAAGCAACTTTGGAATCTTATCTGATTTACATTTGAAGGGGAGTGTGTTTTGATTTCATTCAACAGGCGATGACAAAACTATTCAATGTCACTCCCTGCACGGTGAGATGGAAATGATAAATAGGTTATGGCCCGCAGAGGTGACACATTGTGTTCACCTCCCTGCCTCAGGCTCACTTCAGTTCGTTCTCTCGGATCAGAAACTCTAAAGTGTGTTTCCACTCCTTGTGTGATTCATCTTTTGTATGAGAAGGGTGGTGGGTGAAATTACTTTGCCTGTTTCTCAGTTGATTTCTCTTACTTTGTCGTTGTTGTTTGCTGAAATGAACTATCGCTCTACCAAATCGCCACGTGATTTTGATGCGATTTGGTTGTTTTGGTGATGGAACAAAAGGGTCCAAAGAGAGCTTGTAAATCAAGGCAAGGGTGCTTGGGAGGGAGGAGGAGCCAAGATGGCTACTATAAAAGGGGAGCATTTGATAGTATTTCCTGAGATCTACATTCTGACTCACAGTAAGTTCATCTCTGAAATGACTTTTACTGAAATGTTGTATTAGTTTTCTTAAGATGTGGTTCACAAAGGAAAGGCAGTATATATTTTATGAATTGATGTGTATGTAGTCTTCACTTCCTTACATTTACTGATAGCAGTGAATGTATGTGATGCATTTATGAAAGTATTTTATGTTTATCTATCGGTCTTTGACAGTGTTTAACTTTGAACCTCTGTATACCAAGTATACTGTTTAGGCCTTCTATATACTTATTCAACTGTTTATGTATTTTTAAATTTCAGGATTTGAACTACGAATATTGAAATGTCGGATCAAGATGAAGGTAATAATAATCTATGATTATACCACTGAAGAATGTTAATATGATGATGAAAGCATGTTATCTTCTGTGGTGTTCTGTTGTTTACTGTCCAACAGGTATTTTACTTTACAGATACTTTTTTGTTTAATGTATTGAATGCTATTGCTGCTTTCTTGGTCAGGTCTCCCTTTTAAAATATGTTTTAGACAGAGACCAACCTGCTTAAAAGTAAAAAATGCTATAATCTTTCTTTGAAATATCCTCTAAAAAACATTGTCAGCATTGGGATATGGTTAAACTCTGCAGCAGAGTAAATTAAATCTCAAGCAAGCCTCACGTTTTGCGGATGGGTGGGATTTGGAGAGAGTACGGAAAGGCAAGGGTGACGAGCAGTGTTTTGTTATTGGAACCTCATTTAGACTGAAAGATTCTTGCATATTGCACCAAATGAATAGAGCATTAACATCTCTCCTGTACGTGAACAGGAAATCAGGGGCCCTTCGGCTGCAAGCCACGACCGGTCTGCCGTCCTCAACCATGCCCTCCTCAACCATGCCCTCCTCAACCATGCCCTCCTATAATATGCCCTCCTCAACCATGCCTTCCTCAACCCTCCTGCTGCCACCATGGGTGCCATGGGTCTTGTGGGCACGGGCATTACCATGGTCAAGGGCATGGTCATGGCCATGGACACTGCAATTAGATTTTCTAGTGTGTGGGGTTATTAATAAAAATTTCATTGTTGTTTAACAATAAAATAAGAATTACCAGTTCAAAAAAAGAGTTTGGCCATAATATGCAAGGTGAAGTCTAATTGCAATAATATCTGCTTGTGTATATTCCCGGAATATGTTTATTCTTCATAATCTTCCTGCATAAATATAATTTGACAAGGTCTCTCTTAGAAACCTAATATCTCATGATACCTTCGTTAGTTGTTCCTGCAAGAGGGCTTTGAAGAAGTATGCTCCTGAGCGTAATGTCTATTTGAACGAGCAGAAGATTGTGTCATTGACCAAGGCTGCTGTCTTTGCAGACGTGTTCACACCAACCCATAAAATAAACTGTCTCCAATACCTATAAGTGTTTAACAGCGTGAGTGCCACTAATGCCATAAAGGAGGTGTTCCTGTGATGGCTGATCGCTATGTTCTGTAGAGAAACAAGCCAGAACCCAACAAAGCCTCCAGCTTTTGTCAGGTCCAGTTATAGATTTGTATCAGTTACTGGTCAGCCAAGTGACAAATGGAACAAGACTGAATTGTCTTCTACGCAAGAGATGTCTCAGTCGTGTATGCCTACTCGAGGCCAGACAAGAAAGTTTCCAATTATTTTATCTGATATAGAAAAAAAAATGCTCTGCATACTAATCACTCAAAGCTGAATTGTCGTCTAGAATGTTAATCATGACATTATATATGGACATATTTCATATTTATTATATTAAATATGTATAATATATTTATTATATTATACATATTTCAATGTAGCTCTGTAAAGCACTTTGAACTGGCAATTCTGGATTAAGGTGCCATATATAAATGCAACTTTCTGTTATTTTATTATTACTCTCTATAGATAAAGTTTAAATTCCTATTCCTACACCTAAGTATACTTAGGTGTACACCAGTCCTTGCTTAAAACAACACCAACAATATAGAGAACAACTGTAACAGGTTAGTTTAAACTAGGAAGACAATAATGTAAGAAGTCCCTCCTCTCTTCGATAGATGGCAGTGTGCACATGGCCGTACTCCAGGCTCGATTCTTATTTGCTCGATTGTTCACACGCCCCTCATCGTTGATGTTTGCAATAGCCAATCAGAAGCGAGTGTTTCAGGAAGTGACTGTATCTGCGAGACAGCAGAACAACAAGTAATCATGTCATAAATTCGAATACAAGCATGATGCCACCAATCATATATACCGCTTACAGTTATGTTTAGTTTCACTTGGTATCGAACGTTTTTCATGCATTTCTCTTCTATTCATGCCAATGCTAAGCTAAGCTTCAAGGCTACATGAAGTTTAAAATGAGATAGGTGGTCTCTCTTTTTGAAGGTTGATAGGGACTGTAAATTGTTAGTAGTAATAATCTTATAATAGACGTTTCACTAAACATACAGCTATGTAACACATTATTGGAGTGCTATTGATGACTTGACTCAATGCAACAATGCTTCTTCTCAGTCATTTCTATTGCTGCCAAGAAATATAATACTCACAATTATACAATTCTATACATTAAGATAATTTGGCTTTATGTTCTCCAGATAGTTATTTTTATCATGTATTTCTTTAGATTGAGGTCCATCTGTGGACTACAAAGATTACAAGCACACATGGTAAGTGTACCTTTTTTTTTTGCTCTTTCTCCAGTGATTGAGTAATCAAGGCAAGGGTGCTTGTGAGGGAGGTAATTGAGTGTTAGTGCTTTATAACACAAGAAAAGCCACAAGGTTACTTAATTTCTTTTACTTTTATTTAGAATAATTTAAATGCAATGTTCAGCAGTGTTGTAAAATGAGCAATTGACGTTTTATTGTAATTTTTGAAATGGGCAAATGAGAAATGTTTGTATCTACTTAAGTTTTACCTTCCCATCAGATTTAAATGCAGTCATTCTCTGATCTCTCCTCCATATAATTTAACCTTTGCTGTGTGGACTCTATTATGGAGCAGATGTCGAGTGCTTCGGCCCCAGAGGTTCTGCTGGAGAAGGTGGGCCGTGCGGGAGTGATCACCCTGAACCGACCCAAGGCCCTGAATGCCCTCAACCTGACCATGACCCGCCTGCTCTACCCCCAGCTCAAGGTATATAGAAGTCAAAGTTCAAATCCTGCAGTACATAATGTGCGTCTGTATCCAGAGCTGTTGAAACAAGCTTTCTGCACAAGCGCTGATGAACATGTTTGAATTAATTATTGTACTGCACAATAATAGTAATCTGGCCATGGTGTGTTTGTTATAGCCACCCCTGTGGTCTGTGTGTATATGGAAATAAAGCATGGAGTAGATCGGCCAGCATCAGAGAAACATGCTGCACACCAGACGTGGAACTATTATGTGTGTCTTTTAGACCGAGATGCCTCCCCCGAGAGTTTGGCCAAGTGACAGTGATAGCTGTTTATGTCCCACCCTCTGGCAATGACGCACACGCAGCGAGAGATAATCACAAACTACGCTCAGCGCATAGAAACAGATAATCCAGATTCATCTGTATTTATTATGGGGGATTTTAATTCCTGCAGACTGACTAAATCAGTACCAACATTCCAGCAGTATGTTAAATGTGCCACCAGGGGCAAAAATACTCTTGATCTTTGTTGTGGTAATGTGAAAAACACCTACAAAGCAAGGCAAAAACCATCATTGAGCACTGCTGATCACAATGTAATACACCTTATACCTGCCTACAAAACCCAGTTACAACGGGAGGGTGTGTTAAAGAAAACGGTAAAGCAATGGAACAGCTCATGTACTGAATCTTGGCAGGTTTTCACTCAAGCTGACAGTCTGGAGGAAGCCACAGATGTAGCTACAGAATACATCACATTTTGTGAAGAAAACACTATACCTTCAAAGACAGTAGTAGTAGTGATAGTAAGGTTGTTGAGTCTAGTTTCGGTCACAAGGTGTGAACAATAGGCTTGATTGACTGGGCGGAGCTAAGGCTGCCTATTTAGCAAAGTTAGGAAGCTGACAAACTCAGTTACATCACATTTTGTCTTTAAGAAGGTCGTCTCATAGCTAGCTGTGGTGAGTCTTGAAGCTAAGAATTATAGTGTTTGGCATTGCAATTGTTTGTACTAACTTTAACCCTAGTTTCTGCAGTGTTGGTTTTTGCTGTGTTGTTGTTGATAGTAAGGTCGTTGAGTCTAGTTTCGGTCACAAGGTGTGAACAATAGGCTTGATTGACTGGGCGGAGCTAAGGCTGCCTGAGCTACCATGTGCATTTAAAGGCTAAGTGTTAGTAGCGTCAGCTTTAGCGTCAGGACCCAGTAAACGAAGGACCCCGGAAACAAAGACTAAGGGAGTCTCTCTGTGGGAGTCCCGGGAAACAAAGACTAAGGGAGTCTCTCTGTGGGAGTCCCGGGAAACAAAGACTAAGGGAGTCTATCTGTGGGAGTCCCTCGAGGAAGACCTTAGAGGCACTGTACTGTAGTTATGTGTCGTACTTCAATTATCGTTAGAATCTCTGTACTCATAGACGACGCCACAATAGATCCTCTGCTCGGCGTCGTAACCCATCCAATCTATGCCATTTACCCACCCTCGCCACCACTGACCTTGAAGTGATGGGAGGACTCTGGAATTGCCAGTCAGCGGTCAAAAAGGCAGACTCTATTTCGGCCTACGCGTCCCTCAATACCCTCCATTTCCTGGCCCTGACAAGAGAGCTGGATCACTCCAGAGAACTCTGCCACTCCTGCTGCCCTTTCCACTGTTTACTCATTCTCACACACCCCTAGACCTTCGGGGCGAGGAGGAGGGACCGGACTCCTCATCTCTCCGATGTGGTCCTATCAGGTCCTTCCACTAGAACACTTGGCCAGATCTGCATTTGAACTCCACGCTGTCACTGTCACCCTTCCTATCAAGCTCTTCATTGTGGTAATCTACCATCCCCCTGGTCCCCTTCGTGACTTCTATGACGAAATGGATGCCCTTCTCAGCTGCTTTTCTGAAAATGGCACACCACTCGTTATACTTGGCGACTTTAACATCCTGCCAGAGAAGTTGCACTCACCTGAATTAACCAACTTTTTTGCCACCTTTGACTTAACACTATCCCCTTCTCCTCCCACACACAGAGCAGGGAACCAGCTTGACCTGATATTCAAAAGGTCCTGTGGCACCTCTGCTCTCTCTGTTACCCCACTCCCCGTATCTGACCATCACTTTGTTGCTTTTTCTCTTCCCTTAAAGTCCTCTCCCCCCTCCTCTCTAGTCCCCACATTGTCACCACCCGCCGCAACCTCAAAACTCTCTCTTCCTCTACGTTTGCCTCAACTGTTCTGTCTTCACTACCTTCTATTGAACAATTCTCTCAAATATCCACAGAGGAATCCTCTGACACTCTGCTATCCTCCCTCTCCTCCTCTTTGGACTCCCTCTGTCCCTTCCACTCTAGACCGGCGCGATCTTCACCCCCCCTCCTTGGCTGTCTGAATCTCTGCGGACCCATAGAGCAGAGTTGCGGGCAGCTGAGAGGAAATGGAAGAGATCAGACTGTCCTAATGATCTATCTCACTATCTCTTCTCTCTGATTTCACCTCCACTGTGTCAACAGCCAAATCTGCCTTCTACCGGACCAAAATTAACTCCTCCGCCTCAAACCCCAGGAAACTGTTTTCCTTGTTCTCTTCCCTCCTCAACCCTCCCTCCCCTCCTCCTCCTTCCTGCCTCACTGCTGATGACTTTGTTACCTACTTTACCCAGAAAGTAAAGGACATTAGCTCCTCTTTTATCACTGCCACCATCCTCCCTCCCTCCACCCCCACCTCTGCCTTTACCCAATTCATCCCTCTCACCTCAGACGAGGTCAACAGAATTATAACATCTAACCATGCCACCACCTGCCCCCTGGACACTATCCCTTCCTCCCTCCTCCAGGCTGTGTCAAACGACATCCTGCCATTTCTCACCGCACTTATTAACTCCTCCCCCACGTCTGGCATTGTTCCAACGTCTTTCAAGACTGCCAGAATAAAGCCTCCTCAAAAAACCAACCCTTGATACCACTGACATCCAGAATTACAGACCGGTATCTCTTCTTTCATTCCTCTCTAAAACATTGGAACGTGCCGTCGCTAACCAACTGTCCTCCTATCTCTCATCTAACAACCTGCTTGACCCTCACCAGTCAGGCTTGAAAAAAGCACACTCCAGTGAGACGGCTCTCCTCGCGATGACTGAGTCCCTCCGTGCGGCCAGAGCCTCGTCCCTCTCATCGGTTCTCATCTCCTTGACCTGTCTGCAGCATTTGACACTGTGAACCACCAGATCCTCCTCGGCACTCTCGCCGAACTTGGCATAGCTGAACCTGCCCTTTCCTGGTTCACATCCTACCTGATGAATTGCACTTATCAGGTAACATGGAATGGCTCCTTGTCCAAACCTTGCACGCTTGATACAGGTGTTCCTCAAGGCTCTGTACTGGGGCCTCTTCTGTTCTCCCTCTACACCAGATCTCTGGGCTCTGTAATTACATCCCACGGCTTTTCCTATCACTGCTATGCTGACGGCACTTAGCTATTTCTCTCCTTTCCCTCATCTGACAAAGCCCTGATTGCAACACGCATATCTGAATGTCTGGCAGAAGTCAGCACCTGGACAACTGCCCATCACCTGAGGCTTAACCTCAACAAGACTGAGCTCCTCCTAATACCAGGGAAAGATTGCCCACACATGGACTTACTGGTCACTGTTGAGAACATCACTGTATCTCCTTCTCCAACTGCCCAAAACCTTGGTGTAGTGTTGGACAATCAGTTATGCTGCACCGCAAACATCACTGCGGTGGCCCGATCCTGCAGATTTGCACTTTACAACATCCGCAGGATCCGGCCCTTCCTCACAAGGGAAGCAGCTCAGCTTCTAGTCCAATCACTGGTCATCTCCCGCCTCGACTACTGCAACTCGCTCCTGGCTGGACTCCCTGCCTCTGCGATTAAACCCTTGCAGCGCATCGAGAATGCGGCAGCACGCCTCGTGTTCAACCTACCAAAGTTCTCACATGTGGCCCCCCTCTTCCGAGACCTCCACTGGCTCCCTGTAATAGCTCGCATCAGATTCAAGATGATGGTACTGGCATACAAGGCAGTCGATGGAACTGCCCCTGCCTACCTCCAAGCATTAGTAAAGCCACACTCCCCAGCTCGATCCCTCCGCTCAACTACCTCAGCTGGACGTCTGGTACCGCCATCGCTAAGAGCAAGCAAAGGTCGATCAGCGAAGTCACAACTTTTCTCTGTTTTGGGACCTCAGTTGTGGAACGAACTCCCTACCGATGTGTAGCATCTACAGTAGCTGCTATCGTTGCTTTACACGGGGAATGGGTTAGCCTAGCGATTGTAATACTTGCACTTGGTTCTATGAACATCTTTACTGTATCGACAGCGATATATTGTTTCACTTCTTATGACAAATGTACTTATTGTAACAAATGCACTTATTGTAAGTCGCTGTGGATAAAAGCGTCTGCTAAATGCCCTAAATGTAATTAAAGACAATGTGCTGCTATATGTACAAAATAAATCAATCCGTTTTTGATACTGCACTTTAATCAGTTATAAAGGGCCATATGAAACGCAGTGTGCTAGAGGTGCCAAAAAGTTTGGTAATGCCATTTTTTTTTTGTCGTGAGAAAAAAATTGTGGCAGAGCAACGTGATATCAATTCTAAGCTAAAAAATCATGATTCATATTTTTCCCCGAATCGTGCAGGCCTACACTGCAGCTCAGTCAGAACCATCTCCACAGGATGTCCTCAAGGCTCTGTGATCTCCCCAGTCCTCTTGACCCTCTAAGCCAACAAATCCTGACATGGTATATATTAAATACTCTGACGACACAGTCATCGTGGATACCACCAACTCATTGCAGCAACTGCAGTCTGTGGTGGACGACTTCTCTCTCTGGTGCAGGTATAACAATCTCACAGTGAACATCTCAAAAACCAAAGAGATGGTCATAGATTTCAGGCGCTCCTCCACCAGCCCCCTTGCTCTTCAGTTAGATGGCCGGATAATCGAGAGACTGGAAGAGTACAAATACCTCGGTCCCATCATTGACCTCAAGCTCACCTTCAAAAGTAATACAGACCGCATCTTCAAGAAATGTCAACAACACCTGTACTTTCTCTGGAAGCTACGACGGCTGCAAGTCGACAAGTCAATACTCCAGTCATTTTACAACTGCATCATTCAATCCACCCTCACCTTCAGCATCCTGCCATGGTTTCGTTCCCTGAGTGAGGTGAACAAATGTCCCCGTAACAGGATCATAAAGATAAGTGGGAAGATCATAGGACAGCCACAGACCACTCTCACAGCCATGTATGAAAAACAGGCCATCAGGAAAAGTAGACGGATCATATCGGACCCCACCCATAACCTTAACAACCAGTACCATCAGCTACCTTCAGGAAGCAGACCCCGTTCCCTGCCCCTAAGAACCAAACGAGCCATGTCCACCTTTGTTCCAGCATCCATCAGGCTGTTGAATAAACAGTAAGCCCCCTCGTACCGCCCAACCCAACCCATCACTTCAGACTTCAACCTATTCACCTTCCACCAACTCACAATCTATTCTCCCTACCCACACCTCCACCCCTACCCACAGGGTCTTTTTTAGCTTTTAAGAATTTATTTATTCTCGTACACGATGGCTAACTATTTATTGTTAAAGTATATCTTGTTTGCATGTGCCTGACCACAAAGGAGGTCAGGCACAACTTTATTGTTCCCTCACGGGAAAAATAAAGTTCTTTGAATTTAATTGAAATTGTACGATTTCTATGTTGACGTGTGTCTTCTGTGTTGTAGTTCAATCTGAAGTATGAGTACTGTTGTCTGTTGTTGTAGGAATGGGAGACAGATGAGCAGACGGACATTGTCATCATCAAAGGAGCCGGAGAAAGGGCCTTCTGCGCCGGCGGAGACATCATAGGTCACACACACGCACATGCACACACACGCGCACACAGCACCCATCCTAATCTATTGGATAGTCTAATTACATGTTTTGGTTTTATTACAGACTGATACAAGATATATTCATCAGTCAACCACCTCAGATGTAATGTCCTTCTCCTTATATTATCTGAGGTGGTGTTATCAGAGACTACCAGCCAACAGTGCACTGGGTTCGATCCCCAATGGCTGTATCCTAATTGGTAGCTGACTTAAAGCCAGATACCTCTCAACCCTACTTCACATAAATGACATGTCTCTGAATTGCACTGTAAATCGTTTTGGATTAGTGTCAGAACTAATTTCGTGTTACTCGCATGCCATGGATTTCTGAAATCGATCTCGCATTACGTTCCTAACTTATTATTTCATTTTGCAGGGGTCACGGAAGCAGGAAAGTCAGGAGACCCTCTAGCACAGGATTTCGTCCATGAGGAGTATGTTCTGAACAACACTATAGGTAACCGACACCTGCTTATGAACATACTAAAGGTCCTTTTACATTGAACGCAAATACCTGTTGTTTTCCCACGTCATTAACATAATTACACATCATGGAGCTGAATGGGACTGTACAATGCCAACTTGCAATGTAGGACATAAATATAGCTTTCTCTTGATAACAAGAAGGTGTGCAGCTGTATCGTAACAGTTTTGTTTTGGATACCAACTTTCTTCAAGAGAGGGATAGCCAACTATTAGTTATGTCGTATTCGTGTTGAACCTCAAAAACATCTCCTAAATATGGATGCATTAAAGAATGATCATCATAATCCCTTTTGCGAGCAGCCATTTGCTACAGTATTATATCTTGGATTTAAAAGAAAATGCCATTATAATTGAATCCTTTGAATATAGGATATTTTGGTAAAAAGGTCATTTTGTCATTCTTGCTGGTGCAATTATTATTGGAAAATGCTACAATTTCGTCAATTTTGCATATTTTATTCATTAAGCATCTGGTGTAAAAACAACTTTTTAGGCTAGATATTACCCGGAATAAAATGAATCAGCTTCAAGTCTGTTATATTATCCTGTGTGCTAAGTGTGTTTTCTATTTCTCAGGAATGTATAAGAAACCATATATTGCTCTTTTTGATGGGATAACCATGGGTGGGGTGAGTATTTTGTATTATATGCTGCTCAAATTGTACCATATATTTTTATACTTTAAAATTTGATTCATAACCTGGACCTTATGAAGGTCCATGTTATGAATCGCTCACACCCAAAACATGCTCACACTCATGCTTTATTTTACATGTAACAACTTTTTTTGCCTGAGGGTGTCAGCAAAGTACTGGATGTCTTTTCCCACTGGTTGTTTATTACCCTCCAGTTGTGAGGTCGGCAACGATTGGTTGAAACGGGATGACAGTTTATGGAGCATGTTGCTGACACTCTCCTATATATTTTTTTCTTCTAACTCTTCACTGTCAGACTGAGCGGAATTTGAATAGGCGTCTTGGTCTGCAAAACCCTGCAGAACTATAGCTCTGATACAAAGACACAGAGCCTGAAATGTGCTGTAAATGTTAAATGTGTGTTCTCTAGTACTTATGTTTGTACGTATCATGCATACACTGTCCCCCAGATGAGAGTGGATATTTAGCTTCTTCCACTTATCTTAAGAAGAATTTCTCATCCTGGCTGGGGTGACCTTGACTAAGGTCGCAATTCTTCATATTTTATTTTCAGGCACATTGTCAGAAGAAAGGGCATTTGATGGCAAAGGGTTATTTACGGTGAATGTGTGTGCATGTTTTGGCCTTTTGACACATTGAAGGGGGATGATGAGGATGATTAGGATGATGGACGAGGAGCCTGTGTGAGTCATCAAGTTGGGGGGGGGGGACAGAAAAGCTCCACCCTTGGCGCAAATCCAACAATAATTTGTGCTGGGCACTTTATTATCTTGACGAGGGGGGTGGTTTCTAAGGGGACATATTATCTTGATGTCCCCTTAAAAACACACAAACACGCGCACACAAACACACGCACACAGGCTGACACGACAAAGTGCATGAGACAATTGGAGAGAGGGGGGAACTATGGGGCAAAATCTGTAAATGACAAACGGCTGGATTTATAATGTATGGCTTAGGGTCATCAGCTGATAATGGCTACATGTCGTCATTATTGGACCAAAAGATAAATCAGAGCTTATAAAAGACTCTGCATACAGTTTAATGGGTAAACCCTATCATTAGAAAGACCCACGTATAGTAAGTGAAAAAAGTGAAAATCAATTAACATTGGTTTCACTGACCAAGCTGTACTCCAATTCTCAGATGTTAAGGATGTGCATGTATAAATGGTAATTGGACTGCATTTATATAGCGCTTTTCTAACCAGTGGCCACTCAAAGTGCTTTACAACATTGCCTCACATTCCCCCATTCATGCACACATTCACACACCGACGGCAGAATCAACCACGCAGGGCGACAGCCAGCTCATCGGGAGCAGTTAGGGTGAGGTGTCTTGCCCAGGGACACCACCACGCTCCGGGGAGCCGGAGATAACTAGCAACCATCCGGTTACCAGCCTTCTGCTCTACCTCCTGAACCACATGCCTCTCCCTCTATACATCCTCATTTATATAGGGAGTGATCTGCACACATATGGAGCTAACATTTGATCCTACATATTTAACATAATTATTGAGGGGAAATAAGAGCATGACATTAAAGTGCGTGTGTCTTGTTAGCTGCACTGCGTGTTTGTTATTAAACCAAACATTGGGTGGGGGGTTAGGGGGGGGGTCCAGGTCCTCCAGACAGCGGCCGGCCGGACTGCACCATCTGGGCTTGGCCGTCTGCAGCGCAGACAGTGTTTTCCCACGGGTTGGTGCTCTATACGTCAGAGCTAGCTGTCCTTCCACCACTTTTGTTATTCTTTTTTTGGGGTTAAATAAATATCCTTAGTCCTTCTTATTTGATGAAATAATTATTATTTCAATTTATAAAGCATTCATGAAAACATTCATGAAATCTCAAATTACAGGGCTAAAACTGAACATGCAAGTAAAGCTAAATCAGTATAATGCTAACTAGAACTAACTAAATGCCCTCCTATATTAGAAGGTCTTTAGGTCTTTGGGTCTATAAATGACTGTAAATGGCTCCTGACCTTGTTGTGGGTTGTCTCTTCCTCAGCTCTGATGCTGCAGACCCTGGTCGAGGAGGGCCTGATCTCTGAACACATGTTCTACCACATCCCGGAGAGCACCAGCGACATGCAGGCCTCCCACCAGGTAGCCCTCACACACCTGCATGCGGCACAGCACAATCAATGGTTTACCTCGAATAGTTGAAAGATCTTTTACCTTGCAAAGCATTATGGTCTTTGCTGTTTTTTTAACCATTTTTAGGTAAACATATCAATAGTTATTCATAATTAAATTAAAAAAAACTGTCCTTGCTCTATCTATTAATTAGTCAACGTAAATTATCCATTTTCTTGAATGTTAGACAATAAATTACTTAAATGAATAAGACATGCAAGACCCATGTCACCTCTCGGGGGGGGGGCACTTCCCTACAGTTTCCCGCCTGAACCCTAACCCCCTGTGACCCCCCGTCTGCCCAGCTGACCCAGGCCATGCGCTGGCTCCTGGCCCGCGCCCCCCTGCCCCGCCCCCTCTCCTGCCAGACGTTGGTCCAGTTTGTGGAGGCGGGCCTCAGCCAGCACTTCAGTGGCCGCCTGCAGGCCCAGCGCCGGGAGCGGGCCTCAGCCGGCCTGCCCTCCCTGGACCACTCCTCCACTAGGGCTGCTCGATTATGGAAAAAATCATAATCACACTTATTTTGGTCAATATTGAAATCACGATTATTCAAACGATTATTTTTGAGTATGAATGCATGTTGCACTTATTCATCATGCCTCTCCCAAAGAAAACTATGCAACTGAGAACTTTGTAATTTCGCCTTAAGAAAATACACAAAATGGTCAAAAAGAAAATGTTCCAATCTAAAATGATGTACAGATATGTATCCAGCTGTTCTATAAAACAAAACGAAATAATCGAAAAACCTGATTATGTTAATTTTGTGATCGTTTGACGCTAAAATCGAAATCGCGTTCAAAATTTGATTAATCACCCACACCTCCCACCTTGGATTATTAACGTACGTCTTGATCTTATTCCTTATTCCACAGCCGGCTGGTCCCAGCTGCAGTCCTCCGTCCTACGCTACGCCTCCCAGATCCCCGGGACCCCCCACGGCCGGCCCCTCCTCGGGTCCCGGCTGGAAAACCTCCTAGAGAGGGTCCGCCAGCAGCACTACCACCCGGGCCCCGCCGCCCACCGCCACCGCCGCTCGTCGCCCCGTCGCGTGTCCTGGGGGGGGCGGGACGACCGCCACGGGCCCGGCTACAGCCAGGTGCCCTGGGACGACCTGCTGGTGCTGTGCATCGACCACAGGCTGAAGGACTGGCCCAGCCCCGACCTGCCCCTCTGCCAGGGTACGATCCCCCTGGTCTGAGCCCTAATGTCCGACCCCTATCCGCTGAATGTGTTGACCTAAGAAGAAAGCACTCCATTGAGATCATGGGGCTCTATTCACTGATGTAGTGCCGCACGTTCTCATGTTATCTTCTGGGTGTGTTTTTTGTTTTGCGTGTGATCAGATGCGGTGACGGAGGACGGGGAGGTGCTGGTGTACTTCCTCACAGAGTCCCTGAAGCACTTCGATCCCCCTGAGGAGTGGAGCCAGGCGGTCCGACTCACACACCGGCAGAAACGGCTGCATACAGAAGGGTGAGAGGAGCACGTGTTCAACCCCATTATCCACGCTTATTTCTCTAGGTCGGCGTTTGGATTATTTCAACCTTTCTGGGGACACACTTTACAAAAGGCACCACATCTACTTTCTGTCTTTTCGTTTTTTTTATAGTTAAATAATCTGCTTGGTGGCTCTCCTATGATATTCTGAAAGCATTGGCCTGACGTACATTGTCGGCTACATTTTGGTCGCCGATTAGCCAAGCGTATTTTAATATTTCAGTTTGGTTTTCACCTCTCCCTTCCACCAGAGGCTGCGATGCCAGCGAGGGGGCCCCTGGCTCTCTGTCCCTGAGACAAAGGCTGTTTGACTGCCTGGCAGCGCCCCAGCCAGCCCTCTCCTCCACCGCCAGCCTGGACATCACCCACACCTCCTCAGCCCAGGAGCTGCTGCCTGGACTGGTGCTCCGCGGCCTGGAGGAGGAGAAGGCCCACAGCCAGAGGTATGGACCCTACATCTACTCTACCATTTAGGCCTCTGTATGACTACTATCTTGAGTCAAGACCAACTTTTCACTGTAAATCTAAATATGTCTTTGTTTCTCTGCATCTGTCTGTCTGTCTCTCTCCTTTCTGTCTGTCTGTCTGTCTGTCTGTCTGTCTGTCTGTCTGCAGGAGCATTGAGCAGCTGAAGCGCTGGTTGACCTCCGACCCCCCGGAGAGCCTGTCCATGCCTCTGTTCATACCCTCCTCCACGCTGCTCTCCGCATCCCCGCCCGCCGTGCCCTCGAGCAAGGCCAGATCATCGAGAGCCCCACTCACAAAAGTATGATGGTCCTACATTTATCTTAATGTGATTTGAATAATAACTCACGTTAATGGGGTTGAGATAGTCAGGTGAAGTGGTTCCAAAACCAAGTCATCATCAAGGCATTTTGCGTACCAACTCGTATGCAAACGGTAAAAAGTAGGTAAATACACTTCTTAAATAAATACACATGGTAACGTGGGGAACATTGGAAGGAAAAAGCAAACAGGCTGCCAGGTTTTCATTCAGAAACACAATTAACATAAAACCTAAAAATTAATTAATAGTTAAATGTGTCTATTCCATAATAAAATCCCCATACCACCTACAGTAATGGTACGCATACTACAGGTTGAAAAACACTTTAGTCTAGTGTTAGGATGTTTGACTCCTCGCCGAGAGGTCCTGGGTTCAAACCCCAATGTCCACAGTCTACCTGTAGCAAGAGCAACAATGCCCTTAACCCCTAACTGCTCCTGTAGGACATGTATGGAAACAAATGTTGGATTCACTGTAAGTTGCTTTTGATAAAAGAAAAGTCACTAAAAAGCCTACAAATAAATAAAGTTATTTGTACAGTTTATCATTGTGATTGTCATAGTGACCAGCATCTGTTGTATATCATTTTAGAAAGCAAAGTCCTCGGAGGACTGTACGTTTGACGACGGACCGGGCCAGACCGGTTCCTTCCCGGTAACCATGGCGCAGAGGCTCCGGGACATCCAGCGCCAGATCCTAGGGAGCCAGGAGGAGGAGCTGGCCTGCAGGCTGAGGCTTGACGGCATGCTGGGCATCGTGGACGACTGATCACATGACCCAAACTGCTTCATGTCATGTGACCCAGCAGCTAGTGTTCTGCCACCACCAACTGCCCTCAGTGGAGTGGAAGGGAAGCCTGTCAAGAATGTAGAAGGGCTCTTGGAAATGTCAGTTGTCGTTTTTCTTTCCTCTTAAGATGCCAGGTGTGTTTTAATTTGTTTTAAAATAGCTTAATAGTCTTATGGAAGGAAGACATATCCACCAATAGCCTGTGTTTTCCTTCCCATTTTTCATTTCTGTACAATTAGTAAAACCTTTTGAATGTTTTTGTTTGTGTATATATGTATTTTTGTCTTTCTGCTTTCTGCATGGCGTTGTCTATAAAATGAGAATATGCTTTTCTGAGATGTTTTATCAACGTATGGATATGATTTTGTGTTTTTCATGTTTTTCTGGACTTGGATGTATCAAATTAGAAGGAAATAAGAACTTAAGTGTGCTATTTTTTAAGCATGTACTTATCAGTCATAATAAATACCGTATTTTTTATGCAAGTGTATTTGATTTTTTATTTAATTGAGTTCTGCTCATCTTGGAGAGAGTTGATATCGCTAGTGCACTTCTTCACAGTGATGAAACGCCATGGTCCGAGGTTATTTTCTGGATAGCCTTTCGAAGCCGTTTATTGGAGGGTTATCAGAAAGACCCACCCCTTTCCCCGCCCAGCGGGTTAGTGATTGGCTAGCTAAGCCCCTGCTCATATCTTTCCACTGACTACCAAATCGGAAGGCACTGCAATGCGAAGAGGGAAACGTAGTCCTAAATAATATCCATGTGTGATCTTGGGTACACCGCAGCCCTTCTGCTTCTTGTATAAAACTCACGGAGACAGGTTGGGTGGAGCACTGGACTGGTTTATTTGCTACAACATGGGACAACACACAACCAGTGTTCGCATATATATATTCAGCCGTAGTCCGTTCGAACACAACGTAAGCTTGGTTGCTTCTGAACTTTCAAACACAAACTCCCGCCGTGGACTTTCAGAATAGAAATAAATAAATGTTGGTTGGAGTCCCAAGTTTAACAGAATTTAACAAATAAAATAAATTATTTACACTGTTACACATGCAATGATTTACTCTCCTAAAAAAACTACATTACGCATTCAGTTCTATCGTGGGGGCCGACTCAACCAGGTGGTAAACTAGAAACCTATTCATTTGACAGGGTATCTGTTCAAAATCCTACTGCTCACAACATGACTGAAGGGACGTAAGTATTATTTTGTTTTTCGGTTAAACAAACGATGTATTTTTTATATACGTTAGTGTTTGTACGTTCTTAAGTCTCTACCATAAAAAGTTGACATGAAAGACTCAAAGTAGGGCTATAAGGATTTGGCTGCACGAGAAGTTATCCTACTTTTGCGTGCTGTTCATGGTGCTGAAAATGAATCTTTGCGACGCTGCCCAAAATACGCTCTTTTAAATAGAATTGAAACTTCGGAAGTGTAGTGTTTATGATTATGATTAAATAGCGCTCTTCTAGGTAGTCAAATACATTAACTTTGTACTCACTGACCACTCACATCACCAAAAACCCGGTTCACTGCCTGTACCCCCATCCTTCTCCTATGCCAGGCATCTGCGGCGGCGAGGGGGCCCCTACAAGACGGAGGCAGCCACCGACCTGAGCCGCTGGAGACTGGCCAACGTGGAGGGGAGGCAGACCTGGCGCTATGTGGAAGACCACAAGACCCCGGAGAGGGAACAGACCATGTTAGAGGCACACTCTCTCGGCCTGGACACGGTAAACTTTCTTCTGTCAATTATCTAATTTGATATCAATGTGGTATCTCGTCGTGATGTCATATCGAGAGTTACGGTATATGTAAAAACAGTTTAATATACTGTACTGGAATATAGTCTTATCTAATCTTTGAGTGACCCCCAACAACAATAAGAGATAAAAACAACAAGGTGCACGTCCGTTTCTGAGATGGAAATTGAGAGCTTACTTGTAACGGTTCCAAATCCACTGTTGACCTCTATAACGCTAGGACGACCAAATGTCACCACCGAGAATCCCCTAAAAACAACAAGATGAGTATCAAAACAAACAGCTACCTGCAGCCAAAGCATATGACAGCCTCACCATGCCACAGGATCCTGGCTGACATCTGTATAACCAACTGGCCGCAGAGGTGGTTTAGCAGTTGTACACAAGAACAACATGACCTTGTTTGCTGGGTTCTTTCTCCTCCTTTTGATCACATCAACCATGTTTCATGGTTAACGGTCAAGGTTTCCTAAGAACATGATTTTGTCCTGATTTTGGGTGACACGTGGATGTCTCTCCAACTGGCTGAGAACCTTTTAGTCAGACATGAGAAATGAGTTAAAGAGGGAAGAGCACAATATCCTTCAGGTATCTTTTCCAAACATAGCCACAACCCCAGATTCCCGTTCAATACTACCAACAAAGTTATAAACCCCTAATGTCTATTCTTTAAATCATCCACTAATCTCATGCAAGTAGTTAAACAAAGTTTTACAAGCTAGGAATTGGACGTTAGATCCAACATCTCAAATATGGATTGATGCCTCAGAACAACCTGACTTTTAAAGTAGTGTTCCTTTACCTCTGGAATAGTCCAATCCTGCTTTCAGACCACCATAGTTCAGCCGCTTATAAAGAAGGTCTTAATCATAGTTCATCATAGGTCTCGATTGTTCTTGATTTTTTTAAAATCAAGTACCACCCTGGATACATTTCAATCTGGTTTACCACCATGGTACCAAAATAACCTGGGTTAACCAAATATCTTCTCCAGGCTGCAGAGGGCGGAAACTGCTCACTTTTAATTATGCTATAGACTTTCAACACAGTCGATCATAACATGTTGATTGGCCGTTTGAGAGACTTGGTTGGAATTTCTGGTTCAGCCCCGGATTGGATTCGCGCCTAAATCAGCAATAAAACCAGAACTAAAAACAGCAACCAAATCACTCCAATCATTGCAGAACTACATTAGCTCCACAAAATCCTGTTGAAAATCCTAAAAACCCTAATCTTGAGAGCTGTTTGTTGCCGTACCAACAGAGTGGGTTTGTGAGGGCGTCGCTGGCGGTCCACACGGCGGCGGACACGGCCCTGAAGGGGATGGGCTTCTACAGCCTGCTGCAGGCGGAGGACGGCCACTGGGCCGGGGACTATGGGGGGCCCCTCTTCCTGCTGCCAGGTATAACACGCGCACAAGCGCGCCTTTTGTGTTTGAGTGTGTGTGTGTGAGTCGTTGCCTGTTGTGTGTGTGTGTGTGTGTGTGTGTCGTTGCTTGTGTGCCTGTGTGACTGTGACTGTGTGTATGTCATTGCCTGTTTGAGTGTGCATGTGTGTGTGTTTCATTGCCCATGTGTGCTGTGGCATCCCGCCGCTGGACCTCGGACCGGGCGGGTCCGAGGAGACGCAGTAGACTTGGTTTGCCGTCGCCACCCTCCAGCCGGCGACAGAGAGCACCACGTCTCTCCCCCCAATCAGCGTGATCGGGGACACCTGGCCGGAGGAAGGGAAAGGACCAGGAGCCGGCATAAAAGAAGCTCCAGACCGGGTGAACCGGGAGAGTGACACGGAGGGCGTCCGCACCACGGAGCGAGTGACACGGAGGGAGCAAGCACCAGGCCGGGCGAACGGCGAAGCGACACGGAGGGATTCCGCACCACGGCGTCGAACTAGAGGCTCCCGGAGACCCTAGCACGAGGATGCAGACGAATTATTCTTGGGAAATAAACGCCGACTGCGGCTTTAACCCTTGCTCACCGTGTGATTCCTACCGGGCACCTGACACGCGGGGAAACGGGCTGCCACTGTGCGTGTGTGCTGCAGGTCTGCTGATCACCTGCCATGTGGCTCAGATCCCGCTGGCCGAGGCCTGGAGGAAGGAGATGGTGCGGTACCTCCGCTCAGTGCAGCTCCCTGATGGAGGCTGGGGCCTGTATGTGTTCCTCCATCTCTACACCGTGTACCTGGAACAACACACACGTGGGCAGGCAGAGCAATGAAGCATGCATGCATTGCCTGACCACGTTGGACGTTGAAACGTTGAAACCTGTAATAAGCTGATTCATTTAATTTCATGTGTTCTTTATTTAGACAGATTGAGGGAGGTATATAAAAGCTTTACGAAGCTATGATTCTTATTTTGAAAAGGAAAGTTGATTAAGACATTTAGGTAAATTGAGTATTGAAATGTTTTTATTTATAAATAGGAAAAGAGGTTTAAATAAAACGTTATGTTATACTTGGAAGCTGATCGCAATGCTCTTAATATGTTCATATCAAAAGATATGCTTATGTTTTGTCTTGTGTTTTCTTGTGTAGCCATATTGAAGACAAGTCGACCGTGTTCGGCAATGCTCTGAGCTACACTTCACTGAGGATTCTGGGAGTTCAGCCCGATGACCCAGATATGATTCGGGCTCGGAACAATCTGCACAGCAAAGGTCAGAGGGTAACCCTTGAATTTTCTTTCTACATATTTCTAACATATATCTGCATTTTATGCCATTCTGCTAACTGAATCTTTAAAAATAAAAGCAAAATAAAAAAGCATACTACATTGCCTGTATATATGTGTTATCGTGTTGCACTGTACACAGGCGGTGCTGCAGGGATTCCACTCTGCACTCTGGGTGCACCCTTTACTAAACCCTGTTCTACACCCTATTCTACTAAACCCTGTTCTACACCCTATTCCATTAAACCCTGTTATAGACCCTATTCTACTAAACCCTGTTCTACATCATATTATACTAATCCCTGTTGTACTACTAAACTTTGTTCTAAACACTATTCTATTAATCCCTGTTCTACACCCTATTCTACTAAACCCTGTTCTACACCCTATTCTTCTATTACCTATTCTATTACACCCGGTTCTACACCCTTTTCTTTTACTCCCCAATCTACTACACCCGGTTCTACACCCTATTCTCTACTGTCTATTCTACTACACCCGGTTCTACACCCTATTCTCTACTCCCTATTCTACTACACCCGGTTCTACACCCTATTCTACACTCCCGATACTACTACACCAGGTTCTACACCCTATTCAACAACCTATTCCACTCAACCCTGACTACATCCAATTACACTAAGCCCTGTTCTATAACCTATTATACCAAACCCTTTTCCTCCAGTTCTCTAGTTGAGTCATTGCATAGAATAACAAAATAAGGACTTTTCAGTTATTAGTACCAAAATGGACCAAACAGTGTAAATCAAACGAAAGACAATAATTCAAAGTCTAATAGCAGCAATATATATATATATCATTGCATAATACTGAGAGTGGAACAACAGTGCATTTGCTATATTTATAAATGTAAAAAGAAAAGTAATCAAATTAAATATAGGCCTAAAAATTGAAAAACACCAGAAGAAAATGCTTATGGAGGATAATACATGTGTGTGTCAGGCTGTTCCCTACTTGGATGCCGGCCCACCCTTCCACACTGTGGTGTCACTGCCGGCAGGTCTACCTGCCCATGAGCTACTGCTACGCCGTCCGTCTGGCGGCCAAGGAGGACCCTCTGGTGCTCAGCCTCCGACAGTTGGGTGCTGGTAGTTTCCACGACCAAACTACAGGAGGCGCCAAACTCAAGGGATTAATGCCTGCAGTCTTACTGCCAAGGCGTTGTTGTGCTTTACTTTTACTTACTTTACGTAATGAGTTACTTTCTGCAAATAATCCACATGACCAAAGGCTACCTGTGTTGAGTAATATATTCAAAAGAATGATGAAACATGATAAGCAGGGTTAAGATAAAGATTGAAAATAAGACCTGCAAAGGAATCAGTTGGCAGGTTTTTAAAAAACTTTATCCTAGAATTGAAAAGCAATACATTGGCTATTAATTATATAATTATATGGAAATAATTATGTACTTCATCAATGAACAATGGAAGCTTTCTATTTGTTCCTTCCTTTATGTTGAAGAAGCACTGCAGGATTTAACCTAGCATTAGAATGGATAAGGGGTTAAACCCAGGTTAGGGTTATGAACCTCTGGGTTAAAGTTGAACTCTCTCTTTCTCTGTGTTCCTCAGGAGCTGTACGTCCAGGACTATGAAAGCATCAGCTGGCCGGCCCAGAGGAACAACGTAGCAGCCTGCGACATGTACACCCTCCACAGCCGCCTGCTCGACTTTGCCTATAGTACGCAGCTCCCCTCTGACCTCTGACCTCTGTCGCATCCATCATATGCGGCAGCAGTAACACAGCTTAAAGGGTCCCCGGTTCGAATCCTGCGGTCCTATCACTTCTTTGCTAATCACCCTCGTTTTGCACCAACATTCCTCTCTATCTTCACTCTCTTGTCTATAAAGGAACAGAAGCCCACACAAAATATATGAATCAATAAATAATGATTAGATGCAAATGATGAAACACTACAACCTCCCACATCAGGACGCAGGGATGCTAATGTTTCAACGTATGTCTATGCTACGGTAACAGCTCCTCTAGTCTCAGCTCGAGAACGCTGGCCCGTGTCTGGGTCTGCTGCTGGTGTGTGTGTGTTTGTGTGTGTGGTTCTAACCGGCGTGTCTCCCCAGTGTTCATGAACGTGTATGAAGCCCACCACAGCAAGGGTCTGAGGGGCAAGGCCGTGAAGGAGCTGTACGAACACATCCAGGCAGACGACCGCTTCACCAAGTCCATCAGCATCGGCCCGGTGAGACACAGGGGTTCCACCTGTCCTCCTCTCCCCGCTGTTACATCAATGTACTCTGACTAAATGTCACAAAATGTGTGTACTTTAAATCGGAAATTGGTTACACTGAAGCGGAGGTTTAAAATGACCTTAAGCTAAAATCACAACTGCAAGATAGATAGATAGATAGATAGAGCGATAGATATTTTATTAATACTGAATGAAATAAAGGAAAACAAAATCTACTTATAGCCTTCTGCCAAGCAGTATCCACAAAGTATCCATTATATTGTCCACCAGTAGGAGGCAGTATAATGAAATGGTTAGGGCGTTTATACACATTGGGACCTAGATCAAAAGTTCTTGATTCAAACCCCAATGATGCTCTAACCCCTACCTGCTCATTAAGGTCACATAAGAAGATATGTATACATGTAAAGGGGTTGATCATCTACTGAATGACTAAGTAGTAGCCCTTTGCTGGTCTCCGGTCCCCAGATCTCCAAGACCATCAACATGCTGGTGCGCTGGCACGTGGACGGACCCTCCTCCCCCGCCTTCCAGGAGCACGTGTCCAGGATCCCGGACTACCTCTGGTCAGCCCTCCCGCCTCTTCTAGTCCCCCCTGCATAGAGTCTTGTGTTAATCCAGTCCCCACATAGACTCTAGCCTTCTAGTCTCTTAGTCATTTAGTCTAGTCTCAAAACTTGGTCCTGCTAATGCTAACCATGCTATAATTGTATGCACTCAAGACAATGCAAGATGCCATATGTATTAACAATAGAAAAGTCAAAATGAACATCCAACGACATCCACCTTGACTAATTGTTGGGCCATTCCCTGAAGGTATAAAAAGTGTCAAACATGTTTTTACCTCTATATAAACAGAACTGGATGACCTGACATGATTTTCTTTTGCGGCCATCTCTAGGCTAGGATTGGACGGCATGAAAATGCAGGTGCGTTTGGAAATCTGCCACAGCTTACAACCGTACAGAGCTATGAATAACACATATGTTATTATAGTTAAGTTGTGTTAAGTCTGTGTTGTCTGATGCAGGGGACCAACGGATCCCAGCTGTGGGACACCTGCTTCGCCGTGCAGGCCTACCTGGAGGTGACGTCTTCCTGCTTGGTTTTATATAAGTTGAACATATTTACTATCAAATCAATTTGATATCTCCTTTTTTAATTAAATGTTCTACGTGAATATTATCTTCCATCTTACACATTCATTGTATCTAACCTTTCATATTCTCTCTATTAGTTTTCAGGAGTCCCTGTTTCAACTGTTTGTTTAAACAAACTTATCTTTAAGTTTATATTGTCGTTTCCTGACACTTTGTATTTCCTGAAGTGCGACAAAAAGTCCTTGGATACAAATTCCTTGTTTAAAATAAGTTTGATTACGATGTATGTGTAAGCTCAAGAAAATAATTTACAATTTTTTTACTTATCGGGTCCGTCAGGCAGGTGGTCAGGACAATCCTAAACTGGCTAAATGTCTTCAACGGGCTCATCAGTTCCTCACCTTTACACAGGTAATTTTGAAACAATAATAACATTTTAAATATATATAAATAAATGTGGATATAAATATTACGGAGCGTAAAGATGAGATAATGTTATTTATTTATCTATTTGTAAAGCATGAGAAACTTTTGATTAGCTAACTTGAATTAGATAAAGCCTTTTCAGATCTTCCATCAGTTAATAAACCGGTTGTTTCCCTCCAATAGATCCCAGAGGACCCTCCAGAATACCAGAAGTACTACAGACAGATGAACAAGGAGAGAGAGAGAGAGAGAGAGAGAGAGAGAGAGAGAGAGAGAGAGAGAGAGAGAGAGAGAGAGAGAGAGTTATACACTGCGTCTCTGTTTATTGAGAGAGAGACTGCCTGTCTGTCTGTCCATGCAGGTACGTGTGAGATGAGCTAGCATATCCATCATAGATTGGTAAGGTACATACACACCAGGGATGGAAATTAACACCCGCCACACGCCATTTGCGGGTGGATTTGTATGGTGGCGGGTGCATTGTGTCCCTTCACCCGCCACTGTGTCGGGTAATACTTTCCAGTCAGGTCCGATCAAATTTGCATATTTAATACATTCGTCATACGGCGCTGCACAGTTCCACAACCATTACTGTCAACATCCGGCCTCTTTCTTCTTCTACGCCTCTTTTGCTGAACTGCGACTGTCAACATCCGGGATAATAAACCGGTAACCATAGAGATAATATGCCGGTATCAACATTCGGTATAGTATGCTAGGCTAATTATTGACATATAAAGAAAAAACTACTAGAGAAAGCAATGTTGCGTTTCCTCACCGGAGGAAAGAGAACAGCTGAGGAGAGTGTAGGCCAGGTACAGGTGGCGGATGATAGTACGCCTGTCATCCCCAAAAAGAAGCGTTGTTTTAATGAGAGATGGCGAACATCGGACAGTAGGCAACACCGTGACCGGCTGGTGTTTGACGGGACAAGCCAGACAATGTTCTGTGCTCTCTGTGTAAACATGCTTCGGATGGCCACAGGTCCAATAGTTTTGTGAGTGGGACACAAAACCTAAAATTGGAAGCCGTGGATGACCACGAGTCCTCAAAAAGTCACCTTCACGTTTTGAAAATTGCCAAGGGAAAATCAGCGCCCGAAACCACGACAGCGATGAGGACGCTCGTTAGCCTCAAAACAGCCCAGCTTGATAGAAGTTAGTTCGAAATGCACACGCAATTGCCAAAAAGGGAAGGCCATTTCAAGACTTCGAATGGCACTTCACGTAAGTTATTATTTTATTTTCTAATAGGCCTGATGCAAGTTTGTTGCTGTTGCAACAAACTAGCATGTTGGGTAACCTTAGAGCTCTGCTCACTTGTTTGGCAAACAGCTGCTTTTTGTCAGTCTGGTCAAAACAGATGTCAAGTGTGTGTGCTAAGACGTAGGGCTGTCCCGAATACCATTATACAGGCTTCGAATACTCGTTGGATATTCCGAGCGAGTATTCCAATACTCGTTCTAAAACAACAATAATAATTGAACAGTAAAAAAGTCAGAGTTCCTTACTTTGCTGTTGTTCCATTCCAAATCAGCTGTCATCTGTGCCATCGTGGCCCTTACAGGAGCTTATCAATTCATCCCGTAACGTGCATATAAATCCGTACAAAGATCCAATGTTTAGTCGTTTGTGTCCATATTAAATCCATCATTGACCGGGTATTCCTTTGACAAAAGCCAGTCTGTGAATGCGCAATAGCAGGGCTGCATAGCGAACGTACACAAACAGATACGCTAACGAGTTCCTATTTATTTTTATATATATATAGTTTAATGTATTCTGACGTTTTTCAATGTGTCTTGCACTTATTAAGTCATTGTTTCTTGTTCTTGTTTCTTCATGGTCTGTTTTCAAATGTTTAATTTCGAATGCATAGGCAGAGTATGAGTCTTCCTATACCGAGAGGATACATCTGTTGCATTATAGGGGCAGATTTCCTTATACATCTGGTTGAATTGAAGAAATTAAAAGGCCAGTGCATTGAAAAAACAAATGTTCCTATTGACTTATGATGGTGTAGCCATGCATGTTGTTTTATTGTTAATATGTCAATTTGTTTTTTATTGAAAAAACTTTGTATAGATGAATTATCCCCAAACTTGTCATTGTAACACCTTTGAAATAAACATGACTTAACATGGCAGATACCTGTGCATTGTTTATCATATGCGGTAAGAGTGTAATATTTTCAACTCAGTTCCTTGGTAGCGCCTACTTACAGTAAAAATCACTTCTGATGGAAAAAATGATGTGTATGAAAAACACTTTTCTTATCTAGTGTTACTATTATATTGTTTAAAATGTACGCATATGTTAAAATATATAGCGTAGAAAAAGTGGCTGGTAAAAAAGATGAGTGGCTGGTAGATTTTTAAATCTACCAGCCACAGTGGCTGGTGGGCAAAAAAGTTAATTTCCATCTCTGATACACACACTCACATACACACTGGCGCGAGCGCACATGCCAGCAAAAATACTCACACACTCTCTCTCTCTTTCTTTCTTTCTTTCTTTCTTTCTTTCTTTCTTTCTTTCTCACACTATGGGTGTTCATGGCTTGACTTTCCTCCTTCAGGTCCACTTTGAGGGGAGGACTGAAATACTGCAGGAGGCTGCAGAGAGGCAACGGCTCCTGGGAAGGGTGGGTTCAACATTTATTGATCATTGTTTAATTCTCTGTAATGTTCTGTAATGTTCTGTAAAGATCTGTAATGTTTATTGATCATATATTAAACAGGAGCTGTAGTCAACAATGTTGATTTTCTTTCTCTTTCTCTTCATTTTGTCTGCCTTTTCGCCCAACACTTTAATCCTAAACAGGTGATAATTTTCATAATTAAATAATAAAAACGTTACATGTAATTAAAAGGCAGGTACCTGCCAGTCCTTAAAGGTCCCATGACATGCCACCAAGTGTGAGTGTGATCAGCTGTTACAAGCCGTTTTGTAAATCTTCCCCTTGTGACATCACAAGTGGGCGATAGATGAGCAACGGTTGCTACAGTCCACTGGGTAGGCTGGTAAACTGATCTATCCAGCACACATCTAGGTGGACATGCCCACTTGTGATGTCATAAGGGGCAGATTTTCAAAACGGCTTGTAAGGCTAATCACACTCACACCTGGTGGCATGTCATGGGACCTTTAATAACCTATATCTGTATTCATTGGAACCCACTTTGGATAAAAGTGTCTGCTAAATGGCACAAAACATAACGCATAGCATTGAATAGTGTTGGAAAGGTCAGGTAAGATCAGGGTGCGATTTGTGAAAAAACCAGAGGGGGGGATAATTTAAAGAAACATTTTAAAATGTTTCAAAATGAAGACGGACCCTGTGTATTTTGGTTGTTAATTATTACGATGTAATGGTGAAAATACTTTGGGTGGGGGGGATATCCCCACCGAGGATAAAAATTATTCAGCAGAGGGTAGGACGTGTAAACCAGAGGGGGGGATAATCCCCACCATCCCCAGCGGCAAATTGCACCCTGCGTAAGATGTGTGTTTTCCACCAGATCTTGGGGGGTGTGCTTCACCTATGGGGCCTGGTTTGGATTGGAGGCCTTTGCCTGTATGGGCCACGTCTACCAGGACGAGTAAGAAACACCGAAAACGTACCTCAATAAAAATAGACACTCGTTTTATATATCGGAATTATTTCACTTTATAATTGCTTTATCTTCCCCTACCTCCCTTCATTTTCTCTCTCTCTATCTCTCTCTCTCTCTCTCCATCCCCCAGGGTGGTCTGTGGGGAGGTGAGGAGGGGCTGTGACTTCCTGTTGCACATCTCCGGTGTGTTCAACAAGAGCTGTGCCATCAGCTACACCTCCTACAGGAACATTTTCCCCGTCTGGGCATTGGGTCGCTTCTCCGCCCTCTACCCCTCCAGCTCCCTAGCCGGGAAGGTCAAGCTGTGACCCCTGGTGGATAACCGACGACCCACCGACCAACAGCCACCAGCTGTCACAGCAGAAACGCCTAAAGGATGTGAAGTGAGTCCTGAAGTGGTGCCCTGGCTGTCACCGCAGGAGGGAACAGGCTACCATTTTTCGAACTGACAAGAATCACCCAACATTTCAGACTGAAGCTATACAGACCGATGCACTCAGATGTCTGTGTTTACATTCCATCGCCCGATGTGAAGGGATTAAGGACTACATTTAATCAATAAAATAAATAAATACATGGCAGTTTGCTGTGATCAGACATGCGCAGTAGGAGTGTGTTTTTTTCCTCTAATCGCCAATGGATTTTTTTGTTATCTTCAGCAGATGGAAAGAAAGTATGCGATGTGTGCTCATGGGCTAACAACCCACTTCATCTATTTTATTGTCAGTTGCACAGAACAAAAGAATCGGACTGGCCACGCCCTGACAAGTCTTTATGACAAATGCTAGACGAAAATAAAAAGGAGCAGACTTGCCCCTCAAAGCACTTCCTGATGACTGATGAATGATCAATGGTACAGGGCGGTTGTCTTCCATGCAGGTACACCCTTTGGCACAGCGATCGTGCTGGTCCTCTTGAAGCACGTGGGGAGAACAGACAGACTGAGGGGCTGATAAAAGAGATCACTGAAGACCTCTGCTCGCTTATCAGCGCATTCCAATCACCTTCCCTGGCATGCCGTCTTGCCAGTTTAAACGGTATACGCCCCATACCATATGTTAGCAAGCTAACATTTAAAAATATATATGTTTGTATGACGTACTACCATCAGAAGCGATCATTATAAGAAGGGGCAGGGCCTTCAAGATGGAAAACCAGATTATATTGTGTCTACTATTTAAATCTGACACATCTGATGTCATGTTTCTTCTTGCCCCAACAACATATTTTTTTGTTTTAACTAATAATTGTGAATTATATCCAAGGGCCAATTACTATTTCGATAAGATAGTATTCACGTTTACAGGATAAATTCACTATTTTGTCATTTCTAAGTCAATTGAATGCTATCTCTGTATTTAACCCATCAATAAGCACCAGGGCCTGTGGGAGCGCCCAGGGGCCGATGTGTGAGGGCGTAGGGCCATGGTGAGAGTATTGACCTTTCAAGACATTGTTAGCACATCAGCCTGTGTGAATAATAGTGTCTTGTGAAATATGAACTTCCTAAAATAGTGCATAGTGATGTAAAACGGTTGTTTACTTGGAAGTTAGGAAACCTAAACACACTTTCCCAACACCCCCACAGGGAAGTGGTTTTAGTGTGACTGTGGTTTTCAACTGGCAGCCACTCAGTGATCTGATGGTCTCATGTGTTGTAACAAATTAATTTAAACGGTTGTCATATTTGCCTTGACTGCCCGCACGGTATCCACAGCCCCCGCACTGCCTCTGCCATCCGCTGCCCTGCGAATCGCAGGTGTATTCAGACATGCACACATCCAGAAAGAAACACACAGACACTGGTGTATTACTAGATGCCGTTTATTTGTGAATTAGGGGCCCCTATAGGCGAAGCGGTGCATTGCGCTTATGAGGAATTAAGGCGCGTTCATCGTCCTAGTGATAATCGTCCTGGTGATATACGCTCACGCTTACGCGTGCTCCCGACAGCGACAGTTCATGTGCGCTACGTTGGGAATATAAAAGTTCTTCAAAGCAGGGATTTTTTATCCAATAAAAACCATTCAGAACTAAACAGAACTTAGTAGGATCAGTTTCAAATTTGCATGCCTTTATTTCCTTGACGCCTATCACCTAATATCCTATTGCTTTTATGTATGAGAAGCACATACAGTACTGCCACTGTATGGAAGGCAACACTTGCCATAATCTAGAGCTTTTTTTACCAGTACACAACGTTTACAACTGAGCAAAGTCGATGCCAACAGACGGTTACATCAATCTGTCAATCATTAGTAAAGTATGTGATATGATGGTTGATTCTTTTATATTGAGTAAAACGTTCATGTTCTACCATGTTCATGATCGTCACTAGTAAACCATACGTCACACACTGGGCAACCCTGTTATCAAAATCTGGCCCCAGTTGCCGAATGGAAGTAGAAACATAAGAGCGTCATGAGGTGTCGTTCACGAGAACTTTCCGACGTCGGGAAAATGTTTTCCCCATAATTTCCAGCGATGTGACCACAGCAGTACTCACTGTGACGTCACTGAGTAAATAAATGAAGTCATTGAATGAGATGTCAGCGCCAAAAAAAGACTGTCCAGAAAAAACATAGATGGACATTATGTGTCCATGAGGCAGAAATGTTTAGCATACATAATTGTTATCCATTGGGGTGGACATGCTGATTGACAGTGTATTCACAAAATTATTATTATTAGGTATTCACAGTCTATCTGAGGATAGACTGTGAATACCTTATAATAATATTAGGTTTTGTTTTTCACTTCCCTAATCCAGATATAAACTTGTGGCATTTGAGCCATGACTTGTTCTACTCGCTGTTATCCTTTTCCACTGTGACATAATGATGCAGTTAGTGGTCATTTCACTGCAGAGAGTTGCACATATTGTATTCCTTACCAGATTGTATGTTTAGGCCATGGGATGCTGGAGGACTCAGTGCTCGCCACTTAAAAAGGATTGGAAGTGAGGAAGAGCTCTCCTATTGTGCCAGGGACCCCTCCTCTACTCATCTGTGTGTTTTTTTGTCATATGCGCGAGTGGGATTTTGTTACTGTGCGTTTGTGTGCATGCATTAAACTTAAGCAACTTTGGAATCTTATCTGATTTACATTTGAAGGGGAGTGTGTTTTGATTTCATTCAACAGGCGATGACAAAACTATTCAATGTCACTCCCTGCACGGTGAGATGGAAATGATAAATAGGTTATGGCCCGCAGAGGTGACACATTGTGTTCACCTCCCTGCCTCAGGCTCACTTCAGTTCGTTCTCTCGGATCAGAAACTCTAAAGTGTGTTTCCACTCCTTGTGTGATTCATCTTTTGTATGAGAAGGGTGGTGGGTGAAATTACTTTGCCTGTTTCTCAGTTGATTTCTCTTACTTTGTCGTTGTTGTTTGCTGAAATGAACTATCGCTCTACCAAATCGCCACGTGATTTTGATGCTTTGGTAGTTTTGGTGATGGAACAAAAGGGTCCAAAGAGAGCTTGTAAATCAAGGCAAGGGTGCTTGGGAGGGAGGAGGAGCCAAGATGGCTACTATAAAAGGGGAGCATTTGATAGTATTTCCTGAGATCTACATTCTGACTCACAGTAAGTTCATCTCTGAAATGACTTTTACTGAAATGTTGTATTAGTTTTCTTAAGATGTGGTTCACAAAGGAAAGGCAGTATATATTTTATGAATTGATGTGTATGTAGTCTTCACTTCCTTACATTTACTGATAGCAGTGAATGTATGTGATGCATTTATGAAAGTATTTTATGTTTATCTATCGGTCTTTGACAGTGTTTAACTTTGAACCTCTGTATACCAAGTATACTGTTTAGGCCTTCTATATACTTATTCAACTGTTTATGTATTTTTAAATTTCAGGATTTGAACTACGAATATTGAAATGTCGGATCAAGATGAAGGTAATAATAATCTAATATTTATACCACTGAAGAATGTTAATATGATGATGAAAGCATGTTATCTTCTGTGGTGTTCTGTTGTTTACTGTCCAACAGGTATTTTACTTTACAGATACTTTTTTGTTTAATGTATTGAATGCTATTGCTGCTTTCTTGGTCAGGTCTCCCTTTTAAAATATGTTTTAGACAGAGACCAACCTGCTTAAAAGTAAAAATGCTATAATCTTTCTTTGAAATATCCTCTAAAAAACATTGTCAGCATTGGGATATGGTTAAACTCTGCAGCAGAGTAAATTAAATCTCAAGCAAGCCTCACGTTTTGCGGATGGGTGGGATTTGGAGAGAGTACGGAAAGGCAAGGGTGACGAGCAGTGTTTTGTTATTGGAACCTCATTTAGACTGAAAGATTCTTGCATATTGCACCAAAGGAATAGAGCATTAACATCTCTCCTGTACGTGAACAGGAAATCAGGGGCCCTTCGGCTGCAAGCCACGACCGGTCTGCCCTCCTCAACCATGCCCTCCTCAACCATGCCCTCCTCAACCATGCCCTCCTATAATATGCCCTCCTCAACCATGCCTTCCTCAACCCTCCTGCTGCCACCATGGGTGCCATGGGTCTTGTGGGCACGGGCATTACCATGGTCAAGGGCATGGTCATGGCCATGGACACTGCAATTAGATTTTCTAGTGTGTGGGGTTATTAATAAAAATTTCATTGTTGTTTAACAATAAAATAAGAATTACCAGTTCAAAAAAAGAGTTTGGCCATAATATGCAAGGTGAAGTCTAATTGCAATAATATCTGCTTGTGTATATTCCCGGAATATGTTTATTCTTCATAATCTTCCTGCATAAATATAATTTGACAAGGTCTCTCTTAGAAACCTAATATCTCATGATACCTTCGTTAGTTGTTCCTGCAAGAGGGCTTTGAAGAAGTATGCTCCTGAGCGTAATGTCTATTTGAACGAGCAGAAGATTGTGTCATTGACCAAGGCTGCTGTCTTTGCAGACGTGTTCACACCAACCCATAAAATAAACCGTCTCCAATACCTATAAGTGTTTAACAGCGTGAGTGCCACTAATGCCATAAAGGAGGTGTTCCTGTGATGGCTGATCGCTATGTTCTGTAGAGAAACAAGCCAGAACCCAACAAAGCCTCCAGCTTTTGTCAGGTCCAGTTATAGATTTGTATCAGTTACTGGTCAGCCAAGTGACAAATGGAACAAGACTGAATTGTCTTCTACGCAAGAGATGTCTCAGTCGTGTATGCCTACTCGAGGCCAGACAAGAAAGTTTCCAATTATTTTATCTGATATAGAAAAAAAAATGCTCTGCATACTAATCACTCAAAGCTGAATTGTCGTCTAGAATGTTAATCATGACATTATATATGGACATATTTCATATTTATTATATTAAATATGTATAATATATTTATTATATTATACATATTTCAATGTAGCTCTGTAAAGCACTTTGAACTGGCAATTCTGGATTAAGGTGCCATATATAAATGCAACTTTCTGTTATTTTGTTATTACTCTCTATAGATAAAGTTTAAATTCCTATTCCTACACCTAAGTATACTTAGGTGTACACCAGTCCTTGCTTAAAACAACACCAACAATATAGAGAACAACTGTAACAGGTTAGTTTAAACTAGGAAGACAATAATGTAAGAAGTCCCTCCTCTCTTCGATAGATGGCAGTGTGCACATGGCCGTACTCCAGGCTCGATTCTTATTTGCTCGATTGTTCACACGCCCCTCATCGTTGATGTTTGCAATAGCCAATCAGAAGCGAGTGTTTCAGGAAGTGACTGTATCTGCGAGACAGCAGAACAACAAGTAATCAAGTCATAAATTCGAATACAAGCATGATGCCACCAATCATGTATACCGCTTACAGTTATGTTTAGTTTCACTTGGTATCGAACGTTTTTCATGCATTTCTCTTCTATGCATGCCAATGCTAAGCTAAGCTTCAAGGCTACATGAAGTTTAAAATGAGATAGGTGGTCTCTCTTTTTGAAGGTTGATAGGGACTGTAAATTGTTAGTAGTAATAATCTTATAATAGACGTTTCACTAAACATACAGCTATGTAACACATTATTGGAGTGCTATTGATGACTTGACTCAATGCAACAATGCTTCTTCTCAGTCATTTCTATTGCTGCCAAGAAATATAATACTCACAATTATACAATTCTATACATTAAGATAATTTGGCTTTATGTTCTCCAGATAGTTATTTTTATCATGTATTTCTTTAGATTGAGGTCCATCTGTGGACTACAAAGATTACAAGCACACATGGTAAGTGTACCTTTTTTTTTGCTCTTTCTCCAGTGATTGAGATGATATTCACCTTTGACCTACATTTGTTTATTGTTCACTGTAATCAAGGCAAGGGTGCTTGTGAGGGAGGTAATTGAGTGTTAGTGCTTTATAACACAAGAAAAGCCACAAGGTTACTTAATTTATTTTACTTTTATTTAGAATAATTTAAATGCAATGTTCAGCAGTGTTGTAAAATGAGCAATTTACGTTTTATTGTAATTTTTGAAATGGGCAAATGAGAAATGTTTGTATCTACTTAAGTTTTACCTTCCCATCAGATTTAAATGCAGTCATTCTCTGATCTCTCCTCCATATAATTTAACCTTTGCTGTGTGGACTCTATTATGGAGCAGATTTCGAGTGCTTCGGCCCCAGAGGTTCTGCTGTTGAAGGTGGGCCGTGCGGGAGTGATCACCCTGAACCGACCCAAGGCCCTGAATGCCCTCAACCTGACCATGACCCGCCTGCTCTACCCCCAGCTCAAGGTATATAGAAGTCAAAGTTCAAATCCTGCAGTACATAATGTGCGTCTGTATCCAGAGCTGTTGAAACAAGCTTTCTGCACAAGCGCTGATGAACATGTTTGAATTAATTATTGTACTGCACAATAATAGTAATCTGGCCATGGTGTGTTTGTTATAGCCACCCCTGTGGTCTGTGTGTATATGGAAATAAAGCATGGAGTAGATCGGCCAGCATCAGAGAAACATGCTGCACACCAGACGTGGAACTATTATGTGTGTCTTTTAGACCGAGATGCCTCCCCCGAGAGTTTGGCCAAGTGACAGTGATAGCTGTTTATGTCCCACCCTCTGGCAATGACGCACACGCAGCGAGAGATAATCACAAACTACGCTCAGCGCATAGAAACAGATAATCCAGATTCATCTGTATTTATTATGGGGGATTTTAATTCCTGCAGACTGACTAAATCAGTACCAACATTCCAGCAGTATGTTAAATGTGCCACCAGGGGCAAAAATACTCTTGATCTTTGTTGTGGTAATGTGAAAAACACCTACAAAGCAAGGCAAAAACCATCATTGAGCACTGCTGATCACAATGTAATACACCTTATACCTGCAACACCTGTACTTTCTCCCCTATACCTACAAAACCCAGTTACAACGGGAGGGTGTGTTAAAGAAAACGGTAAAGCAATGGGACAGCTCATGTACTGAATCTTGGCAGGTTTTCACTCAAGCTGACAGTCTGGAGGAAGCCACAGATGTAGCTACAGAATACATCACATTTTGTGAAGAAAACACTATACCTTCAAAGACAGTAGTAGTAGTGATAGTAAGGTTGTTGAGTCTAGTTTCGGTCACAAGGTGTGAACAATAGGCTTGATTGACTGGGCGGAGCTAAGGCTGCCTGAGCTACCATGTGCATTTAAAGGCTAAGTGTTAGTAGCGTCAGCTTTAGCGTCAGGACCCAGTAAACGAAGGACCCGGGAAACAAAGACTAAGGGAGTCTCTCTGTGGGAGTCCCGGGAAACAAAGACTAAGGGAGTCTCTCTGTGGGAGTCCCGGGAAACAAAGACTAAGGGAGTCTATCTGTGGGAGTCCCTCGAGGAAGACCTTAGAGGCCACTGTACTGTAGTTATGTGTCGTACTTCAATTATCGTTAGAATCTCTGTACTCATAGACGACGCCACAATAGATCCTCTGCTCGGCGTCGTAACCCATCCAATCTATGCCATTTACCCACCCTCGCCACCACTGACCTTGAAGTGATGGGAGGACTCTGGAATTGCCAGTCAGCGGTCAAAAAGGCAGACTCTATTTCGGCCTACGCGTCCCTCAATACCCTCCATTTCCTGGCCCTGACAGAGAGCTGGATCACTCCAGAGAACTCTGCCACTCCTGCTGCCCTTTCCACTGTTTACTCATTCTCACACACCCCTAGACCTTCGGGGCGAGGAGGAGGGACCGGACTCCTCATCTCTCCGATGTGGTCCTATCAGGTCCTTCCACTAGAACACTTGGCCAGATCTGCATTTGAACTCCACTCTGTCACTGTCACCCTTCCTATCAAGCTCTTCATTGTGGTAATCTACCATCCCCCTGGTCCCCTTCGTGACTTCTATGATGAAATGGATGCCCTTCTCAGCTGCTTTTCTGAAAATGGCACACCACTCGTTATACTTGGCGACTTTAACATCCTGCCAGAGAAGTTGCACTCACCTGAATTAACCAACTTTTTTGCCACCTTTGACTTAACACTATCCCCTTCTCCTCCCACACACAGAGCAGGGAACCAGCTTGACCTGATATTCAAAAGGTCCTGTGGCACCTCTGCTCTCTCTGTTACCCCACTCCCCGTATCTGACCATCACTTTGTTGCTTTTTCTCTTCCCTTAAAGTCCTCTCCCCCCTCCTCTCTAGTCCCCACATTGTCACCACCCGCCGCAACCTCAAAACTCTCTCTTCCTCTACGTTTGCCTCAACTGTTCTGTCTTCACTACCTTCTATTGAACAATTCTCTCAACTATCCACAGAGGAATCCTCTGACACTCTGCTATCCTCCCTCTCCTCCTCTTTGGACTCCCTCTGTCCCTTCCACTCTAGACCGGCGCGATCTTCACCCCCCCTCCTTGGCTGTCTGAATCTCTGCGGACCCATAGAGCAGAGTTGCGGGCAGCTGAGAGGAAATGGAAGAGATCAGACTGTCCTAATGATCTATCTCACTATCTCTTCTCTCTGATTTCACCTCCACTGTGTCAACAGCCAAATCTGCCTTCTACCGGACCAAAATTAACTCCTCCGCCTCAAACCCCAGGAAACTGTTTTCCTTGTTCTCTTCCCTCCTCAACCCTCCCTCCCCTCCTCCTCCTTCCTGCCTCACTGCTGATGACTTTGTTACCTACTTTACCCAGAAAGTAAAGGACATTAGCTCCTCTTTTATCACTGCCACCATCCTCCCTCCCTCCACCCCCACCTCTGCCTTTACCCAATTCATCCCTCTCACCTCAGACGAGGTCAACAGAATTATAACATCTAACCATGCCACCACCTGCCCCCTGGACACTATCCCTTCCTCCCTCCTCCAGGCTGTGTCAAACGACATCCTGCCATTTCTCACCGCACTTATTAACTCCTCCCTCACGTCTGGCATTGTTCCAACGTCTTTCAAGACTGCCAGAATAAAGCCTCCTCAAAAAACCAACCCTTGATACCACTGACATCCAGAATTACAGACCGGTATCTCTTCTTTCATTCCTCTCTAAAACATTGGAACGTGCCGTCGCTAACCAACTGTCCTCCTATCTCTCATCTAACAACCTGCTTGACCCTCACCAGTCAGGCTTGAAAAAAGCACACTCCAGTGAGACGGCTCTACTCGCGATGACTGAGTCCCTCCGTGCGGCCAGAGCCTCGTCCCTCTCATCGGTTCTCATCTCCTTGACCTGTCTGCAGCATTTGACACTGTGAACCACCAGATCCTCCTCGGCACTCTCGCCGAACTTGGCATAGCTGAACCTGCCCTTTCCTGGTTCACATCCTACCTGATGAATTGCACTTATCAGGTAACATGGAATGGCTCCTTGTCCAAACCTTGCACGCTTGATACAGGTGTTCCTCAAGGCTCTGTACTGGGGCCTCTTCTGTTCTCCCTCTACACCAGATCTCTGGGCTCTGTAATTACATCCCACGGCTTTTCCTATCACTGCTATGCTGACGGCACTTAGCTATTTCTCTCCTTTCCCTCATCTGACAAAGCCCTGATTGCAACACGCATATCTGAATGTCTGGCAGAAGTCAGCACCTGGACAACTGCCCACCTGAGGCTTAACCTCAACAAGACTGAGCTCCTCCTAATACCAGGGAAAGATTGCCCACACATGGACTTACTGGTCACTGTTGAGAACATCACTGTATCTCCTTCTCCAACTGCCCAAAACCTTGGTGTAGTGTTGGACAATCAGTTATGCTGCACCGCAAACATCACTGCGGTGGCCCGATCCTGCAGATTTGCACTTTACAACATCCGCAGGATCCGGCCCTTCCTCACAAGGCAAGCAGCTCAGCTTCTAGTCCAATCACTGGTCATCGCCCGACTCGACTACTGCAACTCGCTCCTGGCTGGACTCCCTGCCTCTGCGATTAAACCCTTGCAGCGCATCGAGAATGCGGCAGCACGCCTCGTGTTCAACCTACCAAAGTTCTCACATGTGGCCCCCCTCTTCCGAGACCTCCACTGGCTCCCTGTAATAGCTCGCATCAGATTCAAGATGATGGTACTGGCATACAAGGCAGTCGATGGAACTGCCCCTGCCTACCTCCAAGCATTAGTAAAGCCACACTCCCCAGCTCGATCCCTCCGCTCAACTACCTCAGCTGGACGTCTGGTACCGCCATCGCTAAGAGCAAGCAAAGGTCGATCAGCGAAGTCACAACTTTTCTCTGTTTTGGGACCTCAGTGGTGGAACGAACTCCCTACCGATGTGTAGCATCTACAGTAGCTGCTATCGTTGCTTTACACGGGGAATGGGTTAGCCTAGCGATTGTAATACTTGCACTTGGTTCTATGAACATCTTTACTGTATCGACAGCGATATATTGTTTCACTTCTTATGACAAATGTACTTATTGTAACAAATGCACTTATTGTAAGTCGCTGTGGATAAAAGCGTCTGCTAAATGCCCTAAATGTAATTAAAGACAATGTGCTGCTATATGTACAAAATAAATCAATCCGTTTTTGATACTGCACTTTAATCAGTTATAAAGGGCCATATGAAACGCAATGTGCTAGAGGTGCCAAAAAGTTTGGTAATGCCATTTTTTTTTTGTCGTGAGAAAAAAATTGTGGCAGAGCAACGTGATATCAATTCTAAGCTAAAAAATCATGATTCATATTTTTCCCCGAATCGTGCAGGCCTACACTGCAGCTCAATCAGAACCATCTCCACAGGATGTCCTCAAGGCTCTGTGATCTCCCCAGTCCTCTTGACCCTCTAAGCCAACAAATCCTGACATGGTATATATTAAATACTCTGACGACACAGTCATCGTGGATACCACCAACTCATTGCAGCAACTGCAGTCTGTGGTGGACGACTTCTCTCTCTGGTGCAGGTATAACAATCTCACAGTGAACATCTCAAAAACCAAAGAGATGGTCATAGATTTCAGGCGCTCCTCCACCAGCCCCCTTGCTCTTCAGTTAGATGGCCGGATAATCGAGAGACTGGAAGAGTACAAATACCTCGGTCCCATCATTGACCTCAAGCTCACCTTCAAAAGTAATACAGACGGCATCTTCAAGAAATGTCAACAACACCTGTACTTTCTCTGGAAGCTACGACGGCTGCAAGTCGACAAGTCAATACTCCAGTCATTTTACAACTGCATCATTCAATCCACCCTCACCTTCAGCATCCTGCCATGGTTTCGTTCCCTGAGTGAGGTGAACAAATGTCCCCGTAACAGGATCATAAAGATAAGTGGGAAGATCATAGGACAGCCACAGACCACTCTCACAGCCATGTATGAAAAACAGGCCATCAGGAAAAGTAGACGGATCATATCGGACCCCACCCATAACCTTAACAACCAGTACCATCAGCTACCTTCAGGAAGCAGACCCCGTTCCCTGCCCCTAAGAACCAAACGAGCCATGTCCACCTTTGTTCCAGCATCCATCAGGCTGTTGAATAAACAGTAAGCCCCCTCGTACCGCCCAACCCAACCCATCACTTCAGACTTCAACCTATTCACCTTCCACCAACTCACAATCTATTCTCCCTACCCACACCTCCACCCCTACCCACAGGGTCTTTTTTAGCTTTTAAGAATTTATTTATTCTCGTACACGATGGCTAACTATTTATTGTTAAAGAATATCTTGTTTGCATGTGCCTGACCACAAAGGAGGTCAGGCACAACTTTATTGTTCCCTCACGGGAAAAATAAAGTTCTTTGAATTTAATTGAAATTGTACGATTTCTATGTTGACGTGTGTCTTCTGTGTTGTAGTTCAATCTGAAGTATGAGTACTGTTGTCTGTTGTTGTAGGAATGGGAGACAGATGAGCAGACGGACATTGTCATCATCAAAGGAGCCGGAGAAAGGGCCTTCTGTGCCGGCGGAGACATCATAGGTCACACACACGCACATGCACACACACGCGCACACAGCACCCATCCTAATCTATTGGATAGTCTAATTACATGTTTTGGTTTTATTACAGACTGATAAAAGATATATTCATCAGTCAACCACCTCAGATGTAATGTCCTTCTCCTTATATTATCTGAGGTGGTGTTATCAGAGACTACCAGCCAACAGTGCACTGGGTTCGATCCCCAATGGCTGTATCCTAATTGGTAGCTGACTTAAAGCCAGATACCTCTCAACCCTACTTCACATAAATGACATGTCTCTGAATTGCACTGTAAATCGTTTTGGATTAGTGTCAGAACTAGTGTCAAGTGTCAGAACTAATTTCGTGTTACTCGCATGCCATGGATTTCTGAAATCGATCTCGCATTACGTTCCTAACTTATTATTTCATTTTGCAGGGGTCACGGAAGCAGGAAAGTCAGGAGACCCTCTAGCACAGGATTTCGTCCATGAGGAGTATGTTCTGAACAACACTATAGGTAACCGACACCTGCTTATGAACATACTAAAGGTCCTTTTACATTGAACGCAAATACCTGTTGTTTTCCCACGTCATTAACATAATTACACATCATGGAGCTGAATGGGACTGTACAATGCCTACTTGCAATGTAGGACATAAATATAGCTTTCTCTTGATAACAAGAAGGTGTGCAGCTGTATCGTAACAGTTTTGTTTTGGATACCAACTTTCTTCAAGAGAGGGATAGCCAACTATTAGTTATATCGTATTCGGGTTGAACCTCAAAAACATCTCCTAAATATGGATGCATTAAAGAATGATCATCATAATCCCTTTTGCGAGCAGCCATTTGCTACAGTATTATATCTTGGATTAAAAAGAAAATGCCATTATAATTGAATCCTTTGAATATAGGATATTTTGGTAAAAAGGTCATTTTGTCATTCTTGCTGGTGCAATTATTATTGGAAAATGCTACAATTTCGTCAATTTTGCATATTTTATTCATTAAGCATCTGGTGTAAAAACAACTTTTTAGGCTAGATATTACCCGGAATAAAATGAATCAGCTTCAAGTCTGTTATATTATCCTGTGTGCTAAGTGTGTTTTCTATTTCTCAGGAATGAATAAGAAACCATATATTGCTCTTTTTGATGGGATAACCATGGGTGGGGTGAGTATTTTGTATTATATGCTGCTCAAATTGTACCATATATTTTTATCCTTTAAAATTTGATTCATAACCTGGACCTTATGAAGGTCCAGGTTATGAATCGCTCACACCCAAAACATGCTCACACTCATGCTTTATTTTACATGTAACAACTTTTTTTGCCTGCGGGTGTCAGCAAAATACTGGATGTCTTTTCCCACTGGTTGTTTATTACCCTCCAGTTGTGAGGTCGGCAACGATTGGTTGAAACGGGATGACAGTTTATGGAGCATGTTGCTGACACTCTCCTATGTATTTTTTTCTTCTAACTCTTCACTGTCAGACTGAGCGGAATTTGAATAGGCGTCTTGGTCTGCAAAACCCTGCAGAACTATAGCTCTGATACAAAGACACAGAGCCTGAAATGTGCTGTAAATGTTAAATGTGTGTTCTCTAGTACTTATGTTTGTACGTATCATGCATACACTGTCCCCCAGATGAGAGTGGATATTTAGCTTCTTCCACTTATCTGAAGAAGAATTTCTCATCCTGGCTGGGGTGACCTTGACTAAGGTCGCAATTCTTCATATTTTATTTTCAGGCACATTGTCAGAAGAAAGGGCATTTGATGGCAAAGGGTTATTTACGGTGAATGTGTGTGCATGTTTTGGCCTTTTGACACATCGAAGGGGGATGATGAGGATGATGAGGATGATGGACGAGGAGCCTGTGTGAGTCCTTAAGGTTGGGGGGGGGGACAGAAAAGCTCCACCCTTGGCGCAAATCCAACAATAATTTGTGCTGGGCACTTTATTATCTTGACGAGGGGGGTGGTTTCTAAGGGGACATATTATCTTGATGTCCCCTTAAAAACACACAAACACGCGCACACAAACACACGCACACAGGCTGACACGACAAAGTGCATGAGACAATTGGAGAGAGGGGGGAACTATGGGGCAAAATCTGTAAATGACAAACGGCTGGATTTATAATGTATGGCTTAGGGTCATCAGCTGATAATGGCTACATGTCGTCATTATTGGACCAAAAGATAAATCAGAGCTTATAAAAGACTCTGCATACAGTTTAATGGGTAAACCCTATCATTAGAAAGACTCACGTATAGTAAGGCAGTGAAAATCAATTAACATTGGTTTCACTGACCAAGCTGTACTCCAATTCTCAGATGTTAAGGATGTGCATGTATAAATGGTAATTGGACTGCATTTATATAGCGCTTTTCTAACCAGTGGCCACTCAAAGTGCTTTACAACATTGCCTCACATTCCCCCATTCATGCACACATTCACACACCGACGGCAGAATCAACCACGCAGGGCGACAGCCAGCTCATCGGGAGCAGTTAGGGTGAGGTGTCTTGCCCAGGGACACCACCACACTCCGGGGAGCCGGAGATAACTAGCAACCATCCGGTTACCAGCCTTCTGCTCTACCTCCTGAACCACATGCCTCTCCCTCTATACATCCTCATTTATATAGGGAGTGATCTGCACAAATATGGAGCTAACATTTTATCCTACATATTTAACATAATTATTGAGGGGAAATAAGAGCATGACATTAAAGTGCGTGTGTCTTGTTAGCTGCACTGCGTGTTTGTTATTAAACCAAACATTGGGTGGGGGGTTAGGGGGGGGGTCAAGGTCCTCCAGACAGCGGCCGGCCGGACTGCACCATCTGGGCTTGGCCATCTGCAGCGCAGACAGTGTTTTCCCACGGGTTGGTGCTCTATACGTCAGAGCTAGCTGTCCTTCCACCACTTTTGTTATTCTTTTTTTGGGGTTAAATAAATATCCTTAGTCCTTCTTATTTGATGAAATAATTATTATTTCAATTTATAAAGCATTCATGAAAACATTCATGAAATCTCAAATTACAGGGCTAAAACTGAACATGCAAGTAAAGCTAAATCAGTATAATGCTTACTATAACTAAATGCCCTCCTATATTAGAAGGTCTTTAGGTCTTTGGGTCTATAAATGACTGTAAATGGCTCCTGACCTTGTTGTGGGTTGTCTCTTCCTCAGCTCTGATGCTGCAGACCCTGGTCGAGGAGGGCCTGATCTCTGAACACATGTTCTACCACATCCCGGAGAGCACCAGCGACATGCAGGCCTCCCACCAGGTAGCCCTCACACACCTGCATGCGGCACAGCACAATCAATGGTTTACCTCGAATAGTTGAAAGATCTTTTACCTTGCAAAGCATTATGGTCTTTGCCGTTTTTTTAACCATTTTTAGGTAAACATATAAATAGTTATTCATAATTAAATAAAAAAAAACTGTCCTTGCTCTATCTATTAATTAGTCAACGTAAATTATCCATTTTCTTGAATGTTAGACAATAAATTACTTAAATGAATAAGACATGCAAGACCCATGTCACCTCTCGGAGGGGGGGGGGGGGGGGGCACTTCCCTACAGTTTCCCGCCTGAACCCTAACCCCCTGTGACCCCCCGTCTGCCCAGCTGACCCAGGCCATGCGCTGGCTCCTGGCCCGCGCCCCCCTGCCCCGCCCCCTCTCCTGCCAGACGTTGGTCCAGTTTGTGGAGGCGGGCCTCAGCCAGCACTTCAGTGGCCGCTTGCAGGCCCAGCGCCGGGAGCGGGCCTCAGCCGGCCTGCCCTCCCTGGACCCGGCGCCGGTGGTCTGCCTGTACAACGCCGTGCTGGCCCACCTGGCAGACGCAGTGTCCTCCCCGGAGCTGCTGGGCCTCTCCTGGCCCCCGGGGGAGTTCTCCCTGCCGGACTCCCGCCACCTGGTGCCCCACCTGGGCTGGAACTCGGCCCAGCACCTGGCCTGGCTGCGCAGCGCGGTGCTGGGCCTGAGCATCCCCGACTGGGACATGCCGTCCTCTACCGGTGAGCACTGAAGCAGAGGCTCCACCAAATAGCATCTATTCCAATGAAATTACATTACGCGTTCAATTTCTACTACTGTCCTGCTCTGTTACACCCACTAGGGCTGCTCGATTATGGAAAAAATCATAATCACGCTTATTTTGGTCAATATTGAAATCACGATTATTCAAACGATTATTTTTGAGTATGAAAGCATGTTGCACTTATTCATCATGCCTCTCCCAAAGAAAACTATGCAACTGAGAACTTAGTAATTTCGCCTTAAGAAAATACACAAAATGGTCAAAAAGAAAATGTTCCAATCTAAAATGATGTACAGATATGTATCCAGCTGTTCTATAAAACAAAACAAAATAATCGAAAAACCTGATTGTTAATTTTGTGATCGTTTGACGCTAAAATCGAAATCGCGTTCAAAATTTGATTAATCACCCACACCTCCCACCTTGGATTATTAACGTACGTCTTGATCTTATTCCTTATTCCACAGCCGGCTGGTCCCAGCTGCAGTCCTCCGTCCTCCGCTACGCCTCCCAGATCCCCGGGACCCCCCACGGCCGGCCCCTCCTCGGGTCCCGGCTGGAAAACCTCCTAGAGAGGGTCCGCCAGCAGCACTACCACCCGGGCCCCGCCGCCCACCGCCACCGCCGCTCGTCGCCCCGTCGCGTGTCCTGGGGGGGGCGGGACGACCGCCACGGGCCCGGCTACAGCCAGGTGCCCTTGGACCACCTGCTGGTGCTGTGCATCGACCACAGGCTGAAGGACTGGCCCAGCCCCGACCTGCCCCTCTGCCAGGGTACGATCCCCCTGGTCTGAGCCCTAATGTCCGACCCCTATCCGCTGAATGTGTTGACATAAGAAGAAAGCACTCCATTGAGATCATGGGGCTCTATTCACTGATGTAGTGCCGCACGTTCTCATGTTATCTTCTGGGTGTGTTTTTTGTTTTGCGTGTGATCAGATGCGGTGACGGAGGACGGGGAGGTGCTGGTGTACTTCCTCACAGAGTCCCTGAAGCACTTCGATCCCCCTGAGGAGTGGAGCCAGGCGGTCCGACTCACACACCGGCAGAAACGGCTGCATACAGAAGGGTGAGAGGAGCACGTGTTCAACCCCATTATCCACGCTTATTTCTCTAGGTCGGCGTTTGGATTATTTCAACCTTTCTGGGGACACACTTTACAAAAGGCACCACATCTACTTTCTGTCTTTTCGTTTTTTTTATAGTTAAATAATCTGCTTGGTGGTTCTCCTATGATATTCTGAAAGCATTGGCCTGACATACATTATCGGCTACATTTTGGTCGCCGATTAGCCAAGCGTATTTTAATATTTCAGTTTGGTTTTCACCTCTCCCTTCCACCAGAGGCTGCGATGCCAGCGAGGGGGCCCCTAGCTCTCTGTCCCTGAGACAAAGGCTGTTTGACTGCCTGGCAGCGCCCCAGCCAGCCCTCTCCTCCACCGCCAGCCTGGACATCACCCACACCTCCTCAGCCCAGGAGCTGCTGCCTGGACTGGTGCTCCGCGGCCTGGAGGAGGAGAAGGCCCACAGCCAGAGGTATGGACCCTACATCTACCCTACCATTTAGGCCTCTGTATGACTACTATCTTGAGTCAAGACAAACTTTTCATTGTAAATCTAAATATTTCTTTGTTTCTCTGCATCTGTCTGTCTGTCTCTCTCCTTTCTGTCTGTCTGTCTGTCTGTCTGTCTGTCTGTCTGTCTGTCTGTCTGCAGGAGCATTGAGCAGCTGAAGCGCTGGTTGACCTCCGACCCCCCGGAGAGCCTGTCCATGCCTCTGTTCATACCCTCCTCCACGCTGCTCTGCGCATCCCCGCCCGCCCTGCCCTCGAGCAAGGCCAGATCATCGAGAGCCCCACTCACAAAAGTATGATGGTCCTACATTTATCTTATTGTGATTTGAATAATAACTCACGTTAATGGGGTTGAGATAGTCAGGTGAAGTGGTTCCAAAACCAAGTCATCATCAAGGCATTTTGCGTACCAACTCGTATGCAAACGGTAAAAAGTAGGTAAATACACTTCTTAAATAAATACACATGGTAACGTGGGGAACATTGGAAGGAAAAAGCAAACAGGCTGCCAGGTTTTCATTCAGAAACACAATTAACATAAAACCTAAAAATTAATTAATAGTTAAATGTGTCTATTCCATAATAAAATCCCCATACCACCTACAGTAATGGTACGCATACTACAGGTTGAAAAACACTTTAGTCTAGTGTTAGGATGTTTGACTCCTCGCCGAGAGGTCCTGGGTTCAAACCCCAATGTCCACAGTCTACCTGTAGCAAGAGCATCAATGCCCTTAACCCCTAACTGCTCCTGTAGGACATGTATGGAAACAAGTGTTGGATTCACTGTAAGTTGCTTTTGATAAAAGAAAAGTCACTAAAAAGCCTACAAATAAATAAAGTTATTTGTACAGTTTATCATTGTGATTGTCATAGTGACCAGCATCTGTTGTATATCATTTTAGAAAGCAAAGTCCTCGGAGGACTGTACGTTTGACGACGGACCGGGCCAGACCGGTTCCTTCCCGGTAACCATGGCGCAGAGGCTCCGGGACATCCAGCGCCAGATCCTAGGGAGCCAGGAGGAGGAGCTGGCCTGCAGGCTGAGGCTTGACGGCATGCTGGGCATCGTGGACGACTGATCACATGACCCAAACTGCTTCATGTCATGTGACCCAGCAGCTAGTGTTCTGCCACCACCAACTGCCCTCAGTGGAGTGGAAGGGAAGCCTGTCAAGAATGTAGAAGGGCTCTTGGAAATGTCAGTTGTCGTTTTTCTTTCCTCTTAAGATGCCAGGTGTGTTTTAATTTGTTTTAAAATAGCTTAATAGTCTTATGGAAGGAAGACATATCCACCAATAGCCTGTGTTTTCCTTCCCATTTTTCATTTCTGTACAATTAGTAAAACCTTTTGAATGTTTTTGTTTGTGTATATATGTATTTCTTTCTTTCTGCTTTCTGCATGGCGTTGTCTATAAAATGAGAATATGCTTTTCTGAGAGATGTTTTATCAACGTATGGATATGATTTTGTGTTTTTCATGTTTTTCTGGACTTGGATGTATCAAATTAGAAGGAAATAAGAACTTAAGTGTGCTATTTTTTAAGCATGTACTTATCAGTCATAATAAATACCGTATTTTTTATGCAAGTGTATTTGATTTTTTATTTAATTGAGTTCTGCTCATCTTGGAGAGAGTTGATATCGCTAGTGCACTTCTTCACAGTGATGAAACGCCATGGTCCGAGGTTATTTTCTGGATAGCCTTTCGAAGCCGTTTATTGGAGGGTTATCAGAAAGACCCACCCCTTTCCCCGCCCAGCGGGTTAGTGAATGGCTAGCTAAGCCCCTGCTCATATCTTTCCACTGACTACCAAATCGGAAGGCACTGCAATGCGAAGAGGGAAACGTAGTCCTAAATAATATCCATGTGTGATCTTGGGTACACCGCAGCCCTTCTGCTTCTTGTATAAAACTCACGGAGACAGGTTGGGTGGAGCACTGGACTGGTTTATTTGCTACAACATGGGACAACACACAACCAGTGTTCGCATATATATATTCAGCTGTAGTCCGTTCGAACACAACGTAAGCTTGGTTGCTTCTGAACTTTCAAAAACAAACAAAAAACATTAAGTGATCGTATAGTGGTATTACAACACAAAGCAATAAACAAACGTACCTGCAACATGGGACAACACACAACCATTGTTCGCATATATATATATTCAGCCGTAGTCCGTTCGAACACAACGTAAGCTTGGTTGCTTCTGAACTTTCAAACACAAACTCCCGCCGTGGACTTTCAGAATAGAAATAAATAAATGTTGGTTGGAGTCCCAAGTTTAACAGAATTTAACAAATAAAATAAATTATTTACACTGTTACACATGCAATGATTTACTCTCCTAAAAAAACTACATTACGCATTCAGTTCTATCGTGGGGGCCGACTCAACCAGGTGGTAAACTAGAAACCTATTCATTTGACAGGGTATCTGTTCAAAATCCTACTGCTCACAACATGACTGAAGGGACGTAAGTATTATTTTGTTTTTCGGTTAAACAAACGATGTATTTTTTATATACGTTAGTGTTTGTACGTTCTTAAGTCTCTACCATAAAAAGTTGACATGAAAGACTCAAAGTAGGGCTATAAGGATTTGGCTGCACGAGAAGTTATCCTACTTTTGCGTGCTGTTCATGGTGCTGAAAATGAATCTTTGCGACGCTGCCCAAAATACGCTCTTTTAAATAGAATTGAAACTTCGGAAGTGTAGTGTTTATGATTATGATTAAATAGCGCTCTTCTAGGTAGTCAAATACATTAACTTTGTACTCACTGACCACTCACATCACCAAAAACCCGGTTCACTGCCTGTACCCCCATCCTTCTCCTATGCCAGGCATCTGCGGCGGCGAGGGGGCCCCTACAAGACGGAGGCAGCCACCGACCTGAGCCGCTGGAGACTGGCCAACGTGGAGGGGAGGCAGACCTGGCGCTATGTGGAAGACCACAAGACCCCGGAGAGGGAACAGACCATGTTAGAGGCACACTCTCTCGGCCTGGACACGGTAAACTTTCTTCTGTCAATTATCTAATTTGATATCAATGTGGTATCTCGTCGTGATGTCATATCGAGAGTTACGGTATATGTAAAAACAGTTTAATATACTGTACTGGAATATAGTCTTATCTAATCTTTGAGTGACCCCCAACAACAATAAGAGATAAAAACAACAAGGTGCACGTCCGTTTCTGAGATGGAAATTGAGAGCTTACTTGTAACGGTTCCAAATCCACTGTTGACCTCTATAACGCTAGGACGACCAAATGTCACCACCGAGAATCCCCTAAAAACAACAAGATGAGTATCAAAACAAACAGCTACCTGCAGCCAAAGCATATGACAGCCTCACCATGCCACAGGATCCTGGCTGACATCTGTATAACCAACTGGCCGCAGAGGTGGTTTAGCAGTTGTACACAAGAACAACATGACCTTGTTTGCTGGGTTCTTTCTCCTCCTTTTGATCACATCAACCATGTTTCATGGTTAACGGTCAAGGTTTCCTAAGAACATGATTTTGTCCTGATTTTGGGTGACACGTGGATGTCTCTCCAACTGGCTGAGAACCTTTTAGTCAGACATGAGAAATGAGTTAAAGAGGGAAGAGCACAATATCCTTCAGGTATCTTTTCCAAACATAGCCACAACCCCAGATTCCCGTTCAATACTACCAACAAAGTTATAAACCCCTAATGTCTATTCTTTAAATCATCCACTAATCTCATGCAAGTAGTTAAACAAAGTTTTACAAGCTAGGAATTGGACGTTAGATCCAACATCTCAAATATGGATTGATGCCTCAGAACAACCTGACTTTTAAAGTAGTGTTCCTTTACCTCTGGAATAGTCCAATCCTGCTTTCAGACCACCATAGTTCAGCCGCTTATAAAGAAGGTCTTAATCATAGTTCATCATAGGTCTCGATTGTTCTTGATTTTTTTAAAATCAAGTACCACCCTGGATACATTTCAATCTGGTTTACCACCATGGTACCAAAATAACCTGGGTTAACCAAATATCTTCTCCAGGCTGCAGAGGGCGGAAACTGCTCACTTTTAATTATGCTATAGACTTTCAACACAGTCGATCATAACATGTTGATTGGCCGTTTGAGAGACTTGGTTGGAATTTCTGGTTCAGCCCCGGATTGGATTCGCGCCTAAATCAGCAATAAAACCAGAACTAAAAACAGCAACCAAATCACTCCAATCATTGCAGAACTACATTAGCTCCACAAAATCCTGTTGAAAATCCTAAAAACCCTAATCTTGAGAGCTGTTTGTTGCCGTACCAACAGAGTGGGTTTGTGAGGGCGTCGCTGGCGGTCCACACGGCGGCGGACACGGCCCTGAAGGGGATGGGCTTCTACAGCCTGCTGCAGGCGGAGGACGGCCACTGGGCCGGGGACTATGGGGGGCCCCTCTTCCTACTGCCAGGTATAACACGCGCACAAGCGCGCCTTTTGTGTTTGAGTGTGTGTGTGTGAGTCGTTGCCTGTTGTGTGTGTGTGTGTGTGTGTGTGTGTGTGTCGTTGCTTGTGTGCCTGTGTGACTGTGACTGTGTGTATGTCATTGCCTGTTTGAGTGTGCATGTGTGTGTGTTTCATTGCCCATGTGTGCTGTGGCATCCCGCCGCTGGACCTCGGACCGGGCGGGTCCGAGGAGACGCAGTAGACTTGGTTTGCCGTCGCCACCCTCCAGCCGGCGACAGAGAGCACCACGTCTCTCCCCCCAATCAGCGTGATCGGGGACACCTGGCCGGAGGAAGGGAAAGGACCAGGAGCCGGCATAAAAGAAGCACCAGACCGGGCGAACCGGGAGAGTGACACGGAGGGCGTCCGCACCACGGAGCGAGTGAAACGGAGGGAGCAAGCACCAGGCCGGGCGAACGGCGAAGCGACACGGAGGGATTCCGCACCACGGCGTCGAACTAGAGGCTCCCGGAGACCCTAGCACGAGGATGCAGACGAATTATTCTTGTGAAATAAACGCCGACTGCGGCTTTAACCCTTGCTCACCGTGTGATTCCTACCGGGCACCTGACACGCGGGGAAACGGGCTGCCACTGTGCGTGTGTGCTGCAGGTCTGCTGATCACCTGCCATGTGGCTCAGATCCCGCTGGCCGAGGCCTGGAGGAAGGAGATGGTGCGGTACCTCCGCTCAGTGCAGCTCCCTGATGGAGGCTGGGGCCTGTATGTGTTCCTCCATCTCTACACCGTGTACCTGGAACAACACACACGTGGGCAGGCAGAGCAATGAAGCATGCATGCATTGCCTGACCACGTTGGACGTTGAGACGTTGAAACCTGTAATAAGCTGATTCATTTAATTTCATGTGTTCTTTATTTAGACAGATTGAGGGAGGTATATAAAAGCTTTATGAAGCTATGATTCTTATTTTGAAAAGGAAAGTTGATTAAGACATTTAGGTAAATTGAGCATTGAAATGTTTTTATTTATAAATAGGAAAAGAGGTTTAAATAAAACGTTATGTTATACTTGGAAGCTGATCGCAATGCTCTTAATATGTTCATATCAAAAGATATGCTTATGTTTTGTCTTGTGTTTTCTTGTGTAGCCATATTGAAGACAAGTCGACCGTGTTCGGCAATGCTCTGAGCTACACTTCACTGAGGATTCTGGGAGTTCAGCCCGATGACCCAGATATGGTTCGGGCTCGGAACAACCTGCACAGCAAAGGTCAGAGGGTGACCCTTGAATTTTCTTTCTACATATTTCTAACATATATCTGCATTTTATGGCATTCTGCTAACTGAATCTTTAAAAATAAAAGCAAAATAAAAAAGCATACTACATTGCCTGTATATATGTGTTATCGTGTTGCACTGTACACAGGCGGTGCTGCAGGGATTCCACTCTGCACTCTGGGTGAACCCTTTACTAAACCCTGTTCTACACCCTATTCTACTAAACCCTGTTCTACACCCTATTCTACTAAACCCTGTTCTACACCCTATTCGACAAAACTCTGTTATATACCCTATTCTACTTAACCCCGTTATAGACCCTATTCTACTCAACCCCGTTCTACACTCTATTCCACTAAACCCTGTTCTACACCCTATTCCATTAAACCCTGTTATAGACCCTATTCTACTAAACCCTGTTCTACATCATATTATACTAATCCCTGTTGTACTACTAAACTTTGTTCTAAACACTATTCTATTAATCCCTGTTCTACACCCTATTCTACTAAACCCTGTTCTACACCCTATTCTTCTATTACCTATTCTATTACACCCGGTTCTACACCCTTTTCTTTTACTCCCCAATCTACTACACCCGGTTCTACACCCTATTCTCTACTGTCTATTCTACTACACCCGGTTCTACACCCTATTCTCTACTCCCTATTCTACTACACCCGGTTCTACACCCTATTCTCTACTCCCTATTCTACTACACCCGGTTCTACACCCTATTCTACACTCCCGATACTACTACACCAGGTTCTACACCCTATTCAACAACCTATTCCACTCAACCCTGACTACATCCAATTACACTAAGCCCTGTTCTATAACCTATTATACCAAACCCTTTTCCTCCAGTTCTCTAGTTCAGTCATTGCATAGAATAACAAAATAAGGACTTTTCAGTTATTAGTACCAAAATGGACCAAACAGTGTAAATCAAACGAAAGACAATAATTCAAAGTCTAATAGCAGCAATATATATATATATCATTGCATAATACTGAGAGTGGAACAACAGTGCATTTGCTATATTTATAAATGTAAAAAGAAAAGTAATCAAATTAAATATAGGCCTAAAAATTGAAAGACACCAGAAGAAAATGCTTATGGAGGATAATACATGTGTGTGTCAGGCTGTTCCCTACTTGGATGCCGACCCACCCCTCCACACTGTGGTGTCACTGCCGGTAGGTCTACCTGCCCATGAGCTACTGCTACGCCGTCCGTCTGGCGGCCAAGGAGGACCCTCTGGTGCTCAGCCTCCGACAGGTGGGTGCTGGTAGTTTCCACGACCAAACTACAGGAGGCGCCAAACTCAAGGGATTAATGCCTGCAGTCTTACTGCCAAGGCGTTGTTGTGCTTTACTTTTACTTACTTTACGTAATGAGTTACTTTCTGCAAATAATCCACATGACCAAAGGCTACCTGTGTTGAGTAATATATTCAAAAGAATGATGAAACATGATAAGCAGGGTTAAGATAAAGATTGAAAATAAGACCTGCAAAGGAATCAGTTGGCAGGTTTTTAAAAAACTTTATCCTAGAATTGAAAAGCAATACATTGGCTATTAATTATATAATTATATGGAAATAATTATGTACTTCATCAATGAACAATGGAAGCTTTCTATTTGTTCCTTCCTTTATGTTGAAGAAGCACTGCAGGATTTAACCTAGCATTAGAATGGATAAGGGGTTAAACCCAGGTTAGGGTTATGAACCTCTGGGTTAAAGTTGAACTCTCTCTTTCTCTGTGTTCCTCAGGAGCTGTACGTCCAGGACTATGAAAGCATCAGCTGGCCGGCCCAGAGGAACAACGTAGCAGCCTGCGACATGTACACCCTCCACAGCCGCCTGCTCGACTTTGCCTATAGTACGCAGCTCCCCTCTGACCTCTGACCTCTGTCGCATCCATCATATGCGGCAGCAGTAACACAGCTTAAAGGGTCCCCGGTTCGAATCCTGCGGTCCTATCACTTCTTTGCTAATCACCCTCGTTTTGCACCAACATTCCTCTCTATCTTCACTCTCTTGTCTATAAAGGAACAGAAGCCCATACAAAATATATGAATCAATAAATAATGATTAGATGCAACCAAATGATGAAACACTACAACCTCCCAAATCAGGACGCAGGGATGCTAATGTTTCAACGTATGTCTATGCTACGGTAACAGCTCCTCTAGTCTCAGCTCGAGAACGCTGGCCCGTGTCTGGGTCTGCTGCTGGTGTGTGTGTGTTTGTGTGTGTGGTTCTAACCGGCGTGTCTCCCCAGTGTTCATGAACGTGTATGAAGCCCACCACAGCAAGGGTCTGAGGGGCAAGGCCGTGAAGGAGCTGTACGAACACATCCAGGCAGACGACCGCTTCACCAAGTCCATCAGCATCGGCCCGGTGAGACACAGGGGTTCCACCTGTCCTCCTCTCCCCGCTGTTACATCAATGTACTCTGACTAAATGTCACAAAATGTGTGTACTTTAAATTGGAAATTGGTTACACTGAAGCCGAGGTTTAAAATGACCTTAAGCTAAAATCACAACTGCAAGATAGATAGATAGATAGATAGATAGAGCGATAGATATTTTATTAATACTGAATGAAATAAAGGAAAACAAAATCTACTTATAGCCTTCTGCCAAGCAGTATCCACAAAGTATCCATTAGATTGTCCACCAGTAGGAGGCAGTATAATGAAATGGTTAGGGCGTTTATACACATTGGGACCTAGATCAAAAGTTCTTGATTCAAACCCCAATGATGCTCTAACCCCTACCTGCTCATTAAGGTCACATAAGAAGATATGTATACATGTAAAGGGGTTGATCATCTACTGAATGACTAAGTAGCAAATAGATTGCATGAGCATGAAGCCCTTTGCTGGTCTCCGGTCCCCAGATCTCCAAGACCATCAACATGCTGGTGCGCTGGCACGTGGACGGACCCTCCTCCCCCGCCTTCCAGGAGCACGTGTCCAGGATCCCGGACTACCTCTGGTCAGCCCTCCCGCCTCTTCTAGTCCCCCCTGCATAGAGTCTTGTGTTAATCCAGTCCCCACATAGACTCTAGCCTTCTAGTCTCTTAGTCATTTAGTCTAGTCTCAAAACTTGGTCCTGCTAATGCTAACCATGCTATAATTGTATGCACTCAAGACAATGCAAGATGCCATATGTATTAACAATAGAAAAGTCAAAATGAACATCCAACGACATCCACCTTGACTAATTGTTGGGCCATTCCCTGAAGGTATAAAAAGTGTCAAACATGTTTTTACCTCTATATAAACAGAACTGGATGACCTGACATGATTTTCTTTTGCGGCCATCTCTAGGCTAGGATTGGACGGCATGAAAATGCAGGTGCGTTTGGAAATCTGCCACAGCTTACAACCGTACAGAGCTATGAATAACACATATGTTATTATAGTTAAGTTGTGTTAAGTCTGTGTTGTCTGATGCAGGGGACCAACGGATCCCAGCTGTGGGACACCTGCTTCGCCGTGCAGGCCTACCTGGAGGTGACGTCTTCCTGCTTGGTTTTATATAAGTTGAACATATTTACTATCAAATCAATTTGATATCTCCTTTTTTAATGAAATGTTCTACGTGAATATTATCTTCCATCTTACACATTCATTGTATCTAACCTTTCATATTCTCTCTATTAGTTTTCAGGAGTCCCTGTTTCAACTGTTTGTTTAAACAAACTTATCTTTAAGTTTATATTGTCGTTTCCTGACACTTTGTATTTCCTGAAGTGCGACAAAAAGTCCTGGGATACAAATTCCTTGTATAAAATAAGTTTGATTACGATGTATGTGTAAGCTCAAGAAAATAATTTACAATTTTTTTACTTATCGGGTCCGTCAGGCAGGTGGTCAGGACAATCCTAAGCTTGCTAAATGTCTTCAACGGGCTCATCAGTTCCTCACCTTTACACAGGTAATTTTGAAACAATAATAACATTTTAAATATATATAAATAAATGTGGATATAAATATTACGGAGCGTAAAGATGAGACAATGTTATTTATTTATCTATTTGTAAAGCATGAGAAACTTTTGATTAGCTAACTTGAATTAGATAAAGCCTTTTCAGATCTTCCATCAGTTAATAAACCGGTTGTTTCCCTCCAATAGATCCCAGAGGACCCTCCAGAATACCAGAAGTACTACAGACAGATGAACAAGGAGAGAGAGAGAGAGAGAGAGAGAGAGAGAGAGAGAGAGAGAGAGAGAGAGAGAGAGAGAGAGAGAGAGAGAGAGAGAGAGAGAGAGAGAGAGAGAGAGAGAGAGAGAGAGTTATACACTGCGTCTCTGTTTATTGAGAGAGAGACTGCCTGTCTGTCTGTCCATGCAGGTACGTGTGAGATGAGCTAGCATATCCATCATAGATTGGTAAGGTACATACACACCAGGGATGGAAATTAACACCCGCCACACGCCATTTGCGGGTGGATTTGTATGGTGGCGGGTGCATTGTGTCCCTTCACCCGCCACTGTGTCGGGTAATACTTTCCAGTCAGGTCCGATCAAATTTGCATATTTAATACATTCGTCATACGGCGCTGCACAGTTCCACAACCATTACTGTCAACATCCGGCCTCTTTCTTCTTCTACGCCTCTTTTGCTGAACTGCGACTGTCAACATCCGGGATAATAAACCGGTAACCATAGAGATAATATGCCGGTATCAATATTCGGTATAGTATGCTAGGCTAATTATTGACATATAAAGAAAAAACTACTAGAGAAAGCAATGTTGCGTTTCCTCACCGGAGGAAAGAGAACAGCTGAGGAGAGTGTAGGCCAGGTACAGGTGGCGGATGATAGTACGCCTGTCATCCCCAAAAAGAAGCGTTGTTTTAATGAGAGATGGCGAACATCGGACAGTAGGCAACACCGTGACCGGCTGGTGTTTGACGGGACAAGCCAGACAATGTTCTGTGCTCTCTGTGTAAACATGCTTCGGATGGCCACAGGTCCAATAGCTTTGTGAGTGGGACACAAAACCTAAAATTGGAAGCCGTGGATGACCACGAGTCCTCAAAAAGTCACCTTCACGTTTTGAAAATTGCCAAGGGAAAATCAGCGCCCGAAACCACGACAGCGATGAGGACGCTCGTTAGCCTCAAAACAGCCCAGCTTGATAGAAGTTAGTTCGAAATGCACACGCAATTGCCAAAAAGGGAAGGCCATTTCAAGACTTCGAATGGCACTTCACGTAAGTTATTATTTTATTTTCTAATAGGCCTGATGCAAGTTTGTTGCTGTTGCAACAAACTAGCATGTTGGGTAACCTTAGAGCTCTGCTCACTTGTTTGGCAAACAGCTGCTTTTTGTCAGTCTGGTCAAAACAGATGTCAAGTGTGTGTGCTAAGACGTAGGGCTGTCCCGAATACCATTATACAGGCTTCGAATACTCGTTGGATATTCCGAGCGAGTATTCCAATACTCGTTCTAAAACAACAATAATAATTGAACAGTAAAAAAGTCAGAGTTCCTTACTTTGCTGTTGTTCCATTCCAAATCAGCTGTCATCTGTGCCATCGTGGCCCTTACAGGAGCTTATCAATTCATCCCGTAACGTGCATATAAATCCATACAAAGATCCAATGTTTAGTCGTTTGTGTCCATATTAAATCCATCATTGACCGGGTATTCCTTTGACAAAAGCCAGTCTGTGAATGCGCAATAGCAGGGCTGCATAGCGAACGTACACAAACAGATACGCTAACGAGTTCCTATTTATTTTTATATATAGTTTAATGTATTCTGACGTTTTTCAATGTGTCTTGCACTTATTAAGTCATTGTTTCTTGTTCTTGTTTCTTCATGGTCTGTTTTCAAATGTTTAATTTCGAATGCATAGGCAGAGTATGAGTCTTCCTATACCGAGAGGATACATCTGTTGCATTATAGGGGCAGATTTCATTATACATCTGGTTGAATTGAAGAAATTAAAAGGCCAGTGCATTGAAAAAACAAATGTTCCTATTGACTTATGATGGTGTAGCCATGCATGTTGTTTTATTGTTAATATGTCAATTTGTTTTTTATTGAAAATACTTTGTATAGATGAATTATCCCCAAACTTGTCATTGTAACACCTTTGAAATAAACATGACTTAACATGGCAGATACCTGTGCATTGTTTATCATATGCGGTAAGAGTGTAATATTTTCAACTCAGTTCCTTGGTAGCGCCTACTTACAGTAAAAATCACTTCTGATGGAAAAAATGATGTGTATGAAAAACACTTTTCTTATCTAGTGTTACTATTATATTGTTTAAAATGTACGCATATGTTAAAATATATAGCGTAGAAAAAGTGGCTGGTAAAAAAGATGAGTGGCTGGTAGATTTTTAAATCTACCTGCCACAGTGGCTGGTGGGCAAAAAAGTTAATTTCCATCTCTGATACACACACTCACATACACACTGGCGCGAGCGCACATGCCAGCAAAAATACTCACACACTCTCTCTCTCTCTCTCTTTCTTTCTTTCTTTCTTTCTTTCTTTCTTTCTTTCTTTCTTTCTTTCTTTCTTTCTCACACTATGGGTGTTCATGGCTTGACTTTCCTCCTTCAGGTCCACTTTGAGGGGAGGACTGGAATACTGCAGGAGGCTGCAGAGAGGCAACGGCTCCTGGGAAGGGTGGGTTCAACATTTATTGATCATTGTTTAATTCTCTGTAATGTTCTGTAATGTTCTGTAAAGATCTGTAATGTTTATTGATCATACATTAAACAGGAGCTGTAGTCAACAATGTTGATTTTCTTTCTCCTTTTCTTCACTTTGTCTGCCTTTTCGCCCAACACTTTTATCCTAAACAGGTGATAATTTTCATAATTAAATAATAAAAACGTTACATGTAATTAAAAGGCAGGTACCTGCCAGTCCTTAAAGGTCCCATGACATGCCACCAAGTGTGAGTGTGATCAGCTGTTACAAGCCGTTTTGTAAATCTTCCCCTTATGACATCACAAGTGGGCGATAGATGAGCAACGGTTGCTACAGTCCACTGGGTAGGCTGGTAAACTGATCTATCCAGCATACATCTAGGTGGACATGCCCACTTGTGATGTCATAAGGGGCAGATTTTCAAAACGGCTTGTAAGGCTAATCACACTCACACCTGGTGGCATGTCATGGGACCTTTAATAACCTATATCTGTATTCATTGGAACCCACTTTGGATAAAAGTGTCTGCTAAATGGCACAAAACATAACGCATAGCATTGAATAGTGTTGGAAAGGTCAGGTAAGATCAGGGTGCGATTTGTGAAAAAACCAGAGGGGGGGATAATTTTGAGAAACATTTTAAAATGTTTCAAAATGAAGACGGACCCTGTGTATTTTGGTTGTTAATTATTACGATGTAATGGTGAAAATACTTTGGGTGGGGGGGATAATTTTTATCCCCACCGAGGATAAAAATAATTCAGCAGAGGGTAGGACGTGTAAACCAGAGGGGGGGATAATCCCCACCATCCCCAGCGGCAAATCGCACCCTGGGTAAGATGTGTGTTTTCCACCAGATCTTGGGGGGTGTGCTTCACCTATGGGGCCTGGTTTGGATTGGAGGCCTTTGCCTGTATGGGCCACGTCTACCAGGACGAGTAAGAAACCCCGAAAACGTACCTCAATAAAAATAGACACTCGTTTTATATATCGGAATTATTTCACTTTATAATTGCTTTATCTTCCCCTACCTCCATTCATTCTCCCTCTCTCTCTCGATCCCCCAGGGTGGTCTGTGGGGAGGTGAGTAGGGGCTGTGACTTCCTGTTGCACATCTCCGGTGTGTTCAACAAGAGCTGTGCCATCAGCTACACCTCCTACAGGAACATTTTCCCCGTCTGGGCATTGGGTCGCTTCTCCGCCCTCTACCCCTCCAGCTCCCTAGCCGGGTAGGGCAAGCTGTGACCCCTGGTGGATAACCGACGACCCACCGACCAACAGCCACCAGCTGTCACAGCAGAAACGCCTAAAGGATGTGAAGTGAGTGCTGAAGTGGTGCCCTGGCTGTCACCGCAGGAGGGAACAGGCTACCATTTTTCGAACTGACAAGAATCACCCAACATTTCAGACTGAAGCTATACAGACCGATGCACTCAGATGTCTGTGTTTACATTCCATCGCCCGATGTGAAGGGATTAAGGACTACATTTAATCAATAAAATAAATAAATACATGGCAGTTTGCTGTGATCAGACATGCGCAGTAGGAGTGTGTTTTTTTCCTCTAATCTCCAATGGATTTTTTTGTTATCTTCAGCAGATGGAAAGAAAGTATGCGATGTGTGCTCATGGGCTAACAACCCACTTCATCTATTTTATTGTCAGTTGCACAGAACAAAAGAATCGGACTGGCCACGCCCTGACAAGTCTTTATGACAAATGCTAGACGAAAATAAAAAGGAGCAGACTTGCCCCTCAAAGCACTTCCTGATGACTGATGAATGATCAATGCTACGGGGCGGTTGTCTTCCATGCAGGTACACCCTTTGGCACAGCGATCGTGCTGGTCCTCTTGAAGCAGGTGGGGAGAACAGACAGACTGAGGGGCTGATAAAAGAGATCACTGAAGACCTCTGCTCGCTTATCAGCGCATTCCAATCACCTTACCTGGCATGCCGTCTTGCCAGTTTACACGGTATACGCCCCATACCATACGTTAGCAAGCTAACATTTAAAAATATATATATATTTGTATGACGTGCTACCATCAGAAGCGATCAGTATAAGAAGGGGCAGGGCCTTCAATAAGGAAAACCAGATTATATTGTGTCTACAATTTAAATCTGACACATCTGATATCATGTTTCTTCTTGCCCCAACAACATATTTTTTTGTTTTAACTAATAATTGTGAATTATATCCAAGGGCCAATTACTATTTCAATAAGATAATGTTCACCTTTACAGGATAAATTCACTATTTTGGAATTTCTAAGTCAATTGAATGCTATCTCTGTATTTAACCCATCAATAAGCACCAGGGCTTGTGGGAGCGCCCAGGGGCCGATGTGTGAGGGCGTAGGGCCCTGGTGAGAGTATTGACCTTTCAAGACATTGTTAGCACATCAGCCTGTATGAAAAATAGTGTCTTGTGAAATATGAACTTCCCAAAAATTACAGGTATAGTTATATAAAACGGTTGTTTACTTGGAAGTTAGGAAATCTAAACACACTTTCCCAACACCCCCACAGGGAAGTGGTTTTAGTGTGACTGTGGTTTTCAACTTGCAGCCACTCAGTGATCTGATGGTCTCATGTGTTGTAACAAATTAATTTAAACGGTTGTCATATTTGCCTTGACTGCCCGCAAGGTATCCACAGCCCTACCACTGCCTGTGCCAGCCGCTGCCCTGCGAATCACAGGTGTATTCATTACTCCTGGACGCAACTATGCTCCGTCTTTATTCTTCACCAATGTTGTTGTTTTTTTTACTCCAATACCCCCCCCCCCCCACACACACACACACACACACACACACACACACAAAGACATGCACACATCCAGAAAGAAACACACAGACACTGGTGTAATACTAGAGGCCGTTTATTTGTGAATTAGGGGCCCCTATAGGCGAAGCGGTGCATTGCCCTTATGAGGAATTAAGGCGCGTTCATCGTCCTGGTGATAACGAGACGGCTCGCCAGTGATGACGCTCACGCTTACGCGTGCTCCCGACAGCGACCGTTCATGTGCGCTACGTTGGGATTCTAAAAGTTCTTCACAGCAGGGGTTTTTTATCCGATAAAAATCATTCAAAACTAAACAGAACTTGGTAGGATCAGTTTCAAATTTGCATGCCTTCATTTCCTTGACGCCTATCACCTACTATCCTATTGCTTTTATTTATGAGAAGCACATACAGTACTGCCACTGTATGGAAGGCAACACTTGCCATTATCTAGAGCAGTGGTATTCACTAGAGATGGGCGATATGGCCTAAAATCCATATTGCGATATACATTGCAGCCTCTTGCGATAACGATATATATCACAATATAAAATCATAAAATAACCGTTTCAGAACAGGTTACATAGACCCTAAGGAAAGCCAAACTGCTAAATGTATTTAAAAAAAAGAGAAATATAGTATGTCATTTCGAGAACATTTATTGTGAAACACTGTAATCATACAACATAATGTTGCAGATAAATAAAATTAGTATTGGGTTTCTTTCCTTTAGCGCAAACCATTCTAAAAGGCACTACACTTAGTTTAAGTCCTTGGTTCTTAAATGCCACCCAAGATGCAGAGAACAGGAAAAACGGGTGTCTTTCTAGATAAGGAACAGACACTGTACTGACAATTGGGGATGGGCATGATTAATTGATGATCGATCATTGATTGTTAAGATTTTTGTCGATTACGTGATATTTTTAACCATCAAAAGGAGGTTGACCCAGCCGGAGAGGTGGTCTCGGAGACGTTGCTCAACATGGAGCAAAGAGGAGACGGAACGTCTTTTGGATATTTGTTTCCTCTTTGCTCCATGTTGAGCCACCACCCGACGGTCCGACAAAAGCAAGTAAAAAGTATGCTGGAAAACATAACTTAATAATGCCGATGCATTTAACACATTCCGAGTCAGTATGAGGGAGAAGGAGTTGGACCAGTCCGCAGATCAATGTATATCACGCTGGATATCCATGATTGTTTACTTTCACCGGTGCTTCCCCCCCCCCCCCCCCCCTTTTTCTTTAATGCTTTACAACGCCCCAGACCTTTTTGTCCAATGATTTAACCCATTCAGACCGGATCACGCATCTGTGCGTGTTTACCTTTAAGACCGGATTGCGCATCAATGCGTGTTTACCATTAACCCATTTGTACCGGCTGCGCGGAGCAACATTGTATCTACTAGATACAATGTTGCGCGACACAGCAGCCGGTGCAAATGGGTTAACGTTCTTTGCACACCTGCAGGTTTGTTGACGAATTCTGGCACTGTTGCGAAAATTGCAATGTGAAAAGGAATTGCACCAAACCAAAAATTAACCATTGTATTTTGCGTCATCAACATGCATTATCGCGATAGAGCGATAGAATTAAAATCTCTACCGTAGGCCATTTTTTTATCGTTTATATCGTATATCGTTTATATCGCGCATTACTAGTATTCACTATTTTTTTTCAGGAGAGCCGCACTGACAGGACGACGTCAACAGGAGAGCAATTTTTACCGCAAAGTATCAAAAGCTATAAATCCAGTCATAAATAAGTATGCTTGCTTAATAATATGTCCTCCCTGAAGCAGTGTTTCCCACAGAATTTTGTGAAACTGTGGAGGGAACCCGGTCCTTAGCGGGGTCCGGGGGCATGCTCCCCTGTAAGAAAATTTGGTACCTTTTAACCTGGAATGCATCAATCTGGTGCACTTTGAGAGGAAAATTAAGACTTGTGTGACTGTGTGCTATTTTCTGGAATAATGTGGAGACACTGGGACACATAACATGGAAGCTATTGAAGAATAAGTTAATAAGAATAAGTCCATCCAAAGAACACATTCTCTCTTGTTATGCAGGAAAACCGCCAATCTGGCAACCCCGCTGTCAGCGTAGAGCCGAGCAAGTTTAAAAATATTTTCTAGACAAGGCTATATTTCCACCTTTTAATGCCGCTGTTGATTTATTTTTTAAATAATTGTTTGTATTGTTTTTTTAAATATCTGTATTCACTGCATGATCATATCACTGTATATTTTTACCGCCATGCGAGCCGCAAATAGAGGCTTGGCGAGCCGCATGTGGCTTGCGAGCCGCGCAATGAGTAATGCTGATCTAGAGCTTTTTTACCAGTACACAATGTTTACAACTGAGCAAAGTCGATGCCAACAGACGGTTACATCAATCTGTCAATCATTAGTAAAGTATGTGATATGATGGTTGATTCTTTTATATTGAGTAAAACGTTCATGTTCTACCATGTTCATGATCGTCACTAGTAAACCTTACGTCACACACTGGGCAACCCTGTTATCAAAATCTGGCCCCAGTTGCCGAATGGAAGTAGAAACATAAGAGCGTCATGAGTTGTCGGTCACGAGAACCTTCCGACGTCGGGAAAATGTTTTCCCCATAATTTCCAGCGATGTGACCACACCAGTACTCACTGTGACGTCATTGAGTAAATAAATGAAGTCATTGAATGAGATGTCAGCGCCAAAAAAAGACTGTCCAGAAAAATCATAGATGGGCATTATATGTCCATAAGGCGGAAATGTTCAGCATATATAATTGTTATCCATTGGGGTGGACATGCTGATTGACAGTGTATTCACAATATTATTATTAGGTATTCACAGTCTATCTGTGGTGCCTATTCTACCCAGATAAGATCTGAATGCTGCCACATCTGGGTTTTCAGCAATTAATATCAGTGCAAACATGCTATTAATGTTGTTGGTCTTTCTTACGTATCCTGACTTACTCATAAATCAATTATTGACGCAAGCAAACTCTCACAAACACAAAGACACACTTGAGTCAGTCTTTTTTACATAGGCTATGCTGTTTATGCTGCAAGGCATTTCGCATTAGATCGATCATGTGCGCATTATTCATGTTCAAGAAGTATGCAAACTGCTATTTTTCGAAATATACGAGATGGTGTTTATTTAGAAACCCATCACCTGACCTCCTTTAACTGGGCACCCTGACAGACAGTCCATTGAGAGAGGAATAAAGCTGTTGATTGACAGGCAGCTTCCCAATGGAGATTGGCCACAGGTATGCGGCCGTCTCTGTCTTCTCGGAGGCACTCTTTAATAAAAAAGTAAATACCACACCTACAAATTGAGTACCGTATGATTCTCACTCTTACTCTCACTCTCTCTCTCCCCCCCCTAGGAGAACATCTCCGGTGTGTTCAACAAGAGCTGTGCCATCAGCTACACCTCCTACAGGAACGTTTTCCCCGTCTGGGCATTGGGTCGCTTCTCCGCCCTCTACCCCTCCAGCTCCCTAGCCGGGAAGGTCAAGCTGTGACCCCTGGTGGATAACCGACGACCCACCGACCAACAGCCACCAGCTGTCACAGCAGAAACGCCTAAAGGATGTGAAGTGAGTGCTGAAGTGGTGCCCTGGCTGTCACCGCAGGAGGGAACAGGCTACCATTTTTCGAACTGACAAGAATCACCCAACATTTCAGACTGAAGCTATACAGACCGATGCACTCAGATGTCTGTGTTTACATTCCATCGCCCGATGTGAAGGGATTAAGGACTACATTTAATCAATAAAATAAATAAATACATGGCAGTTTGCTGTGATCAGACATGCGCAGTAGGAGTGTGTTTTTTTCCTCTAATCTCCAATGGATTTTTTTGTTATCTTCAGCAGATGGAAAGAAAGTATGCGATGTGTGCTCATGGGCTAACAACCCACTTCATCTATTTTATTGTCAGTTGCACAGAACAAAAGAATCGGACTGGCCACGCCCTGACAAGTCTTTATGACAAATGCTAGACGAAAATAAAAAGGAGCAGACTTGCCCCTCAAAGCACTTCCTGATGACTGATGAATGATCAATGGTACAGGGCGGTTGTCTCCATGCAGGTACACCCTTTGGCACAGCGATCGTGCTGGTCCTCTTGAAGCACGTGGGGAGAACAGACAGACTGAGGGGCTGATAAAAGAGATCACTGAAGACCTCTGCTCGCTTATCAGCGCATTCCAATCACCTTACCTGGCATGCCGTCTTGCCAGTTTACACGGTATACGCCCCATACCATATGTTAGCAAGCTAATATTTAAAAATATATATGTTTGTATGACGTACTACCATCAGAAGCGATCATTATAAGAAGGGGCAGGGCCTTCAAGATGGAAAACCAGATTATATTGTGTCTACTATTTAAATCTGACACATCTGATGTCATGTTTCTTCTTGCCCCAACAACATATTTTTTTGTTTTAACTAATAATTGTGAATTATATCCAAGGGCCAATTACTATTTCGATAAGATAGTATTCACGTTTACAGGATAAATTCACTATTTTGTCATTTCTAAGTCAATTGAATGCTATCTCTGTATTTAACCCATCAATAAGCACCAGGGCCTGTGGGAGCGCCCAGGGGCCGATGTGTGAGGGCGTAGGGCCCTGGTGAGAGTATTGACCTTTCAAGACATTGTTAGCACATCAGCCTGTGTGAATAATAGTGTCTTGTGAAATATGAACTTCCTAAAATAGTGCATAGTGATGTAAAACGGTTGTTTACTTGGAAGTTAGGAAACCTAAACACACTTTCCCAACACCCCCACAGGGAAGTGGTTTTAGTGTGACTGTGGTTTTCAACTGGCAGCCACTCAGTGATCTGATGGTCTCATGTGTTGTAACAAATTAATTTAAACGGTTGTCATATTTGCCTTGACTGCCCGCACGGTATCCACAGCCCCCGCACTGCCTCTGCCATCCGCTGCCCTGCGAATCGCAGGTGTATTCAGACATGCACACATCCAGAAAGAAACACACAGACACTGGTGTATTACTAGATGCCGTTTATTTGTGAATTAGGGGCCCCTATAGGCGAAGCGGTGCATTGCGCTTATGAGGAATTAAGGCGCGTTCATCGTCCTGGTGATAATCGTCCTGGTGATATACGCTCACGCTTACGCGTGCTCCCGACAGCGACAGTTCATGTGCGCTACGTTGGGAATATAAAAGTTCTTCAAAGCAGGGATTTTTTATCCAATAAAAACCATTCAGAACTAAACAGAACTTAGTAGGATCAGTTTCAAATTTGCATGCCTTTATTTCCTTGACGCCTTTCACCTAATATCCTATTGCTTTTATGTATGAGAAGCACATACAGTACTGCCACTGTATGGAAGGCAACACTTGCCATAATCTAGAGCTTTTTTTACCAGTACACAACGTTTACAACTGAGCAAAGTCGATGCCAACAGACGGTTACATCAATCTGTCAATCATTAGTAAAGTATGTGATATGATGGTTGATTCTTTTATATTGAGTAAAACGTTCATGTTCTACCATGTTCATGATCGTCACTAGTAAACCATACGTCACACACTGGGCAACCCTGTTATCAAAATCTGGCCCCAGTTGCCGAATGGAAGTAGAAACATAAGAGCGTCATGAGGTGTCGTTCACGAGAACTTTCCGACGTCGGGAAAATGTTTTCCCCATAATTTCCAGCGATGTGACCACAGCAGTACTCACTGTGACGTCACTGAGTAAATAAATGAAGTCATTGAATGAGATTTCAGCGCCAAAAAAAGACTGTCCAGAAAAAACATAGATGGACATTATGTGTCCATGAGGCAGAAATGTTTAGCATACATAATTGTTATCCATTGGGGTGGACATGCTGATTGACAGTGTATTCACAATATTATTATTATTAGGTATTCACAGTCTATCTGAGGATAGACTGTGAATACCTTATAATAATATTAGGTTTTGTTTTTCACTTCCCTAATCCAGATATAAACTTGTGGCATTTGAGCCATGACTTGTTCTACTCGCTGTTATCCTTTTCCACTGTGACATAATGATGCAGTTAGTGGTCATTTCACTGCAGAGAGTTGCACATATTGTATTCCTTACCAGATTGTATGTTTAGGCCATGGGATGCTGGAGGACTCAGTGCTCGCCACTTAAAAAGGATTGGAAGTGAGGAAGAGCTCTCCTATTGTGCCAGGGACCCCTCCTCTACTCATCTGTGTGTTTTTTTGTCATATGCGCGAGTGGGATTTTGTTATTGTGCGTTTGTGTGCATGCATTAAACTTAAGCAACTTTGGAATCTTATCTGATTTACATTTGAAGGGGAGTGTGTTTTGATTTCATTCAACAGGCGATGACAAAACTATTCAATGTCACTCCCTGCACGGTGAGATGGAAATGATAAATAGGTTATGGCCCGCAGAGGTGACACATTGTGTTCACCTCCCTGCCTCAGGCTCACTTCAGTTCGTTCTCTCGGATCAGAAACTCTAAAGTGTGTTTCCACTCCTTGTGTGATTCATCTTTTGTATGAGAAGGGTGGTGGGTGAAATTACTTTGCCTGTTTCTCAGTTGATTTCTCTTACTTTGTCGTTGTTGTTTGCTGAAATGAACTATCGCTCTACCAAATCGCCACGTGATTTTGATGCGATTTGGTTGTTTTGGTGATGGAACAAAAGGGTCCAAAGAGAGCTTGTAAATCAAGGCAAGGGTGCTTGGGAGGGAGGAGGAGCCAAGATGGCTACTATAAAAGGGGAGCATTTGATAGTATTTCCTGAGATCTACATTCTGACTCACAGTAAGTTCATCTCTGAAATGACTTTTACTGAAATGTTGTATTAGTTTTCTTAAGATGTGGTTCACAAAGGAAAGGCAATATATATTTTATGAATTGATGTGTATGTAGTCTTCACTTCCTTACATTTACTGATAGCAGTGAATGTATGTGATGCATTTATGAAAGTATTTTATGTTTATCTATCGGTCTTTGACAGTGTTTAACTTCGAACCTCTGTATACCAAGTATACTGTTTAGGCCTTCTATATACTTATTCAACTGTTGATGTATTTTTAAATTTCAGGATTTGAACTACGAATATTGAAATGTCGGATCAAGATGAAGGTAATAATAACCTAATATTTATACCACTGAAGAATGTTAATATGATGATGAAAGCATGTTATCTTCTGTGGTGTTCTGTTGTTTACTGTCCAACAGGTATTTTACTTTACAGATACTTTTTTGTTTAATGTATTGTATGCTATTGCTGCTTTCTTGGTCAGGTCTCCCTTTTAAAATATGTTTTAGACAGAGACCAACCTGCTTAAAAGTAAAAAATGCTATAATCTTTCTTTGAAATATCCTCTAAAAAACATTGTCAGCATTGGGATATGGTTAAACTCTGCAGCAGAGTAAATTAAATCTCAAGCAAGCCTCACGTTTTGCGGATGGGTGGGATTTGGAGAGAGTACGGAAAGGCAAGGGTGACGAGCAGTGTTTTGTTATTGGAACCTCATTTAGACTGAAAGATTCTTGCATATTGCACCAAATGAATAGAGCATTAACATCTCTCCTGTACGTGAACAGGAAATCAGGGGCCCTTCGGCTGCAAGCCACGACCGGTCTGCCGTCCTCAACCATGCCCTCCTCAACCATGCCCTCCTCAACCATGCCCTCCTATAATATGCCCTCCTCAACCATGCCTTCCTCAACCCTCCTGCTGCCACCATGGGTGCCATGGGTCTTGTGGGCACGGGCATTACCATGGTCAAGGGCATGGTCATGGCCATGGACACTGCAATTAGATTTTCTAGTGTGTGGGGTTATTAATAAAAATTTCATTGTTGTTTAACAATAAAATAAGAATTACCAGTTCAAAAAAAGAGTTTGGCCATAATATGCAAGGTGAAGTCTAATTGCAATAATATCTGCTTGTGTATATTCCCGGAATATGTTTATTCTTCATAATCTTCCTGCATAAATATAATTTGACAAGGTCTCTCTTAGAAACCTAATATCTCATGATACCTTCGTTAGTTGTTCCTGCAAGAGGGCTTTGAAGAAGTATGCTCCTGAGCGTAATGTCTATTTGAACGAGCAGAAGATTGTGTCATTGACCAAGGCTGCTGTCTTTGCAGACGTGTTCACACCAACCCATAAAATAAACCGTCTCCAATACCTATAAGTGTTTAACAGCGTGAGTGCCACTAATGCCATAAAGGAGGTGTTCCTGTGATGGCTGATCGCTATGTTCTGTAGAGAAACAAGCCAGAACCCAACAAAGCCTCCAGCTTTTGTCAGGTCCAGTTATAGATTTGTATCAGTTACTGGTCAGCCAAGTGACAAATGGAACAAGACTGAATTGTCTTCTACGCAAGAGATGTCTCAGTCGTGTATGCCTACTCGAGGCCAGACAAGAAAGTTTCCAATTATTTTATCTGATATAGAAAAAAAAATGCTCTGCATACTAATCACTCAAAGCTGAATTGTCGTCTAGAATGTTAATCATGACATTATATATGGACATATTTCATATTTATTATATTAAATATGTATAATATATTTATTATATTATACATATTTCAATGTAGCTCTGTAAAGCACTTTGAACTGGCAATTCTGGATTAAGGTGCCATATATAAATGCAACTTTCTGTTATTTTATTATTACTCTCTATAGATAAAGTTTAAATTCCTATTCCTACACCTAAGTATACTTAGGTGTACACCAGTCCTTGCTTAAAACAACACCAACAATATAGAGAACAACTGTAACAGGTTAGTTTAAACTAGGAAGACAATAATGTAAGAAGTCCCTCCTCTCTTCGATAGATGGCAGTGTGCACATGGCCGTACTCCAGGCTCGATTCTTATTTGCTCGATTGTTCACACGCCCCTCATCGTTGATGTTTGCAATAGCCAATCAGAAGCGAGTGTTTCAGGAAGTGACTGTATCTGCGAGACAGCAGAACAACAAGTAATCAAGTCATAAATTCGAATACAAGCATGATGCAACCAATCATGTATACCGCTTACAGTTATGTTTAGTTTCACTTGGTATCGAACGTTTTTCATGCATTTCTCTTCTATGCATGCCAATGCTAAGCTAAGCTTCAAGGCTACATGAAGTTTAAAATGAGATAGGTGGTCTCTCTTTTTGAAGGTTGATAGGGACTGTAAATTGTTAGTAGTAATAATCTTATAATAGACGTTTCACTAAACATACAGCTATGTAACACATTATTGGAGTGCTATTGATGACTTGACTCAATGCAACAATGCTTCTTCTCAGTCATTTCTATTGCTGCCAAGAAATATAATACTCACAATTATACAATTCTATACATTAAGATAATTTGGCTTTATGTTCTCCAGATAGTTATTTTTATCATGTATTTCTTTAGATTGAGGTCCATCTGTGGACTACAAAGATTACAAGCACACATGGTAAGTGTACCTTTTTTTTTTTGCTCTTTCTCCAGTGATTGAGTAATCAAGGCAAGGGTGCTTGTGAGGGAGGTAATTGAGTGTTAGTGCTTTATAACACAAGAAAAGCCACAAGGTTACTTAATTTCTTTTACTTTTATTTAGAATAATTTAAATGCAATGTTCAGCAGTGTTGTAAAATGAGCAATTGACGTTTTACTGTAATTTTTGAAATGGGCAAATGAGAAATGTTTGTATCTACTTAAGTTTTACCTTCCCATCAGATTTAAATGCAGTCATTCTCTGATCTCTCCTCCATATAATTTAACCTTTGCTGTGTGGACTCTATTATGGAGCAGATGTCGAGTGCTTCGGCCCCAGAGGTTCTGCTGGAGAAGGTGGGCCGTGCGGGAGTGATCACCCTGAACCGACCCAAGGCCCTGAATGCCCTCAACCTGACCATGACCCGCCTGCTCTACCCCCAGCTCAAGGTATATAGAAGTCAAAGTTCAAATCCTGCAGTACATAATGTGCGTCTGTATCCAGAGCTGTTGAAACAAGCTTTCTGCACAAGCGCTGATGAACATGTTTGAATTAATTATTGTACTGCACAATAATAGTAATCTGGCCATGGTGTGTTTGTTATAGCCACCCCTGTGGTCTGTGTGTATATGGAAATAAAGCATGGAGTAGATCGGCCAGCATCAGAGAAACATGCTGCACACCAGACGTGGAACTATTATGTGTGTCTTTTAGACCGAGATGCCTCCCCCGAGAGTTTGGCCAAGTGACAGTGATAGCTGTTTATGTCCCACCCTCTGGCAATGACGCACACGCAGCGAGAGATAATCACAAACTACGCTCAGCGCATAGAAACAGATAATCCAGATTCATCTGTATTTATTATGGGGGATTTTAATTCCTGCAGACTGACTAAATCAGTACCAACATTCCAGCAGTATGTTAAATGTGCCACCAGGGGCAAAAATACTCTTGATCTTTGTTGTGGTAATGTGAAAAACACCTACAAAGCAAGGCAAAAACCATCATTGAGCACTGCTGATCACAATGTAATACACCTTATACCTGCCTACAAAACCCAGTTACAACGGGAGGGTGTGTGAAAGAAAACGGTAAAGCAATGGAACAGCTCATGTACTGAATCTTGGCAGGTTTTCACTCAAGCTGACAGTCTGGAGGAAGCCACAGATGTAGCTACAGAATACATCACATTTTGTGAAGAAAACACTATACCTTCAAAGACAGTAGTAGTAGTGATAGTAAGGTTGTTGAGTCTAGTTTCGGTCACAAGGTGTGAACAATAGGCTTGATTGACTGGGCGGAGCTAAGGCTGCCTATTTAGCAAAGTTAGGAAGCTGACAAACTCAGTTACATCACATTTTGTCTTTAAGAAGGTCGTCTCATAGCTAGCTGTGGTGAGTCTTGAAGCTAAGAATTATAGTGTTTGGCATTGCAATTGGTTGTACTAACTTTAACCCTAGTTTCTGCAGTGTTGGTTTTTGCTGTGTTGTTGTTGATAGTAAGGTCGTTGAGTCTAGTTTCGGTCACAAGGTGTGAACAATAGGCTTGATTGACTGGGCGGAGCTAAGGCTGCCTGAGCTACCATGTGCATTTAAAGGCTAAGTGTTAGTAGCGTCAGCTTTAGCGTCAGGACCCAGTAAACGAAGGACCCGGGAAACAAAGACTAAGGGAGTCTCTCTGTGGGAGTCCCGGGAAACAAAGACTAAGGGAGTCTCTCTGTGGGAGTCCCGGGAAACAAAGACTAAGGGAGTCTATCTGTGGGAGTCCCTCGAGGAAGACCTTAGAGGCACTGTACTGTAGTTATGTGTCGTACTTCAATTATCGTTAGAATCTCTGTACTCATAGACGACGCCACAATAGATCCTCTGCTCGGCGTCGTAACCCATCCAATCTATGCCATTTACCCACCCTCGCCACCACTGACCTTGAAGTGATGGGAGGACTCTGGAATTGCCAGTCAGCGGTCAAAAAGGCAGACTCTATTTCGGCCTACGCGTCCCTCAATACCCTCCATTTCCTGGCCCTGACAAGAGAGCTGGATCACTCCAGAGAACTCTGCCACTCCTGCTGCCCTTTCCACTGTTTACTCATTCTCACACACCCCTAGACCTTCGGGGCGAGGAGGAGGGACCGGACTCCTCATCTCTCCGATGTGGTCCTATCAGGTCCTTCCACTAGAACACTTGGCCAGATCTGCATTTGAACTCCACGCTGTCACTGTCACCCTTCCTATCAAGCTCTTCATTGTGGTAATCTACCATCCCCCTGGTCCCCTTCGTGACTTCTATGACGAAATGGATGCCCTTCTCAGCTGCTTTTCTGAAAATGGCACACCACTCGTTATACTTGGCGACTTTAACATCCTGCCAGAGAAGTTGCACTCACCTGAATTAACCAACTTTTTTGCCACCTTTGACTTAACACTATCCCCTTCTCCTCCCACACACAGAGCAGGGAACCAGCTTGACCTGATATTCAAAAGGTCCTGTGGCACCTCTGCTCTCTCTGTTACCCCACTCCCCGTATCTGACCATCACTTTGTTGCTTTTTCTCTTCCCTTAAAGTCCTCTCCCCCCTCCTCTCTAGTCCCCACATTGTCACCACCCGCCGCAACCTCAAAACTCTCTCTTCCTCTACGTTTGCCTCAACTGTTCTGTCTTCACTACCTTCTATTGAACAATTCTCTCAAATATCCACAGAGGAATCCTCTGACACTCTGCTATCCTCCCTCTCCTCCTCTTTGGACTCCCTCTGTCCCTTCCACTCTAGACCGGCGCGATCTTCACCCCCCCTCCTTGGCTGTCTGAATCTCTGCGGACCCATAGAGCAGAGTTGCGGGCAGCTGAGAGGAAATGGAAGAGATCAGACTGTCCTAATGATCTATCTCACTATCTCTTCTCTCTGATTTCACCTCCACTGTGTCAACAGCCAAATCTGCCTTCTACCGGACCAAAATTAACTCCTCCGCCTCAAACCCCAGGAAACTGTTTTCCTTGTTCTCTTCCCTCCTCAACCCTCCCTCCCCTCCTCCTCCTTCCTGCCTCACTGCTGATGACTTTGTTACCTACTTTACCCAGAAAGTAAAGGACATTAGCTCCTCTTTTATCACTGCCACCATCCTCCCTCCCTCCACCCCCACCTCTGCCTTTACCCAATTCATCCCTCTCACCTCAGACGAGGTCAACAGAATTATAACATCTAACCATGCCACCACCTGCCCCCTGGACACTATCCCTTCCTCCCTCCTCCAGGCTGTGTCAAACGACATCCTGCCATTTCTCACCGCACTTATTAACTCCTCCCTCACGTCTGGCATTGTTCCAACGTCTTTCAAGACTGCCAGAATAAAGCCTCCTCAAAAAACCAACCCTTGATACCACTGACATCCAGAATTACAGACCGGTATCTCTTCTTTCATTCCTCTCTAAAACATTGGAACGTGCCGTCGCTAACCAACTGTCCTCCTATCTCTCATCTAACAACCTGCTTGACCCTCACCAGTCAGGCTTGAAAAAAGCACACTCCAGTGAGACGGCTCTCCTCGCGATGACTGAGTCCCTCCGTGCGGCCAGAGCCTCGTCCCTCTCATCGGTTCTCATCTCCTTGACCTGTCTGCAGCATTTGACACTGTGAACCACCAGATCCTCCTCGGCACTCTCGCCGAACTTGGCATAGCTGAACCTGCCCTTTCCTGGTTCACATCCTACCTGATGAATTGCACTTATCAGGTAACATGGAATGGCTCCTTGTCCAAACCTTGCACGCTTGATACAGGTGTTCCTCAAGGCTCTGTACTGGGGCCTCTTCTGTTCTCCCTCTACACCAGATCTCTGGGCTCTGTAATTACATCCCACGGCTTTTCCTATCACTGCTATGCTGACGGCACTTAGCTATTTCTCTCCTTTCCCTCATCTGACAAAGCCCTGATTGCAACACGCATATCTGAATGTCTGGCAGAAGTCAGCACCTGGACAACTGCCCATCACCTGAGGCTTAACCTCAACAAGACTGAGCTCCTCCTAATACCAGGGAAAGATTGCCCACACATGGACTTACTGGTCACTGTTGAGAACATCACTGTATCTCCTTCTCCAACTGCCCAAAACCTTGGTGTAGTGTTGGACAATCAGTTATGCTGCACCGCAAACATCACTGCGGTGGCCCGATCCTGCAGATTTGCACTTTACAACATCCGCAGGATCCGGCCCTTCCTCACAAGGCAAGCAGCTCAGCTTCTAGTCCAATCACTGGTCATCTCCCGACTCGACTACTGCAACTCGCTCCTGGCTGGACTCCCTGCCTCTGCGATTAAACCCTTGCAGCGCATCGAGAATGCGGCAGCACGCCTCGTGTTCAACCTACCAAAGTTCTCACATGTGGCCCCCCTCTTCCGAGACCTCCACTGGCTCCCTGTAATAGCTCGCATCAGATTCAAGATGATGGTACTGGCATACAAGGCAGTCGATGGAACTGCCCCTGCCTACCTCCAAGCATTAGTAAAGCCACACTCCCCAGCTCGATCCCTCCGCTCAACTACCTCAGCTGGACGTCTGGTACCGCCATCGCTAAGAGCAAGCAAAGGTCGATCAGCGAAGTCACAACTTTTCTCTGTTTTGGGACCTCAGTGGTGGAACGAACTCCCTACCGATGTGTAGCATCTACAGTAGCTGCTATCGTTGCTTTACACAGGGAATGGGTTAGCCTAGCGATTGTAATACTTGCACTTGGTTCTATGAACATCTTTACTGTATCGACAGCGATATATTGTTTCACTTCTTATGACAAATGTACTTATTGTAACAAATGCACTTATTGTAAGTCGCTGTGGATAAAAGCGTCTGCTAAATGCCCTAAATGTAATTAAAGACAATGTGCTGCTATATGTACAAAATAAATCAATCCGTTTTTGATACTGCACTTTAATCAGTTATAAAGGGCCAACTGAAACGCAATGTGCTAGAGGTGCCAAAAAGTTTGGTAATGCCATTTTTTTTTTGTCGTGAGAAAAAAATTGTGGCAGAGCAACGTGATATCAATTCTAAGCTAAAAAATCATGATTCATATTTTTCCCCGAATCGTGCAGGCCTACACTGCAGCTCAGTCAGAACCATCTCCACAGGATGTCCTCAAGGCTCTGTGATCTCCCCAGTCCTCTTGACCCTCTAAGCCAACAAATCCTGACATGGTATATATTAAATACTCTGACGACACAGTCATCGTGGATACCACCAACTCATTGCAGCAACTGCAGTCTGTGGTGGACGACTTCTCTCTCTGGTGCAGGTATAACAATCTCACAGTGAACATCTCAAAAACCAAAGAGATGGTCATAGATTTCAGGCGCTCCTCCACCAGCCCCCTTGCTCTTCAGTTAGATGGCCGGATAATCGAGAGACTGGAAGAGTACAAATACCTCGGTCCCATCATTGACCTCAAGCTCACCTTCAAAAGTAATACAGACCGCATCTTCAAGAAATGTCAACAACACCTGTACTTTCTCCGGAAGCTACGACGGCTGCAAGTCGACAAGTCAATACTCCAGTCATTTTACAACTGCATCATTCAATCCACCCTCACCTTCAGCATCCTGCCATGGTTTCGTTCCCTGAGTGAGGTGAACAAATGTCCCCGTAACAGGATCATAAAGATAAGTGGGAAGATCATAGGACAGCCACAGACCACTCTCACAGCCATGTATGAAAAACAGGCCATCAGGAAAAGTAGACGGATCATATCAGACCCCACCCATAACCTTAACAACCAGTACCATCAGCTACCTTCAGGAAGCAGACCCCGTTCCCTGCCCCTAAGAACCAAACGAGCCATGTCCACCTTTGTTCCAGCATCCATCAGGCTGTTGAATAAACAGTAAGCCCCCTCGTACCGCCCAACCCAACCCATCACTTCAGACTTCAACCTATTCACCTTCCACCAACTCACAATCTATTCTCCCTACCCACACCTCCACCCCTACCCACAGGGTCTTTTTTAGCTTTTAAGAATTTATTTATTCTCGTACACGATGGCTAACTATTTATTGTTAAAGTATATCTTGTTTGCATGTGCCTGACCACAAAGGAGGTCAGGCACAACTTTATTGTTCCCTCACGGGAAAAATAAAGTTCTTTGAATTTAATTGAAATTGTACGATTTCTATGTTGACGTGTGTCTTCTGTGTTGTAGTTCAATCTGAAGTATGAGTACTGTTGTCTGTTGTTGTAGGAATGGGAGACAGATGAGCAGACGGACATTGTCATCATCAAAGGAGCCGGAGAAAGGGCCTTCTGCGCCGGCGGAGACATCATAGGTCACACACACGCACATGCACACACACGCGCACACAGCACCCATCCTAATCTATTGGATAGTCTAATTACATGTTTTGGTTTTATTACAGACTGATACAAGATATATTCATCAGTCAACCACCTCAGATGTAATGTCCTTCTCCTTATATTATCTGAGGTGGTGTTATCAGAGACTACCAGCCAACAGTGCACTGGGTTCGATCCCCAATGGCTGTATCCTAATTGGTAGCTGACTTAAAGCCAGATACCTCTCAACCCTACTTCACATAAATGACATGTCTCTGAATTGCACTGTAAATCGTTTTGGATTAGTGTCAGAACTAATTTCGTGTTACTCGCATGCCATGGATTTCTGAAATCGATCTCGCATTACGTTCCTAACTTATTATTTCATTTTGCAGGGGTCACGGAAGCAGGAAAGTCAGGAGACCCTCTAGCACAGGATTTCGTCCATGAGGAGTATGTTCTGAACAACACTATAGGTAACCGACACCTGCTTATGAACATACTAAAGGTCCTTTTACATTGAACGCAAATACCTGTTGTTTTCCCACGTCATTAACATAATTACACATCATGGAGCTGAATGGGACTGTACAATGCCAACTTGCAATGTAGGACATAAATATAGCTTTCTCTTGATAACAAGAAGGTGTGCAGCTGTATCGTAACAGTTTTGTTTTGGATACCAACTTTCTTCAAGAGAGGGATAGCCAACTATTAGTTATGTCGTATTCGTGTTGAACCTCAAAAACATCTCCTAAATATGGATGCATTAAAGAATGATCATCATAATCCCTTTTGCGAGCAGCCATTTGCTACAGTATTATATCTTGGATTTAAAAGAAAATGCCATTATAATTGAATCCTTTGAATATAGGATATTTTGGTAAAAAGGTCATTTTGTCATTCTTGCTGGTGCAATTATTATTGGAAAATGCTACAATTTCGTCAATTTTGCATATTTTATTCATTAAGCATCTGGTGTAAAAACAACTTTTTAGGCTAGATATTACCCGGAATAAAATGAATCAGCTTCAAGTCTGTTATATTATCCTGTGTGCTAAGTGTGTTTTCTATTTCTCAGGAATGTATAAGAAACCATATATTGCTCTTTTTGATGGGATAACCATGGGTGGGGTGAGTATTTTGTATTATATGCTGCTCAAATTGTACCATATATTTTTATACTTTAAAATTTGATTCATAACCTGGACCTTATGAAGGTCCAGGTTATGAATCGCTCACACCCAAAACATGCTCACACTCATGCTTTATTTTACATGTAACAACTTTTTTTGCCTGAGGGTGTCAGCAAAGTACTGGATGTCTTTTCCCACTGGTTGTTTATTACCCTCCAGTTGTGAGGTCGGCAACGATTGGTTGAAACGGGATGACAGTTTATGGAGCATGTTGCTGACACTCTCCTATATATTTTTTTCTTCTAACTCTTCACTGTCAGACTGAGCGGAATTTGAATAGGCGTCTTGGTCTGCAAAACCCTGCAGAACTATAGCTCTGATACAAAGACACAGAGCCTGAAATGTGCTGTAAATGTTAAATGTGTGTTCTCTAGTACTTATGTTTGTACGTATCATGCATACACTGTCCCCCAGATGAGAGTGGATATTTAGCTTCTTCCACTTATCTTAAGAAGAATTTCTCATCCTGGCTGGGGTGACCTTGACTAAGGTCGCAATTCTTCATATTTTATTTTCAGGCACATTGTCAGAAGAAAGGGCATTTGATGGCAAAGGGTTATTTACGGTGAATGTGTGTGCATGTTTTGGCCTTTTGACACATTGAAGGGGGATGATGAGGATGATGGACGAGGAGCCTGTGTGAGTCCTTAAGGTTGGGGGGGGGGGACAGAAAAGCTCCACCCTTGGCGCAAATCCAACAATAATTTGTGCTGGGCACTTTATTATCTTGACGAGGGGGGTGGTTTCTAAGGGGACATATTATCTTGATGTCCCCTTAAAAACACACAAACACGCGCACACAAACACACGCACACAGGCTGACACGACAAAGTGCATGAGACAATTGGAGAGAGGGGGGAACTATGGGGCAAAATCTGTAAATGACAAACGGCTGGATTTATAATGTATGGCTTAGGGTCATCAGCTGATAATGGCTACATGTCGTCATTATTGGACCAAAAGATAAATCAGAGCTTATAAAAGACTCTGCATACAGTTTAATGGGTAAACCCTATCATTAGAAAGACCCACGTATAGTAAGTGAAAAAAGTGAAAATCAATTAACATTGGTTTCACTGACCAAGCTGTACTCCAATTCTCAGATGTTAAGGATGTGCATGTATAAATGGTAATTGGACTGCATTTATATAGCGCTTTTCTAACCAGTGGCCACTCAAAGTGCTTTACAACATTGCCTCACATTCCCCCATTCATGCACACATTCACACACCGACGGCAGAATCAACCACGCAGGGCGACAGCCAGCTCATCGGGAGCAGTTAGGGTGAGGTGTCTTGCCCAGGGACACCACCACGCTCCGGGGAGCCGGAGATAACTAGCAACCATCCGGTTACCAGCCTTCTGCTCTACCTCCTGAACCACATGCCTCTCCCTCTATACATCCTCATTTATATAGGGAGTGATCTGCACACATATGGAGCTAACATTTGATCCTACATATTTAACATAATTATTGAGGGGAAATAAGAGCATGACATTAAAGTGTGTGTGTCTTGTTAGCTGCACTGCGTGTTTGTTATTAAACCAAACATTGGGTGGGGGGTTAGGGGGGGGGTCCAGGTCCTCCAGACAGCGGCCGGCCGGACTGCACCATCTGGGCTTGGCCGTCTGCAGCGCAGACAGTGTTTTCCCACGGGTTGGTGCTCTATACGTCAGAGCTAGCTGTCCTTCCACCACTTTTGTTATTCTTTTTTTGGGGTTAAATAAATATCCTTAGTCCTTCTTATTTGATGAAATAATTATTATTTCAATTTATAAAGCATTCATGAAAACATTCATGAAATCTCAAATTACAGGGCTAAAACTGAACATGCAAGTAAAGCTAAATCAGTATAATGCTAACTAGAACTAACTAAATGCCTTCCTATATTAGAAGGTCTTTAGGTCTTTGGGTCTATAAATGACTGTAAATGGCTCCTGACCTTGTTGTGGGTTGTCTCTTCCTCAGCTCTGATGCTGCAGACCCTGGTCGAGGAGGGCCTGATCTCTGAACACATGTTCTACCACATCCCGGAGAGCACCAGCGACATGCAGGCCTCCCACCAGGTAGCCCTCACACACCTGCATGCGGCACAGCACAATCAATGGTTTACCTCGAATAGTTGAAAGATCTTTTACCTTGCAAAGCATTATGGTCTTTGCTGTTTTTTTAACCATTTTTAGGTAAACATATCAATAGTTATTCATAATTAAATTAAAAAAAACTGTCTTTGCTCTATCTATTAATTAGTCAACGTAAATTATCCATTTTCTTGAATGTTAGACAATAAATTACTTAAATGAATAAGACATGCAAGACCCATGTCACCTCTCGGGGGGGGGGCACTTCCCTACAGTTTCCCGCCTGAACCCTAACCCCCTGTGACCCCCCGTCTGCCCAGCTGACCCAGGCCATGCGCTGGCTCCTGGCCCGCGCCCCCCTGCCCCGCCCCCTCTCCTGCCAGACGTTGGTCCAGTTTGTGGAGGCGGGCCTCAGCCAGCACTTCAGTGGCCGCTTGCAGGCCCAGCGCCGGGAGCGGGCCTCAGCCGGCCTGCCCTCCCTGGACCCGGCGCCGGTGGTCTGCCTGTACAACGCCGTGCTGGCCCACCTGGCAGACGCAGTGTCCTCCCCGGAGCTGCTGGGCCTCTCCTGGCCCCCGGGGGAGTTCTCCCTGCCGGACTCCCGCCACCTGGTGCCCCACCTGGGCTGGAACTCGGCCCAGCACCTGGCCTGGCTGCGCAGCGCGGTGCTGGGCCTGAGCATCCCCGACTGGGACATGCCGTCCTCTACCGGTGAGCACTGAAGCAGAGGCTCCACCAAATAGCATCTATTCCAATGAAATTACATTACGCGTTCAATTTGTACTACTGTCCTGCTCTGTTACACCCACTAGGGCTGCTCGATTATGGAAAAAATCATAATCACGCTTATTTTGGTCAATATTGAAATCACGATTATTCAAACGATTATTTTTGAGTATGAAAGCATGTTGCACTTATTCATCATGCCTCTCCCAAAGAAAACTATGCAACTGAGAACTTTGTAATTTCGCCTTAAGAAAATACACAAAATGGTCAAAAAGAAAATGTTCCAATCTAAAATGATGTACAGATATGTATCCAGCTGTTCTATAAAACAAAACAAAATAATCGAAAAACCTGATTATGTTAATTTTGTGATCGTTTGACGCTAAAATCGAAATCGCGTTCAAAATTTGATTAATCTCCCACACCTCCCACCTTGGATTATTAACGTACGTCTTGGTCTTATTCCTTATTCCACAGCCGGCTGGTCCCAGCTGCAGTCCTCCGTCCTCCGCTACGCCTCCCAGATCCCCGGGACCCCCCACGGCCGGCCCCTCCTCGGGTCCCGGCTGGAAAACCTCCTAGAGAGGGTCCGCCAGCAGCACTACCACCCGGGCCCCGCCGCCCACCGCCACCGCCGCTCGTCGCCCCGTCGCGTGTCCTGGGGGGGGCGGGACGACCGCCACGGGCCCGGCTACAGCCAGGTGCCCTGGGACCACCTGCTGGTGCTGTGCATCGACCACAGGCTGAAGGACTGGCCCAGCCCCGACCTGCCCCTCTGCCAGGGTACGATCCCCCTGGTCTGAGCCCTAATGTCCGACCCCTATCCGCTGAATGTGTTGACCTAAGAAGAAAGCACTCCATTGAGATCATGGGGCTCTATTCACTGATGTAGTGCCGCACGTTCTCATGTTATCTTCTGGGTGTGTTTTTTGTTTTGCGTGTGATCAGATGCGGTGACGGAGGACGGGGAGGTGCTGGTGTACTTCCTCACAGAGTCCCTGAAGCACTTCGATCCCCCTGAGGAGTGGAGCCAGGCGGTCCGACTCACACACCGGCAGAAACGGCTGCATACAGAAGGGTGAGAGGAGCATGTGTTCAACCCCATTATCCACGCTTATTTCTCTAGGTCGGCGTTTGGATTATTTCAACCTTTCTGGGGACACACTTTACAAAAGGCACCACATCTACTTTCTGTCTTTTCGTTTTTTTTATAGTTAAATAATCTGCTTGGTGGCTCTCCTATGATATTCTGAAAGCATTGGGCTGACGTACATTATCGGCTACATTTTGGTCGCCGATTAGCCAAGCGTATTTTAATATTTCAGTTTGGTTTTCACCTCTCCCTTCCACCAGAGGCTGCGATGCCAGCGAGGGGGCCCCTAGCTCTCTGTCCCTGAGACAAAGGCTGTTTGACTGCCTGGCAGCGCCCCAGCCAGCCCTCTCCTCCACCCCCAGCCTGGACATCACCCACACCTCCTCAGCCCAGGAGCTGCTGCCTGGACTGGTGCTCCGCGGCCTGGAGGAGGAGAAGGCCCACAGCCAGAGGTATGGACCCTACATCTACCCTACCATTTAGGCCTCTGTATGACTACTATCTTGAGTCAAGACAAACTTTTCATTGTAAATCTAAATATTTCTTTGTTTCTCTGCATCTGTCTGTCTGTCTCTCTCCTTTCTGTCTGTCTGTCTGTCTGTCTGTCTTTCTGTCTGTCTGTCTGTCTGTCTGTCTGTCTGCAGGAGCATTGAGCAGCTGAAGCGCTGGTTGACCTCCGACCCCCCGGAGAGCCTGTCCATGCCTCTGTTCATACCCTCCTCCACGCTGCTCTCCGCATCCCCGCCCGCCGTGCCCTCGAGCAAGGCCAGATCATCGAGAGCCCCACTCACAAAAGTATGATGGTCCTACATTTATCTTAATGTGATTTGAATAATAACTCAAGTTAATGGGGTTGAGATAGTCAGGTGAAGTGGTTCCAAAACCAAGTCATCATCAAGGCATTTTGCGTACCAACTCGTATGCAAACGGTAAAAAGTAGGTAAATACACTTTTTAAATAAATACACATGGTAACTTGGGGAACATTTGAAGGAAAACGCAAACAGGCTGCCATGTTTTCATTCAGAAACACAATTAACATAAAACCTAAAAATGTATTAATAGTTAAATGTGTCTATTCCATAATAAAATCCCCATACCACCTACAGTAATGGTACGCATACTACAGGTTGAAAAACACTTTAGTCTAGTGTTAGGATGTTTGACTCCTCGCCGAGAGGTCCTGGGTTCAAACCCCAATGTCCATAGTCTACCTGTAGCAAGAGCAACAATGCCCTTAACCCCTAACTGCTCCTGTAGGACATGTATGTAAGCAAATGTTGGATTAACTGTAAGTTGCTTTTGATAAAAGAAAAGTCACTAAAAAGCCTACAAATAAATAAAAAGTTATTTGTACAGTTTATCATTGTGATTGTCATAGTGACCAGCATCTGTTGTATATCTTTTTAGAAAGAAAAGTCCTCGGAGGACTGTACTTTTGACGACGGACCGGGCCAGACCGGTTCCTCCCCGGTAACCATGGCGCAGAGGCTCCGGGACATCCAGCGCCAGATCCTAGGGAGCCAGGAGGAGGAGCTGGCCTGCAGGCTGAGGCTTGACGGCATGCTGGGCATCGTGGACGACTGATCACATGACCCAAACTGCCTCATGTCATGTGACCCAGCAGCTAGTGTTCTGCCACCACCAACTGCCCTCAGTGGAGTGGAAGGGAAGCCTGTCAAGAATGTAGAAGGGCTCTTGGAAATGTCAGTTGTCGTTTTTCTTTCCTCTTAAGATGCCAGGTGTGTTTTAATTTGTTTTAAAATAGCTTAATAGTCTGATGGAAGGAAGACATATCCACCAATAGCCTGTATTTTCCTTCCCATTTTTAATTTCTGTACAATTAATAAAACCTTTTGAATGTTTTTGTTTGTGTATATATGATTTTTTGTCTTTCTGCTTACTGCATAGCGTTGTCTATAAAATGAGAATATGCTTTTCTGAGAGATGTTTTATCGACGTATGGATATGATTTTGTGTCTTTCACGTTTTTCTGGACTTGGATGTATCAAATTAGAAGGAAATAAGAACTTAAGTGTGCTATTTTTAAGCATGTACTTGTCATAATAAATACCGTATTTTTTATGCAAGTGTATTTGATTTTTTATTTAATTGAGTTCGCTCATCTTGGAGAAAGTTGATATCGCTAGTGCACTTCTTCACAGTGATGAAACGCCATGGTCCGAGGTTATTTTCTGGATAGCTTTTCGAAGCCGATTATTGGAGGGTTATCAGAAAGACCCACCCCTTTCCCCGCCCAGCAGGTTCGTGATTGGCTAGCTAAGCCTCTGCTCATATCTTTCCACTGACTACAAAATCGGAAGGCACTGCAATGCGAAGAGGGAAACGTAGTCCTAAATAATATCCATGCAATGATTTACTCTACTAAAAAAACTACATTACGCATTCAGTTCTATCGTAGGGGCCGACTCAACCAGGTGGTAAACTAGAAACCTATTCGTTTGTCAGGGTATCTGTTCAAAATCCTACTGCTCACAACATGACTGAAGGGACGTAAGTATTATTTTGTTTTTTGTTTAAACAAACGATGTATTTTTTATATACGTTAGTGTTTGTACGTTCTTAAGTCTCTACCATAAAAAGTTGACATGAAAGACTCAAAGTAGGGCTATAAGGATTTGGCTGCACGAGATGTTATCCTACTTTTGCGTGCTGTTCATGGTGCTGAAAATGAATCTTTGCGACGCTGCCAAAAATACGCTCTTTTAAATAGAATTGCAACTTCGGAAGTGTATTGTTGATGATTATGATTAAATAGCGCTCTTCTAGGTAGTCAAATTCATTAACTTTGTACTCACTGACCACTCACATCACCAAAAACCCGGTTCACTGCCTGTACCCCCATCCTTCTCCTATGCCAGGCATCTGCGGCGGCGAGGGGGCCCCTACAAGACGGAGGCAGCCACCGACCTGAGCCGCTGGAGACTGGCCAACGTGGAGGGGAGGCAGACCTGGCGCTATGTGGAAGACCACCAGACCCCGGAGAGGGAACAGACCATGTTAGAGGCACACTCTCTCGGCCTGGACACGGTAAACTTTCTTCTGTCAATTATCTAATTTGCTATCAATGTGGTAGCTCGTCGTGATGTCTTATCGAGAGTTACGGTATATGTAAAAACAGTTTAATATAGTGTACTGGAATATAGTCTTATCTAATCTTTGAGTGACCCCCAACAACAATAAGAGATAAAAACAACAAGGTGCACGTTCGTTTCTGAGATGGAAATTGAGAGCTTACTTGTAACGGTTCCAAATCAACTGTTGACCTCTATAACGCTAGAACGACCAAACGTCACCACCGAGAATCCCCTAAAAACAACAAGATGAGTAACAAAACAAACAGCTACCTGCAGCCAAAGCATACAACAGCCTCACCATGCCACAGGATCCTGGCTGACATCTGTATAACCAACTGGCCGCAGCGGTGGTTTAGCAGTTGTATACAAGAACAACATGACCTTGTTTGCTGGGTTCTTTCTCCTCCTTTTGATCACATCAACCATGTTTCATGGTAAACGGTCAAGGTTTCCCAAGAACATGATTTTGTCCTGATTTTGGGTTATACATGGATGTCTCTCCAACTGGCTGAGGACCTTTTAGTCAGACATGAGAAATTAGTTAAAGAGGGAAGAGCACAATATCCTTCAGGTATCTTTTCCAAACATAGCCACAACCCCAGATTCCCGTTCAATACTACCAACAAAGTTATAAACCCCTAATGTCTATTCTTTAAATCATCCACTAATCTCATGCAAGTAGTTAAACAAAGTTTTACAAGCTAAGTAATGGACGTTAGATCCAATATCTCAAATATTGATTGATGCCTCAACAACCTGACTTTTAAAGTAGTGTTCCTTTACCTCTGGAATAGTCCAATCCTGCTTTCAGACCACCATAGTTCAGCCGCTTATAAAGAAGGTCTTAATCATAGTTCATCATAGGTCTCGATTGTTCTTGATTTTTTTAAAATCAAGTACCACCCTGGATACATTTCAATCTGGTTTACCACCATGGTACCAAAATAACCAGGGTTAACCAAATATCTTCTCCAGGCTGCAGAGGGCGGAAACTGCTCACTTTTAATTATGTTATAGACTTTCAACACAGTCGATCACAACATGTTGATTGGCCGTTTGAGAGACTTGGTTGGAATTTCTGGTTCAGCCCCAGATTGAATTTGCGCCTAAATCAGCAATAAAACCAGAACTAAAAACAGCAACCAAATCACTCCAATCGTTGCAGCACTACATTGGCTCCACAAAATCCTGTTGAAAATCCTAAAAACCTTAATCTTGAGAGCTGTTTGTTGCCGTACCAACAGAGTGGGTTTGTGAGGGCGTCGCCGGCGGTCCACACGGCGGCGGACGCGGCCCTGAAGGGGATGGGATTCTACAGCCTGCTGCAGGCGGAGGACGGCCACTGGGCCGGGGACTATGGGGGGCCCCTCTTCCTGCTGCCAGGTATAACACGCGCACACGCGCGCCTTTTGTGTTTGAGTCGTTGCCTGTTGTGTGTGTGTGTGTGTGTGTGTGTCGTTGCTTGTGTGCCTGTGTGACTGTGACTGTGTGTGTGTGTATGTGTGTATGTCATTGCCTGTTTGAGTGTGCATGCGTATGCGTGTGTGTTTCATTGCCCATGTGTGCGTCTGTGCTGCAGGTCTGCTGATCACCTGCCATGTGGCTCAGATCCCGCTGGCCGAGGCCTGGAGGAAGGAGATGGTGCGGTACCTCCGCTCAGTGCAGCTCCCTGATGGAGGCTGGGGCCTGTATGTGTTCCTCCATCTCTACACCGTGTACCTGGAACAACACACACGTGGGCAGGCAGAGCAATGAAGTTGCATTGCCTGACCACGTTGGACGTTGAAACGTTGAAACCTGTAATAAGCTGATTCATTTCATTTCATGTGTTCTTTATTTAGACAGATTGAGGGAGGTATATAAAAGATTTATGAAGCTATGATTCTTATTTTGAAAAGGAAAGTTGATTAAGACATTAAGGTAAATTGAGCATTGAAATGTTTTTATTTATAAATAGGAAAAGAGGTTTAAATAAAACGTTATGTTATACTTGGAAGCTGATCGCAATGCTCTTAATATGTTCATATCAAAAGATATGCTTATGTTTTGTCTTGTGTTTTCTTGTGTAGCCATATTGAAGACAAGTCGACCGTGTTCGGCACTGCTCTGAGCTACACTTCACTGAGGATTCTGGGAGTTCAGCCCGATGACCCAGATATGGTTCGGGCTCGGAACAACCTGCACAGCAAAGGTCAGAGGATAACCCTTGAATTTTCTTTCTACATATTTCTAACATATATCTGTATTTTATGCCATTCTGCTAACTGAATCTTTAAAAATAAAAGCAAAATAAAAAAGCATACTACATTGCCTGTATATATGTGTTGTCGTGTTGCACTGTACACAGGCGGTGCTGCAGGGATTCCTTCCTGGGGTAAGTTCTGGTTGGCCATCCTAAATGTCTACAGCTGGGAGGGCATGAACACTCTGCTGCCAGAGATGTGGTGAGTTGATAAAGAAAGCACTCTGGGTGAACCCTTTACTAAACCCTGTTCTACACCCTATTCTACTAAACCCTGTTCTACACCCTATTCTACAAAACCCTGTTATATACCCTATTCTACTTAACCCCGTTATAGACCCTATTCTACTCAACCCCGTTCTACACTCTATTCCACTAAACCCTGTTCTACACCCTATTCCATTAAACCCTGTTATAGACCCTATTCTACTAAACCCTGTTCTACATCCTATTATACTAATCCCTGTTGTACTACTAAACTTTGTTCCAAACACTATTCTATTAATCCCTGTTCTACACCCTATTCTACTAAACCCTGTTCTACACCCTATTCTTCTATTACCTATTCTATTACACCCGGTTCTACACCCTTTTCTTTTACTCCCCATTCTACTACACCCGGTTCTACACCCTTTTCTTTTACTCCCTATTCTACTACACCCTGGTTCTACACCCTATTCTCTACTCTCTATTCTACTACACCCGGTTCTACACCCTATTCTCTACTCTCTATTCTACTACACCCGGTTCTACACCCTATTCTCTACTCCATATTCTACTACACTAGGTTCTACACCCTATTCTACACTCTCTATTCTACTACACCCGGTTCTACACCCTATTCTCTACTCTCTATTCTACTACACCCGGTTCTACACCCTATTCTCTACTCCCCATTCTACTACACCCTGGTTCTACACCCTATTCTACACTCTCTATTCTACTACACCAGGTTCTACACCCTATTCAACAACCTATTCCACTCAACCCTGACTAAATCCAATTACACTAAGCCCTGTTCTACAACCTATTATACCAAACCCTTTTCATCTCATTACATAATACTGAGAGTGGAACAACAGTGCATTTGCTATATTTATAAATGTAAAAAAAAAAGAAAAAAGTAATCAAATCAAATATAGGCCTAAAAATTGAAAGACACCAGAAGAAAATGCTTATGGAGGATAATACATGTGTGTGTCAGGCTGTTCCCTACTTGGATGCCGGCCCACCCTTCCACACTGTGGTGTCACTGCCGGCAGGTCTACCTGCCCATGAGCTACTGCTACGCCGTCCGTCTGGCGGCCAAGGAGGACCCTCTGGTGCTCAGCCTCCGACAGGTGGGTGCTGGTAGTTTCCACGACCAAACTACAGGAGGCGCCAAACTCAAGGGATTAATGCCTGCAGTCTTACTGCCAAGGCGTTGTTGTGCTTTACTTTTACTTACTTTACGTAATGAGTTACTTTCTGCAAATAATCCACATGACCAAAGGCTACCTGTGTTGAGTAATATATTCAAAAGAATGATGAAACATGCAGGGTTAAGATAAAGATTGAAAATAAGACCAGCAAAGGAATCAGTTGGCAGGTTTTTAAGAAACCTTATCCTAGAATTGAAAAGCAATACATTGGCTATTAATTATATGGAAATAATTATGTCCTTCATCAATGAACAATGGAAAGCTTTCTATTTGTTCCTTTCTTTATGTTGAAGAAGCACTGCAGGATTTAACCTAGCATTAGAATGGATAAGGGGTTAAACCCAGGTTAGGGTTATGAACCTCTGGGTTAAAGTTGAACTCTCTCTTTCTCTGTGTTCCTCAGGAGCTGTACGTCCAGGACTATGAAAGCATCAGCTGGCCGGCCCAGAGGAACAACGTAGCAGCATGCGACATGTACACCCCCCACAGCCGCCTGCTCGACTTTGCCTATAGTACGCAGCTCCCCTCTGACCTCTGACCTCTGTCGCATCCATCATATGCGGCAGCAGTAACACAGCTTAAAGGGTCCCCGGTTCGAATCCTGCGGTCCTATCACTTCTTTGCTAATCACCCTCGTTTTGCACCAACATTCCTGTCTATCTTCACTCTCTTGTCCATAAAGGAACAGAAGCCCACACAAAATATATGAATCAATAAATAATTATTAGATGCAACCAAATGATGAAACACTACAACCTCCCACATCAGGACGCAGGGATGCTAATGTTTCAACGTATGTCTATGCTACGGTAACAGCTCCTCTAGTCTCAGCTCGGGAACGCTGGCCCGTGTCTGGGTCTGCTGCTGATGTGTGTGTGTGTGTGTGTGTGGTTCTAACCGGCGTGTCTCCCCAGTGTTCATGAACGTGTATGAAGCCCACCACAGCAAGGGTCTGAGGAGCAAGGCCGTGAAGGAGCTGTACGAACACATCCAGGCAGACGACCGCTTCACCAAGTCCATCAGCATCGGCCCGGTGAGACACAGGGGTTCCACCTGTCCTCCTCTCCCCGCCGTTACATCAATGTACTCTGACTAAATGTCACAAAATGTGTTTGGAAATTGGTTACACTGAAGCCGAGGTTTCAAATGACCTTAAGCTAAAATCACAACTGCAAGATATATAGATAGATAGATAGATAGATAGATAGATAGAGCAATAGATGTTTTATTAATACTGAATGAAATAAAGGAAACCAAAATCTACTTATAGCCTTCTGCCAAGCAGTATCCTCAAAGTATCCATTAGATTGTCCACCAGTAGGAGGCAGTATAATGAAATGGTTAGGGCGTTTATTCACATTGGGACCCAGATCAAAAGTTCTTGATTCAAACCCCAATGATGCTCTAACCCCTACCTGCTCATTAAGGTCACATAAGAAGATATGTATACATGTAAGGGGGTTGATCATCTACTGAATGACTAAGTAGCAAATAGATTGCACGAGCATGAAGCCCTTTGCTGGTCTCCGGTCCCCAGATCTCCAAGACCATCAACATGCTGGTGCGCTGGCACGTGGACGGACCCTCCTCCCCCGCCTTCCAGGAGCACGTGTCCAGGATCCCGGACTACCTCTGGTCAGCCCTCCCGCCTCTTCTAGTCCCCCCTGCATAGAGTCTTGTGTTAATCCAGTCCCCACATAGACTCTAGCCTTCTAGTCTCTTAGTCATTTAGTCTAGTCTCAAAACTTGGTCCCGCTAATGCTAACCATGCTATAATTGTATGCACTCAAGACAATGCAAGATGCCATATGTATTAACAATAGAAAAGTCAAAATAAACATCCAACGACATCCACCTTGACTCATTGTTGGGCCATTCCATAAAGGTATAAAAAGTGTCAAACATGTTTTTACCTCTATATAAACAGAACTGGATGACCTAATATGATTTTCTTTTGCGGCCATCTCTAGGCTAGGATTGGACGGCATGAAAATGCAGGTGCGTTTGGAAATCTGCCACAGCTTACAACCGTACAGAGCTATGAATAACACATATGTTAGTATAGTTAAGTTGTGTTAAGTCTGTGTTGTCTGATGCAGGGGACCAACGGATCCCAGCTGTGGGACACCTGCTTCGCCGTGCAGGCCTACCTGGAGGTGACGTCTTCCTGCTTGGTTTTATATAAGTTGAACATATTTACTATCAAATCAATTTGATATCTCCTTTTTTAATTAAATGTTCTACGTGAATATTATCTTCCATCTTACACATTCATTGTATCTAACATTTCATATTCTCTCTATTAGTTTTCAGGAGTCCCTGTTTAAACTGGTTGTTTAAACAAACTTATCTTTAAGTTTATATTGTCATTTCCGGACACTTTGTATTTCCTGAAGTGCGACAAAAAGTCCTGGGATACAAATTCCTTCTTTAAAATAAGTTTGATTACGATGTATGTGTAAGCTCAAGAAAATAATTTACAATTTTTTTACTTTTCTTTCTATATCGGGTCCTTCAGGCAGGTGGTCAGGACAATCCTAAACTGGCTAAATGTCTTCAACGGGCTCATCAGTTCCTCACCTTTACACAGGTAATTTTGAAACAATAATAACATTTTAAATACAGTGGGGCAAAAAAGTATTTAGTCAGCCACCAATTGTGCAAGTTCTCCCACTTAAAAAGATGAGAGAGGCCTGTAATGTTCATCATAGGTATACCTCAGCTATGAGAGACAAAATGAAAAAAAAAAATCTAGAAAATCACATTGTCTGATTTTTAAAGAATTTATTTGCAAATTATGGTAGAAAATAAGTATTTGGTCAATAACAAAAGGTCATCTCAATACTTTGTTACATGCCCTTTGTTGGCAATGACAGAGGTCAAACGTTTTCTGTAAGTCTTTACAAGGTTTTCACACACTGCTGCTGGTATTTTGGCCCATTCCTCCATGCAGATCTCCTCTAGAGCAGTGATGTTTTTGGGCCTTCGCTGGGCAGCACAGACTTTCAACTCCCTCCAAAGATTTTCTATGGGGTTGAGATCTGGAGACTGGCTAGGCCACTCCAGGACCTTGAAATGCTTCTTACGAAGCCACTCCTTCGTTGCCTGGGCGGTGTGTTTGGGGTCATTGTCATGCTGAAAGACCCAGCCACGTTTCATCTTCAGTGCCCTTGCTGATGGAAGGAGGTTTTCACTCAAAATCTCACGATACATGGCCCCATTCATTCTTTCCGTCACACGGATCAGACGTCCTGGTCCCTTGGCAGAATAACAGCCCCAAAGCATGATGTTTCCACCCCCATGCTTCACTGTAGGTATGGTGTTCTTTGGATGCAACTCAGCATTCTTTCTCCTCCAAACACGACGAGTTGAGTTTTTACCAAAAAGTTATATTTTGGTTTCATCTGACCATATGACATTCTCCCAATCCTGTTCTGGATCATCCAAATGCTCTCTAGCAAACTTCAAACGGGCCCGGACATGCACTGGCTTTAGCAGGGGGACACGTCTGGCACTGCAGGATTTGAGTCCCTGGCGGCGTAGTGTGTTAGTGATGGTAGCCTTTGTTACTTTGGTCCCAGCACTCTGGAGGTCATTCACTTGGTCCCCCCGTGTGGTTCTGGGATTTTTGTTCACCGTTCTTGTGATCATTTTGACCCCACAGGATGAGATCTTGCGTGGAGCCCCAGATCGAGGGAGATTATCAGTGGTCTTGTATGTATTCCATTTCCTAATAATTGCTCCCACAGTTGATTTCTTCACACCAAGCTGCTTACCTATTGCAGATTCAGACTTCCCAGCCTGGTGCAGGTCTACAATTGTGTTTCTGGTGTCCTTTGACAGCTCTTTGGTCTTTGCCATAGTGGAGTTTGGAGTGTGACTGTTTGAGGTTGTGGACAGGTGTCTTTTATACTGATAAGGAGTTCAAACATGTGCCATTAATACAGGTAAACAGCCTCTTAAAGAAGAAGAAGTTACAGGTCTGTGACAGCCAGAAATCTTGCTGGTTTGTAGGTGACCAAATACTTTTTCCATCATAATTTGCAAATAAATTCTTAAAAAATCAGACAATGTGATTTTCTGGATTTTTTTTTTCATTTTGTCTCTCATAGCTGAGGTTTACCTATGATGAAAATTACAGGCCTCTCTCGTCTTTTTAAGTGGGAGAACTTGCACAATTGGTGGCTGACTAAATACTTTTTTGCCCCACTGTATATATAAATAAATGTGGATATAAATATTATGGAGTGTAAAGATGAGACAATGTTATTTATTTATCCATTTGTAAAGCATGATAAACTTTTGATTAGCTAATTTGAATTAGATAAAGCCTTTTCAGATCATCCATCAGTTAATAAACCGGTTGTTTCCCTCCAATAGATCCCAGAGGACCCTCCAGAATACCAGAAGTACTACAGACAGATGAACAAGGTGAGAGAGAGAGAGAGAGAGAGAGAGAGAGAGAGAGAGAGAGAGAGACTGCCTGTCTGTCTGTGCATGCAGGTACGTGTGAGATGAGCTAGCATATCCATCATAGATTGTAATTATGGTCCACAGCTCATCTGAGAATCACTGTGAAATACGGTTATTATCCACGTACCCTTACTCGGAAGTTGCACCAAAGGCGAGAGAGAGACGTGAGCGAAATTAGCCAGGTGTATCAATTTACACCGCAGGCAGGAGAGACGCAAGTTTAACGTAGGCGTATCAATTTACACCGCAGGCAGGAGAGAGATGCGAGCGTACCGTAGGCATATCAATTTACACCGCCGCCGTTTATTTGACTATATTTTCAAGATTCTAGAACGCCTTGGCACTTTTGGTTTAAGCTATATTTTTGCTTGTGAGTGAAAATTATTAGCCAGCTGATCAACTTTAACTATCAGCTGATCGCGTGCCTGTAATCTAAACAGAGAGGCGTGGTGGAATTCACGTAACCATGACAACAACTGTATATCAAAATCATGTCAGTGTGGAACGTCAATGCAAAACATTCCAAAAACGATATGAAAAGATAGTGTGGATGGAGATCGTTTTCATTGCGAATGTGCGATTTTATATTTACCCGTCATAACAGAGACGCTTCAGACACGCTTGAAAAAAAAGTAAAGCGTAAAATTAAGCTTTGGTTGGCCGTGAGACGGGCCTAGAACGCTGCCGGTGTAAATCAGTGCACTAGTTTGAATGGATTCTATCTCTAGCTGATGTCGGACGTCTGACAGCCGACTAAAAAACGTGTCTAAATTGGCTCTGGTGTAAATTGGTCTTTAGTCAGACGGACCACACCGTTTTCTTTTTCAATCAACTCATGCTCCCTGAAGAACTCTATTTGACCGAGGTAGCATTCCAAAATCAATAAAGGCGGAGGTTCCGTTGCGCAGAATTCCATCTTCTTGAAAGTTGACATATTTCAGCGATTTCTCTATGTCTCTCTATGAAAAGTTAAAAAAAAACACAACAAACACAATTGGCTCAAGCTAACGCTCCAGACATTTCAGTGTACCGTGGCCTTTACTCTCCCGCACCTCCATCTCCTCCCCCAACAGGGCGGGTTCCCCTTCAGCACGCGGGACTGTGGCTGGATCGTGGCTGACTGCACGGCAGAGGGCCTGAAGTCCCTCATGCTGCTCCAGGAGCTGTGCCCCTCCATCGAGCCCCCCGTCCCTCCAAAGAGGCTCTACCAGGCCGTCAACGTGGTGAGCGACGCTGGGGGGGTCTCAAAGATTTGGGATTCAATCTATTAAGTTCATAAAGTATTGATGCTCAGATCAGAGTACTCCTGTAGGATTAAGGAAACGTTTGGTTTCTCAACTGAAATGTTGCACACAGGGATTTAAAATGACAATGAATGATAAACTTAGTTGAGCTCAAAGTTAGTAAAACACATATAAAACACATAAAATACAGGGTCTACAACAACATTTAGACCTTGAAATTTTTAGTACATCCAAGCAGTTGCATTAGCTAATAAAACATAAAAACGTGTGCCACCCTCTTGCTACTCCTCTACAGGCACGAGTTCACAGACTCCTCCAAGGCTTTCCTTTAGTCATTTGTGTTAGGGTTAGTGAACTCTTATTGAACTATTCACTCCTCTCCTAGCTCCTCAGCATGAGGAACTCAGACGGAGGTTTTGCAACATATGAAACCAAACGAGGAGGGAAACTTCTGGAACTTCTGAACCCATCTGAGGTCTTTGGTGAGTCTGAAGTCGGCCTGTAAAGTCAATGGAGAAAAATACATTGGAGACACTTATGGCCATTGCTGAGCAACTCTTCTATAGTATACAATTGTATTAATGATAATAAAAACATATAATTTGTTAATATTATTAAATTATATTTGTATAATGCATTCTAGATGCATGAAGACATACAATTATGTGTTGAATGAGATTAAGTTCAAGTTTATTATATAGCCCTTTAAAAACAACAACAGTTGACCAAAGTGCTGTACAATTCAGCTATCTAGTTATAAAACAAAAAGGGACACACTAGATAATAATACTATATATATGGAAATAACATGAGAGCATAGAAATGAGTTTTTAGGAGGGATTTGAAGATGGGCACTGAAGGGGCTAGCCTGACTTGAAGAGGGAGTTTGTTCCACAGTTAGAGAGATTAAGAGATATTTAGAAATTGCCCTTATTTGTTGTTTCCCTTCCTGATGACTCCTGTGGCCCCTCCCCTTCTCAGGTGACATCATGATCGACTATACCTATGTAGAGTGCACATCAGCTGTCATGCAAGCACTCAGACACTTCCAGAAGGTCTACCCTGAGCACCGTACACAGGAAATAAGGTACATACACACACTCACATAAGCACTGGCGCGAGCACACATGCCAGCAAAAATACTCACACACACACACACACTGTATTTTTCTCTTTTAATCCCTCTCTCTCTCTCTTTCTGTCTCTGTCTCTGTCTCTGTCTCTCTCTCTCTCTCTCTCTCTCTCTCTCTCTCTCTGTCTCTCTCTCTCTCTCTCTCTCTCTGTCTCTCTCTCTCTCTCTCTCTCTCTCTCTCTCTCTCTCTCTCTCTCTCTCTCTCTCTCACTATGGGTGTTCATGGCTTGACTGTCCTCCTTCAGGTCCACTTTGAGGGGAGGACTGGAATACTGCAGGAGGCTGCAGAGAGGCAACGGCTCCTGGGAAGGGTGGGTTCAACATTTATTGATCATTGTTTAATTGATCTGTAATGTTTATTGATCATATATTCAACAGGAGCTGTAGTCAACAATGTTGATTTTCTTTCTCTTTCTCTTCACTTTGTCTGCCTTGTCGCCCAACACTTTTATCCTAAACAGGTGATAATTTTCATAATTAAATAATAAAAACGTTACATGTAATTAAAAGGCAGGTACCTGCCAGTCCTTAAAGGTCCCATGACATGCCACCAAGTGTGAGTGTGATCAGCCGTTACAAGTTTTGTTAATCTTCCCCTTTTGACATCACAAGTGGGCGATAGATGAGCAACGGTTGCTACAGTCCACTGGGTAGGCTGGTAAACTGATCTATCCAGCACACATCTAGGTGGACGCGCCAACTTGTGATGTCATAAGGGGCAGATTTTCAAAACGGCTTGTAAGGCTAATCACACTCACACCTGGTGGCATGTCATGGGACCTTTAATAACCTATATCTGTATTCATTGGAACCCACTTTGGATAAAAGTGTCTGATAAATGGCACAAAACATAACGCATAGCATTGAATAGTGTTGGAAAGGTCAGGTAAGATGTGTGTTTTCCACCAGATCTTGGGGGGTGTGCTTCACCTATGGGGCCTGGTTTGGATTGGAGGCCTTTGCCTGTATGGGCCACGTCTACCAGGACGAGTAAGAAACACCGAAAACGTACCTCAATAAACATAGACACTCGTTTTATATATCGGAATTATTTCACTTTATAATTGCTTTATCTTCCCCTACCTCCCTTCATTTTCTCTCTCTCTCTCTCTCTCTCTCTCTCTCTCTCTCTCTCTCTCTCTCTCTCTCTCTCTCTCTCTCTCTCTCTCTCTCTCTCTCTCTCTCTCTCTCTCTCCATCCCCCAGGGTGGTCTGTGGGGAGGTGAGGAGGGGCTGTGACTTCCTGTTGCGGCGTCAGATGGAGGATGGAGGGTGGGGGGAGGACTTTGAGTCGTGCGAGCAGCGGTACTACGTCCAGAGCGCCAACTCCCAGATACACAACACCAGCTGGGCTCTGCTGGGACTGATGGCTGTCAGGTAGGGCCCCCTTTACACACACACACACACACACACACACACACACACACACACACACACACACACACACACACACACACACACACACACACACACACACACACACACACACACACACACACACATACATATATATATATATATATATATATATATATATATATATATATATATATATATATATATATATATATATATATATATACATACATACAGTGGTAAGAATAAGTTTATGCACCCATGCTAAAGTTGACAAAAAATAGGAATAAAAATCATCTTTTGGAAATTGATCTTAATGCCTTAATTAAACAAATGAGGAAAAATCCAACCTATTATGCCACCAATTTTCTCTGTGAATGAATAATGTATCGTAAATAAATAAATGTTCTTTTCTAAAATACAGGGTGCATAAGTATAGGAACCCCTATGTTAAATTCCCATAGAGGCAGGCAGATTTCTATTTTTAAAGACCATTTGTTTCATGCATCTAGGATACTATGCATCCTGGTAAAGTCAACTAGGCCTTTGGAATTAAAATAGCCCCACATCATCACATACCCTTCACCATACCCAGACAATGGAATGGTTTTCATACATTTGTTTAATTAAGGCATTAAGATCGATTTCCAAAAGCTTATTTTTTATTCCTCTTTTTAGTCAACTTTAGCATGGGTGCATAAACGTATTTTTACCACTGTATATAAGTAAACACACACACACACACACAAAATAATAATCCTTAGGACCCCGTCCCCTTGTCAATTCCATACTCTTTTCACAGATGTTTCATCATAGGACAAACCCAGGTGTCCCTTTACACACTAATTACAGGTGGCCTATGTAAGCAACAGACCACAAGAGAAAGTGCTGTTACACAGTTAAACACATTTACACCCCGACCCCGCCCGCACAGCGCTTGAAGCGCAGTTTGTGGATTCAAACTCCCCCCATCGCCATGGTCTCTGGTGGAATGTGTGATTCCCGATAAGTTAACAGCTTACGATCCTAATTGAAGGCTTATTAACAGTTATGAGAAACACCTACACATCGGAGTGAAACATGTATAGTTGAAGAATCCCTGTGCTGTTATATATAAGCACTCATAGAACGCCTCTTGTCCAGTCCAATCCAATTAGCTGGTCGCTTCTAACTGTTGTACAACAGTATGTACCAAGGCACGGGTCGTAGACTAGTGAGGGTAAGTCTACTATCTGGGCCCTGTAACACAAAGGAGCAGATCCATAATAAGTGTGATGAGTGGCACCTGTGTTTGTTCTATGATAACCTATATCAGAAAAGTTTTGTAGTCATATAGGCCCTAATAGAAGCTCCCAAAAATGGCTTTTAATTATTTTGGAGGTTTAAGATTAAGGATTTGAAAATGCAAGATGTTAAGATTAATATGTATCTTTTGAACGATTTTCATATGAGGATTTAAAGACGTAAAATTAGGATTTAGGTTTTTAAAATTGAAGATGCCTTTCTGACGTGCAGGTACTTTTTCTGGAGAGGTGTATGCAAACTACAGCCGATGTGGGCTACATTGGGATGTAGAGTGAGAGAGCATATCTGTGGTGCCTATTCTACCCAGATAAGATCTGAATGCTGCCACATCTGGGTTTTCAGCAATTAATATCAGTGCAAACATGCTATTAATGTTGTTGGTCTTTCTTACGTATCCTGACTTACTCATAAATCAATTATTGACGCAAGCAAACTCTCACAAACACAAAGACACACTTGAGTCAGTCTTTTTTACATAGGCTATGCTGTTTATGCTGCAAGGCATTTCGCATTAGATCGATCATGTGCGCGTTATTCATGTTCAAGAAGTATGCAAACTTCTATTTTTCGAAATATACGAGATGGTGTTTATTTAGAAACTCATCACCTGACCTCCTTTAACTAGGCACCCTGACAGACAGTCCATTGAGAGAGGAATAAAGCTGTTGATTGACAGGCAGCTTCCCAATGGAGATTGGCCACAGGTATGCGCCCGTCTCTGTCTTCTCGGAGGCACTCTTTAATAAAATAGTAAATACCACACCTACAAATTGAGTACCGTATGATTCTCACTCTTACTCTCACTCTCTCTCTCCCCCCCCTAGGAGAACATCTCCGGTGTGTTCAACAAGAGCTGTGCCATCAGCTACACCTCCTACAGGAACGTTTTCCCCGTCTGGGCATTGGGTCGCTTCTCCGCCCTCTACCCCTCCAGCTCCCTAGCCGGGAAGGTCAAGCTGTGACCCCTGGTGGATAACCGACGACCCACCGACCAACAGCCACCAGCTGTCACAGCAGAAACGCCTAAAGGATGTGAAGTGAGTGCTGAAGTGGTGCCCTGGCTGTCACCGCAGGAGGGAACAGGCTACCATTTTTCGAACTGACAAGAATCACCAAACATTTCAGACTGAAGCTATACAGACCGATGCACTCAGATGTCTGTGTTTACATTCCATCGCCCGATGTGAAGGGATTAAGGACTACATTTAATCAATAAAATAAATAAATACATGGCAGTTTGCTGTGATCAGACATGCGCAGTAGGAGTGTGTTTTTTTCCTCTAATCTCCAATGGATTTTTTTGTATCTTCAGCAGATGGAAAGAAAGTATGCGATGTGTGCTCATGGGCTAACAACCCACTTCATCTATTTTATTGTCAGTTGCACAGAACAAAAGAATCGGACTGGGCACGCACTGACAAGTCTTTATGACAAATGCTAGACGAAAATAAAAAGGAGCAGACTTGCCCCTAAAAGCACTTCCTGATGACTGATGAATGATCAATGCTACGGGGCGGTTGTCTTCCATGCAGGTACACCCTTCACAGACTGAGGGGCTGATAAAAGAGATCACTGAAGACCTCTGCTCGCTTATCAGCGCATTCCAATCACCTTACCTGGCATGCCGTCTTGCCAGTTTACACGGTATACGCCCCATACCATATGTTAGCAAGCTAACATTTAAAAATATATATATTTGTATGACGTACTACCATCAGAAGCGATCATTATAAGAAGGGGCAGGGCCTTCAAGATGGAAAACCAGATTATATTGTGTCTACTATTTAAATCTGACACATCTGATGTCATGTTTCTTCTTGCCCCAACAACATATTTTTTTGTTTTAACTAATAATTGTGAATATATCCAAGGGCCAATTACTATTTCGATAAGATAATATTCACGTTTACAGGATAAATTCACTATTTTGGAATTAGTCAATTGAATGCTATCTCTGTATTTAACCCATCAATAAGCACCAGGGCCTGTGGGAGCGCCCAGGGGCCGATGTGCGTGGGCGTAGGGCCCTAGTGAGAGTATTGACCTTTCAAGACATTGTTAGCACATCAGCCTGTATGAATAATAGTGTCTTGTGAAATATGAACTTCCCAAAAATAACAGACATAGTGATGTAAAACGGTTGTTTACTTGGAAGTTAGGGAACCTAAACACACTTTCCCAACACCCCCACAGGGAAGTAGCTTTAGTGTGACTGTGGTTTTCAACTTGCAGCCACTCAGTGATCTGATGGTCTCATGCGTTGTAACAAATTAATTTAAACAGTTGTCATATTTGCCTTGACTGCCCGCAAGGTAACCAGGTAACCCCCCCACTGCCTGTGCCAGCTGCTGCCCTGCGAATCACAGGTGTATTCATTACTCCTGGGCGCAACTATGCTCCGTCTTTATTCTTCACCAATGTTCTTTTTTTTTTTTACTCCGAATGCGCGACAGAACACTGCCAATAATCACGTGACCCAAAGCTTGCGCCTGTGTGGTCAAATCTCTGAAAGGTCAGTGCTAAATACATTGCAATGGTGTAAATTTACACCTTTACAAGTTTTTAAAAATAAATATTCAACCTTTCAAAACTTATTTCTCAATGTATGAACACCTGTTTGCAGAATCCCATTTACAAGGTTTCAAAACCGGGAAACAATGAAATACACTGTTAGAACAGTGCCAGATTTGAAACTCTGCAAATGCGCTGGTGACATTTTTGAAACTTTGAAAATGTGTTGGTGAAAATGATGATGAAGATAAAATAGAACACAAAATCATGTTTGCAGATGTTTTTTAAAAAAAATCAGGCTATAATCTCTTTTTTCAGTGTTGCAAAACCTTTTTTACAGGGTGTTGAGTTTGCAAACCCAGATTTACAAGCCTTTGAAACTTTTTTTTTCAGGTTTGAATTATGGCAGGATACTGGCTCCATAGTTTTGTGAGTGGGACACAAAAGTTTTGAAAATTGCTAAGGGAAAATCAGCGCCCGAAACCACGACAGCAATGAGGACGCTCGTTAGCCTCAATACAGCCCAGCTTGATAGAAGATGGCTCTACTATTTCGAAATGCACACGCAATTTCTAAAAAGGGAAGGCCATTTCAAGACTTCGAATGGCACTGCACGTAAGTTATTTTTTGATTTTCTATTAGGCATAATGCAATAGTTTGTTGCTGTCGAAAACTAGCATGTTGGGTAACCTTAGAGCTCTGCTCACATGTTTGGCAAACAGCTGCTTTCTGTCAGTCTGGTCAAAACAGATGTCAAGTGTGTGTGCTAAGACGTACGCTGTCCCGAATACCATTTTACAGGCTTCGAATACTCGTTGGATATTCCGAGCGAGTATTCCAATACTCGTTCAAAAACAACATTAATAATTGAACAGTAAAAAAGTCGGGGTTCCTTACTTTGCTGTTGTTCCGTTCCAAATCAGCTGTAATCTGTGCCATCGTAGCCCTTACAGGAGCTTATCAATTCATCCCGTAACGTGCATATAAATCCATACAAAGATCCAATGTTAAGTCGTTTGTGTCCATATTAAATCCATCATTGACCGGGTATTCCTTTGACAAAAGCCAGTCTGTGAATGCGCAATAGCAGGGCTGCATAGCGATTGACACAAACAGATACGCTAACGAGTTCATATATATATATATATATAGTTTAATGTATTCTGACGTTTTTCAATGTGTCTTGCACTTATTAAGTCATTGTTTCTTGTTCTTGTTTCTTCATGGTCTGTTTTCAAATGTTTAATTTCGAATGCATAGGCAGAGTATGAGTCTTCCTATACCGAGAGGATACATCTGTTGCATTATAGGGGCCGATTTCATTATACATCTGGTTGAATTTAAGAAATTAAAAGGCCAGTGCACTGAAAAAACAAATTTCCTATTGACTTATGATGGTGTAGCCATGTTGTTTTATTGTTAATATGTAAATTTGTTTTTTATTTTAAATACTTTGTATAGATGAATTATCCCCAAACTTGTCATCGTAAAACCTTTGAAATAAACATGGCTTAACATGGCAGATACCTTTGTATTGTTTATCGTATGCGGTAAGGGTGTAACATTTTCAACTCAGTTCCTTGGTAGCACCTACTTACAGTAAAAATCACTTCTGATGGAAAAGATGATGTGTATGAAAAATACTTTTCTTATCTATTGTTACTATTATATTGTTTAAAATGTCCGCATATATTTAAAAAAATATATAGCGTATAAAAAGTGGCTGGTAAAAAATATGAGTGGCTGGTAGATTTTTAAATCTACCTGCCACAGTGTCTGGTGGGCAAAAAAGTTAATTTCCATCTCTGGCACACATCCAGAAAGAAACGCACATACACTGGTGTAATTCTAGGTGCCGTTTATTTGTGAATTAGGGGCCCATATAGGCGAAGCGGTGCATTGCGCTTATGAGGAATTAAGGCGCGTTCACCGTCCTGGTGATAACGAGACGGCTCGCCAGTGATGATGCTCACGCTTACGCGTGCTCCCGACAGCGACCGTTCATGTGCGCTACGTTGGGAATCTAAAAGTTCGTCACAGCAGGGTTTTTTTATCCGATAAAAACCATTCAGAACTAAACAGAACTTAGTAGGATCAGTTTAAAATTTGCATGCCTTTATTTCCTTGACGCCTATCACCTACTATCCTATTGCTTTTATTTATGAGAAGCACATACAGTACTGCCACTGTATGGAAGGCAACACTTGCCATTATCTAGAGCTTTTTTTTTTACCAGTACACAACGTTTACAACTGAGCAAAGTCGATGCCAACAGACGGTTACATCAATCTGTCAATCATTAGCAAAGTATGTGATATGATGGTTGATTCTTTTATATTGAGTAAAACGTTCATGTTCTACCATGTTCATGATCGTCACTAGTAAACCATACGTCACACACTGGGCAACCCTGTTATCAAAATCTGGCCCCAGTTGCCGAATGGAAGTAGAAACATAAGAGCGTCATGAGGTGTCCTTCACGAGAACTTTCCGACGTCGGGAAAATGTTTTCCCCATAATTTCCAGCGATGTGACCACACCAGTACTCACTGTGACGTCATTGAGTAACTAAATGAAGTCATTGAATGAGATGTCAGCGCCAAAAAAAGACTGTCCAGAAAAAACATAGATGGACATTATGTGTCCATGAGGCAGAAATGTTCAGCATACATAATTGTTATCCATTGGGGTGGACATGCTGATTGACAGTGTATTCACCATATTATTATTAGGTATTCACAGTCTATCTTTGGATACACTGTGAATACCTTATAATAATATTAGGTTTTGTTTTTCACTTCCCTAATCCAGATATAAACTTGTGGCATTTGAGCCATGACTTGTTCTACTCGCTGTTATCCCTTTCCACTGTGACATAATGATGCAGTTAGTGGTCATTTCACTGCAGAGAGTTGCACATATTTTATTCCTTACCAGATTGTATGTTTAGGCCATGGGATGCTGGAGGGCTCCGTACTCGCCACTTAAAAAGGATTGGAAGTGAGGAAGAGCTCTCCTATTGTGCCAGGGACCCCTCCTCTACTCATCTGTGTGTTTTTTTGTCATATGCGCGAGTGGGATTTTGTTATTGTGTGTTTGTTTGCATGCATTAAACTTAAGCAACTTTGGAATCTTATCTGATTTACATTTGAGGGGGAGTGTGTTTTTGATTTCATTCAACAGGCGATGACAAAACTATTCAATGTCACTCCCTTCACGGTGAGATGGAAATGATATAAAGGTTGTGGCCTGCAGAGGTGACACATGTGTTTGCTTTAGGCTTTGAGCTTGTGTCAAGATAAGAGCACTTGTGTTCACCTCCCTGCCTCAGGCTCTCTTCAGTTTGTTTTCTCGGATCAGAAACTCTAAAGTGTGTTTCCACTCCTTGTGTGATTCATCTTTTGTATGAGAAGGGTGGTGGGTGAAATTACTTTGCCTGTTTCTCAGTTGATTTCTCTTACTTTGTCGTTGTTGTTTGCTGAAATGAACTATCGCTCTACCAAATCGCCACGTGTTTTTGCATGTGGCTCAAACATCCGATGTGTACACAGGAGCGGCACTTTCCCTTCTGGCTTTCTCCTCCCCAGTTCTCACCATCAATTCATTCTTCGCTGTCTCTTAACTATTTTCACTCCCTCATCAAGTTGCCTAGCAAGGATTCTCATGTGATTATCTCACAACGCTTATAAGTCAACGGCTTTATTATTTCTCTAATGTTGACGGAACAGAAAATCTACTACTTTAATAGTGGGCCTTCACAGTTTAGTAGCAATTACTTAATGGTTTCTTTATAATTATCTATGGTAAAACAGCACATTTTCCAAGTGAAAAGTTTTTATTGTTATCATTCGAGCAAATGTTTAGACTGAAGGCCAATGGACACAGTAGTTCCTCGTCTTTCGTTGCACAAATAGAAATATGAAGACAAACTATAGGCAAACTTGGAAGTTGGTCGCCCTCACCTTTGTCTATGTTCCTGTGTTGAAGATGATACATGAGGTACGTGCAGATGCAAATCAAATGCTTGCGGGGGTGATGGAACAAAAGGGTCCAAAGAGAGCCTGTAAATCAAGGCAAGGGTGCTTGTGAGGGAGGAGGAGCCAAGATGGCTACTATAAAATGGGAGCATTTGGTATTTCCTCAGATCTGCATTCTGACTCACAGTAAGTTCATCTCTGAAATGGCTTTTACTGAAATGTTGTATTAGTTTTCTTAAGATGTGGTTCACAAAGGAAAGGCAGTATATATTTTATGAATTGATGTGTATGTAGTCTTCTTCACTTCCTTACATTTACTGATAGCAGTGAATGTATGTGATGCATTTATGAAAGTATTTTATGTTTATCTATCGGTCTTTGACAGTGTTTAACTTCGAACCTCTGTATACCAAGTATACTGTTTAGGCCTTCTATATACTTATTAAACTGTTGATGTATTTTTAAATTTCAGGATTTGAACTACGCATATTGAAATGTGGGGTCAAAATCAAGGTAATAATAACCTAATATTTATACCACTGAAGAATGTTAATATGATGATGAAAGCATGTTATCTTCTGTGGTGTTCTGTTGTTTACTGTCCAACAGGTAGTTCACTTTACAGATACTTTTTTGTTTAATATATTGTATGCTATTGCTGCTTTCTTGGTCAGGTCTCCCTTTTAAAATATGTTTTAGACAGAGACCAACCTGCTTAAAAGTAAAAAATGCAATAATCTTTCTTTGAAATATCCTCTAAAAAACATTGTCAGCATTGGGATATGGTTAAACTCTGCAGCAGAGTAAATTAAATCTCAAGCAAGCCTCACGTTTTGCGGATGGGTGGGATTTGGAGAGAGTACGGAAAGGCAAGGGTGATGAGCAGTGTTTTGTTATTGGAACCTCATTTAGACTGAAAGATTCTTGCATATTGCACCAAATGAATAGAGCATTAACATCTCTCCTGTACGTGAACAGGAAATCAGTGGCCCTCCGGCTGCGGGCCACGACCGACCTGCCCTCCTCAACCATGCCCTCCTCAACCATGCCCTCCTCAACCCTCCTGCTGCCAGCAGGGGTGCCAACATGGAGGCCATGGAGGGGGGTCTTGTGGAGGGCATGGGCACGGGCATGACCATGGTCACGGGCATGGTCACGGGCATGGTCACGGGCATGGTCACGGCCATGGACACGGCCATGGACACGGCCATGGACACGGCCATGGGCACGGCCATGGGCACGGGCATGGACACGGGGGACGCCACAAGCACAAGTTTGGTCACAACCACTCCAAATGCCACAAGAAAGGAAGGAAAAGTCACGACGTAAGACATCATGAGGGCTTCTTTTTTTTTCTTGTCTTTCATTTATATTCCGAAAAAGAAAAGTTTCGTTTTTGGAAGTAATTACATTTTGTTCATGTTAAAACTATATTGATTCAATCCCTGCATCTCGACTTTGGCAATGTTGGGTTGAGACAGTTATCTTATCATCCACCATCACAGATAACAAACAGGTTCTACGTCTTTTCAGTGGCAGCCGGAGATGTTTGCTTTGTTGTTTGGCCATGACGTGAGCTAACATGATGTTCCCCTCCTGTGTCCCTCCTCCCACAGTCTTCCAGCAGCTCCTGCAGCAGCGATTCTGACTAGATCCTCAGAGAAGGCAGCAAGAGGCTCACCAACCTCTGGTCCATCAACACACTGCCTGTTGTTGTCATGGATGTTGGTTGTGCCATCAAAACAAACTCATTTAAAATACATTCTGTAATAAATTAACCTTTTCTTTGGAAATATCAAATATCCAAAATAATGCAAATTTCTGCAAACTATACTTGACACAGACTTCTCAATACTTCTCAAAATCTTAAAATAATATGGAATGTTATTTGATGAATGCTGAAACATGCAAGATATCTTGGATTAGATTTTCTTGTGTGTGGGGTTATTAATAAAAATGTCATTGTTGTTTAACAATAAAATAAGAATTACCAGTTCAAAAAAAGAGTTTGGCCATAATATGCAAGGTGAAGTCTAATTGCAATAATATCTGGTTGTGTATATTCCCGGAATATGTTTATTCTTCATAATCTTCCTGCATAAATATAATTTGACAAGGTCTCTCTTAGAAACCTAATATCTCATGATACCTTCGTTAGTTGTTCCTGCAAGAGGGCTTTGAAGAAGTATGCTCCTGAGCGTAATGTCTATTTGAACGAGCAGAAGATTGTGTCATTGACCAAGGCTGCTGTCTTTGCGGACGTGTTCACACCAACCCATAAAATAAACTGTCTCCCATACCTATAAGTGTTTAACAGCGTGAGTGCCACTAATGCCATAAAGGAGGTGTTCCTGTGATGGCTGATCGCTATGTTCTGTAGAGAAACAAGCCAGAACCAAACAAAGCCTCCAGCTTTTGTCAGGTCCAGTTATAGATTTGTATCAGTTACTGGTCAGCCAAGTGACAAGTGGAACAAGACTGAATTGTCTTCTACGCAAGAGGTGTCTCAGTCGTGTATGCTTACTCGAGGCCAGACAAGAAAGTTTCCAATTATATTATCTGATATAGAAAAAAATTGCTCTGCATACTAATCACTCAAAGCTGAATTGTCCTCTAGAATGTTAATCATGACATTATATATGGAGATATTTCATATTTATTATATTAAATATGCATAATATATTTATTATATTATACATATTTCAATGTAGCTCTGTAAAGCACTTTGAACTGGCAATTCTGGATAAAGGTGCCATATATAAATGCAACTTTCTGTTATTTTATTATTACTCTCTATAGATAAAGTTTGAATTTCTGAGTATACTTAGGTGTACACCAGTCCTTGCTTAAAACAACGCCAACAATATAGAGATCAACTGTAACAGGTTAGTTTCAACTAGGAAGACAATAATGTAAGAAGTCCCTCCTCTCTCCGATAGATGGCAGTGTGCACATGGCCGTACTCCAGGCTCGATTCTTATTTGCTCGATTGTTCACACGCCCCTCACCGTTGATGTTTGCAATAGCCAATCAGAAGCGAGTGTTTCAGGAAGTGACTGTATCTGTGAGACAGCAGAACAACAAGAAATCAAGTCATAAATTCGAATACAAGCATGATGCCACCAATCATATATACCGCTTACAGGTATGTTTAGTTTCACTTGGTATCGAACGTTTTTCATGCATTTCTCTTCTATGCATGCCCATGCTAAGCTAAGCTTCAAGGCTACATGAAGTTTAAAATGAGATAGGTGGTCTCTCTTTTTGAAGGTTGATAGGGACTGTAAATTGTTAGTAGTAATAATCTGATAATAGACGTTTCACTAAACATACAGCTATGTAACACATTACTGGAGTGCTTTTGATGACTTGACTCAATGCAACAATGCTTCTTCTCAGTCATTTCTATTGCTGCCAAGAAATATAATACTCACAATTATACAATTCTATACATTAAGATAATTTGGCTTTATGTTCTCCAGATAGTTATTTTTATCATGTATTTCTTTAGATTGAGGTCCATCTGTAGACTACAAAGATTACAAGCACACATGGTAAGTGTACCTTTTTTTTTTGCTCTTCCTCCAGTTATTGAGATGATATTCACCTTTGACCTACATTTGTTTATTGTTCACTGTAATCAAGGCAAGGGTGCTTTTGAGGGAGGTAATTGAGTGTTAGTGCTTTATAACACAAGAAAAGCCACAAGGTTACTTAATTTCTTTTACTTTTATTTAGAATAATTTAAATGCAATGTTCAGCAGTGTTGTAAAATGAGCAATTGACGTTTTATTGTAATTTTTGAAATGGGCAAATGAAATGTTTGTATCTACTTAAGTTTTACCTTCCCATCAGATTTAAATGCAGTCATTCTCTGATCTCTCCTCCATATAATTTAACCTTTGCTGTGTGGACTCTATTATGGAGCAGATGTCGAGTGCTTCGGCCCCAGAGGTTCTGCTGGAGAAGGTGGGCCGTGCGGGAGTGATCACCCTGAACCGACCCAAGGCCCTGAATGCCCTCAACCTGACCATGACCCGCCTGCTCTACCCCCAGCTCAAGGTATATAGAAGTCAAAGTTCAAATCCTGCAGTACATAATGTGCGTCTGTAGCCAGAGCTGTTGAAACAAGCTTTCTGACAAGCGCTGATGAACATGTTTGAATTAATTATTGTACTGCACAATAATAGTAATCTGGCCATGGTGTGTTTGTTATAGCCACCCCTGTGGTCTGTGTGTATATGGAAATAAAGCATGGAGTAGATCGGCCAGCATCAGAGAAACATGCTGCACACCAGACGTGGAACTATTATGTGTGTCTTTTAGACCGAGATGCCTCCCCCGAGAGTTTGGCCAAGTGACAGTGATAGCTGTTTATGTCCCACCCTCTGGCAATGACGCACACGCAGCGAGAGATAATCACAAACTACGCTCAGCGCATAGAAACAGATAATCCAGATTCACCTTTATTTATTATGGGGGATTTTAATTCCTGCAGACTGACTAAATCAGTACCAACATTCCAGCAGTATGTTAAATGTGCCACCAGGGGCAAAAATACTCTTGATCTTTGTTGTGGTAATGTGAAAAACACCTACAAAGCAAGGCAAAAACCATAATTGAGCACTGCTGATCACAATGTAATACACCTTATACCTGCCTACAAAACCCAGTTACAACGGGGGGGGGGGGGTGTTGAAGAAAACGGTAAAGCAATGGGACAGCTCATGCACTGAATCTTTGCAGGACTGCTTTGAGAATACTGATTGGCAGGTTTTCACTCAAGCTGACAGTCTGGAGGAAGCCACAGATGTAGCTACAGAATACATCACATTTTGTGAAGAAAACATTTTACCTTCAAAGACAGTTGAAATATTCTCCAACAATAAACCTTGGATTACCAAAGAACTCAAAACGACAATCAATGAAAAGAAAATTGCTTCTAACTCAGGAAACCAAACAGAATCAAAACTGATCCAGGCAAAATTCAACAAACAAATTAGGAAGGCCAAAAGAGTGTACAAGGAAAAAGTGGAAAAGACTTTCCAAGACAGTAACGCCAGGGAAGCATGGAAGGGTGTTAAGACACTGGTCGGCCTCTCCTCCAACTGTAACACAAAATGTCCCACAGATCAAAGCCCAACTGAATTTGCTGAAGATCTCAACCATTTCTACTGCAGATTTGAGCAGAAAGACCTTTCCACAGAGACAGAGCCAACAGATAATTCAGTATCCACAGCAGCATTTGCAGTACAGAGGGAGGACGTAGAGAACGTTTTCAAAGGAGTAAACCCCAGCAAAGCAGCTGGTCCGGACAGGATATCAGGTCGCCTCCTGAAGGCCTGCTGGAGGGAAATCTCAGGAGCTTTCTGTGGGCTCTTCAACTGCTCACTAGCACAGCACTCCGTCCCTGCCCTCAGGAAGTCTTCCATCATCTGTCCAGTACCCAAACACAGCAACCCCACCTGCAATAATGATTTTCGCCCTGTAGCCCTGACATCAATAGTGATGAAGAGTCGAAAGGCTCATTCTTACTAAACTGCAGATGGAGGTGGGTGGCTTTACTGACCCACTTCAATTTGCCTACAGGAAGGACAGAGGGGTTAATGATTCAGTTGTGACACTGCTGCACAATGTCCACATGCACCTGGAGGGACCAGGGAACTTTGCCAGGCTGGTGTTCATTGACTTTTCAAGGGCATTTAATACTGTGCAACCTCACCTCTTGGGCCACAAGTTCCAGAAATTGGGTGTCAGTCCACACCTGACTTTTGGGTCCTTTCCTTCCTCACAGACAGACGACTGCTAGTGAGATTCAACAGCCACTGCAGTAGGCCTGCACGATATATCGTTATAAAATCGCGATCTCCATTTGTCCCTATGTGGATTTAAGTTTTAAATAGCCTTTCTTTTCATGATTTTTTTTTTTTAAGCCTTCATTTACAGGTGTGCGGAATTGGTTCAGTAGTTATAAAAGGTCAGCAATTAAAGACAATAGGCTGCTATATGTACAAAATAAATCAATCCGTTTTTGATACTGCACTTTAATCAGTTTTAAAGGGCCATATGAAACGGAACGTGCTAGAGGTGCCAAAAAACTATGTTTGGTACTGCCCTTTTTTTTTTTGTTGTGAGAAAGAAAATGTGGCAGAGCATCGTGATATCAGTTCTAAGCTAAAAAATCGTGATTCATATTTTTCCCTGAATCCCCGAATATTTTTCCCCGAATTAAATACTCTGACGACACAGTCATCGTGAATACCACCAACTCATTGCAGCAACTGCAGTCTGTGGTGGAAGACTTCTCTCTCTGGTGCAGGGATAACCATCTCACAGTAAACATCTCAAAAAGCAAAGAGATGGTCATAGATTTCAGGCGCTCCTCCACCATCCCCCCTGCTCTTCAGTTAGATGGCCGGATAATCGAGAGACTGGAAGAATACAAATACCTCGGTTCCATTATTGACCTCAAGCTCACCTTCAAAAGTAATACAGACCGCATCTTCAAGAAATGTCAACAACACCTGTACTTTCTTCGGAAGCTACGACGGCTGCAAGTCGACAAGTCAATACTCCAGTCATTTTACATCTGCATCATTCAATCCACCCTCACCTTCAGCATCCTGCCATGGTTTCGTTCCCTGAGTGAGGTGAACAAATGTCCCCGTAACAGGATCATAAAGATGAGTGGGAAGATCATAGGACAGCCACAGACCACTCTCACAGCCATGTATGAAAAACAGGCCGTCAGGAAAAGTAGACTGATCATATCGGACCCCACCCATAACCTCAACAACCAGTACCATCTGCTACCTTCAGGAAGGAGACCCCGTTCCCTGCCCCTAAGAACCAAACGAGCCATGTCCACCTTTGTTCCAGCATCCATCAGGCTGTTGAATGAACAGTAAGCCCCCTCGTACCGCCCAACCCAACCCATCACTTCAGACTTCAACCTATTCACCTTCCACCCACTCACAATCTATTCTCCCTACCCACACCTCCACTCCTACCCACAGGGTGTTTTTTAGCTTTTAAGAATTTATTTATTCTCGTACACGATGACTAACTATTTATTGTTGAAAGATGTCTTGTTTGTATGTGCCTGACCACAAACGAATTCCCTCACGGGAAAAATAAAGTTCTTTGAATTGAATTGAAATTGTACGATTTCTATGATGACGTCTGTCTTCTGTGTTGTAGTTCAATCTGAAGTATGAGTACTGTTGTCTGTTGTTGTAGGAATGGGAGACTGATGAGCAGACGGACATTGTAATCATCAAAGGAGCCGGAGGACGGGCCTTCTGCGCCGGCGGAGACATCATAGGTCACACACACGCACATGCACACACACGCACACACAGCACCCATCCTAATCTACTGGATAGTCTAATTACATGTTTTGGTTAGATTACAGACTGATATAAGATATATTCATCAGTCAACCACCTCAGATGTAATGTCCTTCTCCTTATATTATCCGAGGTGGTGTTATCAGAGACTACCAGCCAACAGTGCACTGGGTTGGATCCCCATTGGCTGTATCCTAATTGGTAGCTGACTAAGAGAAGAGAGATACAAGATACCTCTCACCCCTACTTCACATAAATGACATGTCTCTGAATTGCACTGTAAATCGTTTTGGATTAAAGTGTCAGAACTAATTTCGTGTTACTCGCATGCCATGGATTTCTGAAATCGATCTTGCATTACGTTCCTAACTTGTTATTTCATTTTGCAGCGGTCACGGAAGCAGGAAAGTCAGGAGACCGTCTAGCGCAGGATTTCTTCCGTGAGGAGTATGTTCTGAACAACACTATAGGTAACCGACACCTGCTTATGAACATACTAAAGGTCCTTTTACATTGAACGCAAATACCTGTTGTTTTCCCACGTCATTAACCTAATTACACATCATGGAGCTGAATGGGACTGTTCAATGCCTACTTGCAATGTAGGACATAAATATAGCTTTCTCTTGATAACAAGAAGGTGTGCAGCTGTATCGTAACAGTTTTGTTTTGGATATCAACTTTCTTCAAGAGAGGGATAGCCAACTATTAGTTATGTCATATTTGGGTTGAACCTCAAAAACATCTCCTATATATGGATGCATTAAAGAATGATCATCATAATCCCTTTTGCGAACAGCCATTTGCTACCGTATTGTTTCTTGGATTAAAAAGAAAATGCCATTATAATTGAATCCTTTGAATATAGGATATTTTGGTAAAAAGGTCATTTTGTCATTCTTGCTGGTGCAATTATTATTGGAAAATGCTACAATTTCGTCAATTTTGCATCTTATATTCATTAAGCAGCTAGTGTAAAAACAACTTTTTAGGCTAGATATTACCCTGAATAAAATGAATCGGCTTCAAGTCTGTTATATTATCCTGTGTGCTAAGTGTGTTTTCTATTTCTCAGGAATGTATAAGAAACCCTATATTGCTCTTATTGATGGGATAACCATGGGTGGGGTGAGTATTTTGTATTATATGCTGCTCAAATTGTACCATATATTTTTATACTTTAAAATTTGATTCATGACCTGGACCTTATGAAGGTCCAGGTTATGAATCGCTCACACCCAAAACATGCTCACACTCATGCTTTATTTTACATGTAACAACTTTTTTGGCCTGCGGGTGTCAGCATAGTACTGGATGTCTTTTCCCACTGGTTGTTTATTACCCTCCAGTTGTGAGGTCGGCAACGATTGGTTGAAACGGGATGACAGCTTATGGAGCATGTTGCTGACACTCTCCTATATATTTTTTTCTTCTAACCCTTCACTGTCAGATTGAGCGGAATTTGAATAGGCGTCTTGGTCTGCAAAACCCTGCAGAACTATAGCTCTGATACAAAGACACAGAGCCTGAAATGTGCTGTAAATGTTAAATGTGTGTTCTCTAGTACTTATGTTTGTACGTGTCATGCATACACTGTCCCCCAGATGAGAGTGGATATTTAGCTTCTTCCACTTATCTTAAGAAGAATTTCTCATCCTGGCTGGGGTGACCTTGACTAAGGTCGCAATTCTTCATATTTTATTTTCAGGCACATTGTCAGAAGAAAGGGCATTTGATGGCAAAGGGTTATTTACGGTGAATGTGTGTGCATGTTTTGGCCTTTTGACACATTGAAGGGGGATGATGAGGATGATGAGGATGATGGACGAGGAGCCTGTGTGAGTCATCAAGTTGGGGGGGGGGGGACAGAAAAGCTCCACCCTTGGCGCAAATCCAACAATAATTTGTGCTGGGCACTTTATTATCTTGACGAGGGGCGGGGGGGTTTCTAAGGGGACATATTATCTTGATGTCCCCTTAGAAACAGACAATCACGCGCACGCAAACACGCACACAGGCATGAGACAAAGTGCATGAGACAATTGGAGAGAGGGGGGAATTATGGAGCAAAATCTGTAAATGACAAACGGCTGGATTTATGATGTATGGCTTAGGGTCATCAGCTGATAATGGCTACATGCCGTCATTATTGGACCAAAAGATAAATCAGAGCTTATAAAAGACTCTGCATACAGTTTAATGGGTAAACCCTATCATTAGAAAGACCCACGTATAGTAAGGCAGTGAAAATAAATTTACTTTTTGTTTCACTGACCAAGCTGTACTCCAATTCTCAGATGTTAAGGATGTGCATGTATAAATGGTAATTGGACTGCATTTATATAGCGCTTTTCTAACCAGTGGCCACTCAAAGTGCTTTACAACATTGCCTCACATTCCCCCATTCATGCACACATTCACACACCGACGGCAGAATCAACCACGCAGGGCGACAGCCAGCTCATCGGGAGCAGTTAGGGTGAGGTGTCTTGCTCAGGGACACCACGACACTCCGGGGAGCCGGGGATCAAACTAGCAACCATCCGGTTACCAGCCTTCTGCTCTACCTCCTGAACCACATGCCTCTCCCTCTATACATGCTCATTTATATAGGGAGTGATCTGCACACATATGGAGCTAACATTTTATCCTACATATTAAACATAATTATTGAGGGGAAATAAGAGCATGACATTAAAGTGTGTGTGTCTTGTTAGCTGCACTGCGTGTTTGTTATTAAACCAAACATTGGGTGGGGGGTTAGGGGGGGGGGTCCAGGTCCTCCAGACAGCGGCCGGCCGGACTGCACCATCTGGGCTTGGCCGTCTGCAGCGCAGACAGTGTTTTCCCACGGGTTGGTGCTCTATACGTCAGAGCTAGCTGTCCTTCAGGGTGAGGGTTGGAGCTGGTGTTTTACACAACGGCTTGTCTTTTGTGCAGTAGATACTCTTGGCAGTACAGTATCATGTAGCCAACTTGGATGAAAGCTATTTAGCTTTCATCCAAACAGACTTACTGTGAAGTAGACGTCATTAAGGAGCGGGGGGGGGGGGAGGTTAGACATATTACCGGAGGATATTTCCAGGAAGGCTGCAGACATGAGGGATCAAACCCGGTACCCTTAGGCGGCGAGTCAAACAGTATCCCCCCCCCCCCACCCACCTCCAGAGTAATTTACTTTCAAGGCTTGGCACTCTATATATATACGACTGAGAAAAGTTGTGTGTGTGTGTGTGTGTGTGTGTGTGTGTGTCTGTGTCTGTGTGTGTGTGTGTGTCTTTGTGTCTGTATTTGAAGTTAATCTCAATTTAGATTCATATCATAAACTAATAACATCCTGGCAACCCCATCTGTTTATGTGGGAACAAGCAAGGACACTCACAGGCTGCCGGACCTGTGCTCTGGTGCAGGGAGCTCTGTAGCACATTATGCAATGTTGTTTACTGTAGCAGTACTGTTTTCTTAATGGCATATGTCTTCCCACCTGACAACCTGTCCCACCAGGGAATGTCTCCCTCAATATACTATAAGGCACATATTGACAAATAGCCTGCGCAAGAAACCTTAGCCCAAATGTCCTGGTTGTTGTTCACTGGCAGTAAATGGTTATGATCTGCAGCAGAGAAGAGCAGCTGTTTGCACTTCTGCTATAAGAAGCACACAATAGGCTATTTCGCACTAAGTCAATACATTACTGACATTAAATCATCAGCGTTCTTATAACTATATACCCCGCTAGCGTTTAGAATGAAGGCGGCCCAATGTGGACAATGGCCTCTTTTAGACTTGGAGAGGGGGCCTCTACCAATAAGCCTGACCAGAATAGGGAATAGAGCAGATAAATGTCCAGGGAGGCGGGGCCGAGCGGCCCATCCCACCAGCCCGGATGTGGTAGGGCGAAAGACCCCAGAAGGTCTATTCTTCTCTGTAATGTAGTCCTCCAAATGCAAAGGCCGTAAAAATGTTGATCTATATCACTGTACGTCAAGTCTCTACTGGGAGACGCAGCTGAGGCCAACCCCAGGGCAGATCTGTGGGGGGCGGTTCTACTTCTGAGTGGCTTTCTCATTTTGTACGTATTTGTATGAGCTTATCCATCGTTTAATGGGACTGACTAGGAAGAGAGACCAGGAACAGGGTGGAAGGACAAAAGAAGAGATGGAGTGACATATAACACATTTTGGCAGGTTGTAATCACTAAGCACTCATGTAGCCTCATGTTAGCTCACGAGGGATAAAGTCTGCAGGCTCTGGATTTGTCTTTTTGTATGTATGTCAAATGTATGGATGTCTCCTCTCAAATCAAACTGATCATAATTATTTATTATTTTTGACTGAATTGAATTTACATATTTCGATATAGATAGATAGATAGATAGATAGATAGATAGATATTGACAAAACCATGTCGGCCTTGCTCAAAACTTGAATAACCAATAGGAAGATTTTCTTTGCTTTCCCATCGGATCTCCAAACACTCATAGTGGGACCACGTCTCTTTATAACAACAAGAGACCAGAATAGACGGCTTGGGGCTTTTCTCTCTGAGACTTGGCATACAAGCTGCAGGCAATTGATTGGCAATTTGTCCTGGGTTTGTTAAGATTTGTAATATCGACTTCCCAGGAGAATCGAGAGCTGTTCTGGTTGGCTCATGTCCACCGTGACCAATGGGAAGATGGAAGATGAGGCCAAAATAGACACAGATGGGGATTGTATGTGTCTCTCGCTGTCTATTATCCCAAAGTTAAAAGTTCTCATCTTCTGGGATCTTTGTAGCTTACGCCCTCTTAAGCAGATCCACTATACCCATCTGAATCGTCTGATGGTGTATTCCACGCAGAATCTCATCACCATTCTTGGAATTATAAAGCATGATTTATTGGTAAATATGTCAACAGGATGGTGGATCCAGTTGTATGGTTCTACATAGTCTACTGTGGACCCGGTCTTATATGGAGGTTGGCACAGGACTTGTCGTGGTCTGCATGGTACCACTGCCTGTATGGTCAAGATCTTCCAGAGGAATGTCAGATTCAGCCTTCCATCAACCCCAAGCACATCCTAACTCTGTTTGCTTTGAGTAATGTGTTATAGTGCCTTCTCCGTCCTAAGGCCTGGCTTTGTTTAGCACTTTGCTCATTTATCTTCCCCATCCGCCCTCTGGTCTGTTGATTTATTATTCTGTTTTTCGCTGCTTCCCCCTTTTTTGTTTTTTTGTGACCGATACTAGACACTGATAGTCGTCTCTCGTAAATACCAAATATCGTCCGTGCAGGATATAGACACAATCCCAGGCTTGGAAGAAGACAATCAGATCTGTGTTGAACATTCAGGAAAGAGTCGCTTCGCTTTGCTTACATTTCAACAGTTGACCTAAAACGTAATCTTTAACCGACCTGTGGCTGACTGCATGATGGGACCGATTTGTGGACAAGTTATATCTTTGAGATGCTAAAGAAAGATAGTAGTGGTTTACCTTCTGATCATCTCCTGCCCACCCCCCATCACTGTGTGTATCGTAGCATGACATAACATGAATCCAAAGAAGAAAATGTAAAAGTCGTTCTATTCCCCTGTGCTGGTGATTTTGTGACTCTATTCAGAAACTGGCCTCTTACAATAATGAAGAAGCCATTATCACCTTCATAATGACTTTATTCACTATCCTAAAACAACCACAGTGTCTTTATGAAACCAGAACATACAACACCAAGCCTAGAGTCTTGTGTGTGAGTCGTGATATGAGCGTATTCTCCAACACCTCTTGTTTGGAGTGTACTTGCATGCATATGTTTATGAGTGTGTGTGTGTGCGTGCATGCATGTGCTTGTGTCTGAGTAGAGTTAACCACCGATAGGATGCATCATCACGCCCTGCCACACTGAGCGCCTGCTGGATTTCTGACCTTCTATGCGTCCTCTAAGCATAGGGAGCGGAATGGGCTCTCTGTTGCAGAGCTCTGACTCACACCAGGCCTCACGCAGTAGTGGACCAGAATGACGGTGTGGTCCCAAAAACAGGTTGTGGTGCTGGTGGTGGCTGTGTGTGGTGTAATGCCTGAAGGTTAAATCCTGGAGGTTTTTGGGACAAAAGTAGCTGTTCACTGGTTTGTAATCCCCTTGGTGTACCAGATTGTCAGATGACCTTAACATACTTTAAGTGCCCCTATTGTTGCAGTGCCCGGGGTAGGCTGATCTATCCATCATACTTCTGGGTCGGGTTCCCTTGCCTTTAAATAGTATTTTCCACCGTAATGTGTTGCACTTGGACCAGTACATTCATCCGTCAGTTCTTCTGGTCGTTAAGATGACACAGAAGTGCGAACCTTTGGACGTTTTCTTGGCTCATGCTCCACACACCGGACCCTGTTCATTAGAAAAATCAATGCAGATTGAATTATTTTATAGTCAGGCTGCCGCAATAGCCAGTCCTATCTGATCCATCCCATCCACCTTTTTCCGGCCAATTTTGTGAATACACCATTTTGGATGGGAATTATTCTAAAATAGTTTTACAATTCAAATGCATGGATTGCCCTTGTTTTCTCCCTCGCTCAAATCCAATTAATAACTGCTTGACTTTATACGGTTATCAGATTTTTATTGGAAATATACTTTTTTAAACTTGTAAAAGTTGACTTACCTCCTGTAGGAAGCAGGAGCCAAGCAGGTGCCAGGGCACAGCATTCATAAGTTGCCTTGGACACAGCTTCCTCTACTCTGTTGTTTTTGCCCTTTAGCTGGTTCCACCTCATCCCCTGCCTCATGCTTTATGATGGTGAGGATGAATCATCGGCTGGTAGGGGAGCGAGCAGGTGATTTAGCATGTTGCTCGTCCCCGTCCATCCATCCATCACTGAGGTCAAGCTGTTGGACGGTATTGACGTAACCAGCGCCTGACCCGTCGGCCCTGCCTTGAAGTGTGTGTGTGTGTGTGTGTGTGTGTGTGTGTGTGTGTGTGTGTGTGTGTGTGTGTGTGTGTGTGTGTGTGTGTGTGTGTGTGTGTGTGTGTGTGTGTTATAATCTCATTCAAGGTCATGATCACAGTGATTCCGTGATGAACGACACATGTGTGTCTCCACCGGGCAGCAGTCTCCCCTGTCCGGCCGTGGTCGTGGGCTGGGTGCACTTTTGACGACCCTTTATTTTTCCTAAACACAGAGCACAAACTCCACGGTTGTCGTTCACCTTTTTCTTTTATGCACAGAGGTATGGCAGATTGTTGTTCCTATGGCAACCGTGCAGGCTGTGTCTCCTCTGTCTGTCGCGCAAATGAACATTCCCTGGCACTGTCTCATGAGTCGAAGGTATCGTCCAGCCAGTTCTCCTTATGACCGATCGACCACACACACACACACACACACACACACACACACACACACACACACACACACACAGAAACACACACTGAGACACACAGAGAAACACACACACACACACACAGCTGACTCCTCCTCTCCTCTGTCTGCAGGGCGTTGGTCTGTCTGTGCACGGCCGGTTCCGGGTGGCTACAGAGAAGACTGTGTTCGCAATGCCAGAGACGGCCATCGGTGAGCGCACGCACACACACACCCACACATGCAAGCCTATAGAAACACATGCATACATCCATATGCAGTGTATACACACACACAAATTCACTCATACATGTGCAAATAAATATACAAACACATACACACACAGGGGTCCATGTCTGTTGCCATCACTGGCAGTTGGGGTTCAGCTCATCTATTATGTATGAGAAAGTGCACTCATAATCACATGCACTGCCGACCATTGCCATTGAATATAACTAGAGTTTTCGCGCGCACGTTGCGCTCGCTCAACCTGTAGTTGTAATTAAATCCATAGCAATAATATGGAAACCCCAGTCGATAATGTAACCAATTTCTGAGCGCATACTATAATAACTTATTGCCTATAATGTAACGACGTTAAACATTCGTTCACCACAAATGACTCTTAAAAGCAATGCCAACATTTTAATTTTTTTTAACCATTCAGCGAACAAAAGGCAACAGGCTGATTATCATTTAGGGGGCCACTCAATGACATGCAGAAGCTTCATCAAGACGCCCACTGAAGTGGTGTGAGAAATACAGACTTTCTACTCCTCATTCACATATAAGGTAATTTACATTTCCTACAGAGAAAATACTACCTCAGGGGTAGTATTATTCAGGAGATTTTCAGGGTACAAATGTCAGGATATGTTGTTCACACATACGGCCCACCAGGAGAATATCAGGATTTACACGTGTGTCTGAAAGCAGCTAGTGTGTGAGCATTTGATTACATTTTAAAAATAGTCAATTTATGGTAACGACAACAATTATTTAATAGCTTTTACTGTTATTCAGGGATGAAAAGTGCATTGACATTTTAAAATGCAAGGCAACTACTATTGGTTAGTTGAAAGTAATAATCATCATTGAGATGAAACATCTCTTCCAGTGTCCTGGCCAAGACATGCAGCAGTAGCCTACAGTCACACATAGTATACACACAAAACATAATAACAAAAAATAAAACAACTGAAACAGTCCACAGGGGGGAATGGGGATATCAATATCGCAAGACATTGCGATCTTACCTGGGCGCGTGTGTCGATGGCGGAGCCGTTATGTTTAAAAACATAACGTCTTACCTGGGCGAGTGTTGCTGCGGTGTGTGCGCGTGCGTGTGTGGTCTTACCTGTGCGTGTGTCGATGGCGGAGCCGTTATGTTTAAGGGCGAGTGTTGCTGCGGTTTGTGCGTGTGAGTGTGTGTTCTTACCTGCGTGTGGGTCGATGGCTGAGCCGTTATGTATGAAAACATAACGTCTTACCTTTATATTTATCATGCTGCCCTGTATTGTTTGTTTATTTGCATCTTGTTGTTGTTTAATATGAGGGCAGGAGCCAGGCTGTTTAAACAATGGGTCCTGCACTGAGGGATCTTAGGCAAAAATATTGTGGTTGAACCTGTGCTCTGTCAAAGCAGATCAACCTTAAGAATTTGAGGACCATTGATGCTCAATAGATCGATTTTAATGGATTTTGGTGCCGTGATTAAAAATGTACCCGAGTTCCTTAATTTTGATATTATATTTGCGATATATTGCAATAAGCTGAAGCCGAATTGCATTGAAAATGTGAGGATTGCAACACACAGTTGCATTGCAATTACTCAACACATTTTTACAACCCGACGTCTGTGTTGCAAATCAATGAATTCCTCAACTGAGGTGCATTGCCTCCAATGAACGACCAAGCCATATTTTGCTGGTTTAGCTAATTCCCCATCAAGGGCAGTTTATGGACCAATCTCTGGCGAATCACACAGCTAATTATAGTCTGCTCTATATGTTATGTTCTTCCTCTAGGAACAAACAATTTTGTGATGGCCAATTTATTTTGGGAAACACCAATGCCTAGGGCCAAGGGGCAACACAGTAGGAATCAAGTGTAATTGATTCATGACTCACCTTCAATTTTGCACCAAAGGAAGTTCAGCAAGGAACATTAAGGGAGCATCTAAAGATAAAATGAGGCAGGGATTCAGAGTGAAACAATCGGTTAAACAGGGGCGGTATAGTCTATTGAATAGAATACTATAAAACAAATCGCTCAAACAAGGGCAGTATAGTATTAGTACTATTGAATAGACTCTATTCAATAGACTATGCTGCCCCTGTCTTACCAATTTGTTTTATTCTGAGAGGATCTCTACAGGTTAGGCTTCCTGGTTACTATGTCTGGGAATAAGGCGCCTGAACCAATGTGTTCTATTAGTTAAGGCGCTTTACCCTTTTGCACCAAAGACTAAAGGTGCTTTACTCCCAGACAGAGTCACCAGGAAGCCTAACCTGTAGAGATCCCAAGAGCAAGATGCTCCAGGGATTCTCTCCTTAATGACCTGTCTGAATTCACAGTCAGTGGATGGTAAATATTAATACTTGGCTTCTCTCTAGTTCTGCTATCACTAGTTGTCTTTATTTAAGCGTTCGTGCTCCCATGACTTTCCATGAATGCTAGCTGGGAGATATTGGTGTAATCACGATTGCTGTTATTAACGTCCCCTTGTTAAGGCTGGGGAGTCTGTCATTATGGGAGCCGTCATATAAAGAGGTATCGAGTTGATGATAACTGTTGTTCCATTTTTATTCCATTCATCTTGTGAAAATTAATACGACTGGAAAAAAAGGGCACAGTATTAGAATACTGTGTTTAATACTTAGAATACAGGCTAAGGTTGTATGTATCTTCCACTCCAATATCATTCATTTATTTTGCTTGTTTGTGTTCTTTTCACATTGTTCTTTTTTGCTGTAAAATGGATCCAGGTAATTCATCACACAGTTAATGTCCCCTTCCTTCCAGTAAGTGTCTATTAAATCCCCTGAACATGGATAATGGATATGGGAAGTGCTCCTTCTGAATTTTTGATGAGTTTTCAAGGCTTTGCCAGAATATTCTCAGAAACTATATATTACATAATCTGAACGTAATTAAAAACCACACTAACGGGTTTCCCACATCGATTTTGGGAGTTGTTGAGCCAAATTGTATTCAAAAGCCCTGAGATCGAGACATGGTCATAGTCATCCTGTGTCATCTTGTGTCTCTCTATCTCAGATGAACAAAAGTGAGCAGACAACCCACTTACATATGGACATGTGTACACACACACACACACACACACACACACACACACACACACACACACACACACACACACACACACACACACACACACACACACACACACAGGGGGACATGAATATTGGAGAGAGGGGCATTATGCAGCATCTTTTTTAACCCATTGAACCCTTGGATTAAAAGATTTAACCCGGCCCTTCCACGTTTGCCATAATCTGACACATTTATGATATTACATTTCTGCATAGAACAAGGTCATCCCGTTTAATCTGTACTCTGTTCTTCCCAGCACAATCCCGTACCCCGCCTTGACACGCACGGATCATCCAGCGTCGTTAAATGGCATGCTCTGTTCGAGTGTCGATAGAACGTCCACTATTATGTCTTACAATTATTGGTAAACCACTAACAGATTAGCGCTGATGGGAGATTTGTTGAAAGCTTTTAAATAGTCAAAGGGTTTGGATGTTGACGGTTACTCTGGTGGCTGAACGTGGTTTAAGTTGATGCACAGCGGGGGGGCGGGTGGGGAGATTGGGTCACACTGGCCTACATTATGTTATCTCATCATCATGTCATTTGACATCACTGAAATACCTGCTGAAACACCCGGTTTGACTAGTTGTTGTGGTCAGTTCCCTCTGACCAAGTAGCAGCTGTTTACCACTCAATATATTTATTTAACTATATTGTATAACTATCTCTGTATACCTATGAAATGATTTCTCTTTCAGGAAATAAACTAAATGACTGCACAGTGTAACTTTGTTTTAAAAAGGTGTGTGTGTGTGTGTGTGTGTGTGTGTGTGTTTCTAATAGGACTCTTCCCTGATGTGGGAGGGGGGTACTTCCTGCCCAGGCTCCAGGGGAAGCTGGGTATGTTCCTGGCCCTCACAGGCTTCCGTCTGAAGGGCCGTGATGTGCAGCGCGCCGGCGTGGCCAGTCACTTTGTGGAGTCGCAAAAGGTAACAGAGTTTGCTACCCTACTGGGATCCTCGGGATGTCGTTTTCGGGTGCTCGTAACACCAAGTGATATTTGTCTCTACTGCCATCGTAATCTTTAACTTTGTAAATAGTCTAAATGCACTTACTAGTCACTTACTAATGCTTTACTAGTCGTGTTGCCCTTTGCCCCCTGTTATGTGTAATGTGATCTCCTGCCTCAACAACCTGTGTCTTTAATTGTTGTTGGTGTGGTGGTGGATATTCCTTCTAGAGGACACCTTGATCAAAAGCGACTCATAACACCAGCAGTGCATACATTCTTAGCATGGTTGTCCCCGGTGGGAAGCGAACCCCAGCAGTATTAATGCCATTTAGTTTATAATTGTATGAATATGATTTAGAAACCTTTCTTCCTCTCAGCTCAAGGGTGTTTGGAGGAGAGGGTGTGTTGGTGGTAGCGGGGTGGGGGGGATGTGACAGTGCTGAGTCACTGCATGTCCGCCCTAGGCTACCAGTGTGTAGTTGAACCACCATGGAGGATTTGGCCAGAGGGCAGCTGCTGTTCATCTTTGTGTGGGTGGGGGGATGGGGGGGGGGGCGTTTGTGTTTTGGAGCTGTTTTGAGGATGGAGAAAAACAATTGGGAAATGTTAACGTTAGCGGCAGTGCATATAAATAATGCTGTTGGAACAAATTAACTCTGCCCATTTTGTCCTCTTCTGAAGACTGAGAAGTTCCACTTTTAAAAACTGACAATATTTATTATATTTATTGAAGAAGATATTTAAAGGAGCTATAAGCAACAAATGTACTGTACTTTATCATTAAATGACAACAATGTCATCAGAGATTTTGGAAACATGCCAAGTGCTGGCTTCTCTCTCAAAACAATAGTATCCTTTAAACATTTAAAACATTTATCCTTTAAAAAAATTCTCCTTCAGAAAGCTTGTTATTGTTTTGGCCTGTGTGTAATGATGCGGTATATGGTACCTAGGATTGCAATGTATGAAACACGGAAACCGCAGCCATGGAAGCAAGCAACAAACTGGATCAACTGAAACTGAACTTGTTTCTAATCAACCTAAGAAGCCTTGCACTCTTTCGTAATAGCTCTGTGAACCAGGGCCACGCTGAAACACGGGTTAATCTTGGAGCTGCATGGGAATGATAGCGACAGCTTAGAGCCAGAGGGATTTCAAGACAGATGCCACATGAGCTGGCAAATTGCAAACGTTCACTTTAGATGAACAACTGAACTAGTGGCTGCTTGTCATCGTCAAAATAAAAGAGTTGCACTCGTCTCAAAATATAATGTTGTTGTGCTCGGCTCGTCTTGAGCTCCTGACCATTCAGTGACCTCAACCTGGCAACCCGCGTGAGCGTTTTGGGGAGGGGGGGGCGGCTGAAGTCAACTCTCCAATACTGTGAATTCGGACTGCATTACCCATTTTAAATGCTCTGTGTCAATGTTACATATTGTACCCTTTTAAAGCTTGGTAAGGTCATTTATTTTACAAGCCACTTTCTTAAGTTGGTTGAAACTCTCATTCGCAAACAAATCACATATGTGAAATATACCCGTTCAATCGTTACATTTGGGCCAAATGTTATTATTGGAGGGCCTACCTGTCTTGTCTACCTACCTTCCCTTTAACCTATGCATCCTGAAATCATCAACCATAAGAAAAAACTTCAGAACTCAACAACTAAAGTACTTGAAATTGACTTCCTAGAAGAACAGAGGTATTAATTCCAAGGTGGCTCTTCTAATGAGACGCAAAGCTGGGGTGTTCTCATGGGGTTCATCTCAGGTCACTGCTTGTTAACAGATGTCTGCCCTGGAGATGGACTTGGTTGGTCTGAGATCTCCCTCTAATGAAGACGTGTCCAAGCTGCTGCAGTCCTACCAGACGCAGGTAACCATGTTTTTGGGAGTTCACTGCATCCATCTGGTTCACTTGGTGTGCGTGCGTGCAAGTGCAAAGCTTTCTTGGTTTCTATTTGTTGGGACTGATTTCATTCTGAAAGGGTGGCGGGTCCTTGGAAACATTACATCACTCCAAATATCGCTGTATTAGCTAGGCATGTGTGACATATAGGATAATGTTGGCCTTATTTTCTTAAAACAGAGCGGCCTGGATGCAGAGAAGCCATTTGTGCTGCAGCCGCACTTGCAAGACATAAACAGGTTTGCTTTGAAGCTGCTCTGCATTTTACACTAAGTACCAAAACACCAAATGTTCTGACCTACATCATGCACACAAGTCATGGACTTGGATTGGAAGAAGTGAAGTATGAAATAAAGAAAATCAGTCACTCTTTATTTTCTGGTACAATTATACTTCTTAGGTGATTTTGATTGGTCATTTATTCTGGAAGTCGTGTGTATTTATGCTAACCTTCATCTCTCCACTCCTCTCCTCTCCTCTCCTCTCCTCTCCACCCCTCTCCTCTCCTCTCCACCCTCTCCTCTCCTCTCCACCCCTCTCCTCTCCTCTCCTCCAGACTGTTCAGTGCAGGCAGTGTGGAGGGCATCCTGCAGAACCTCAATACAGACAACTCTGCATTTGCCAAGAAGCAGGCTGAGGTAGGCCCACTGTGCTGAATCATGAACACAACCATTGGCACTATTTCATCGGCTGATACCACACAGGGATCTTTTTTTACCGTTTGGATTCCCACTCACAGGAACAAAAAGACTGGAAACAGTGTTGACAGGCTGGTACTTTTTCGCATCTCCTATGAAGGGATTTAGCCGACACTTTTAGCTAACATTGATATTTCTCTAGATACATGTTATTAAGGAGCAGTTAGGAGTGTGGGCATCTTGTGCAAGGATGCCTACAGGTAGAATAAGCACATTGGGATTTGAACCCAACCTTTTGAATGGGAGTCAAACACCCTGCAGCGTCTCATCCAGTAGCTTCAAGGTACAGCAAATCCATCCTCGACCATAGACCCTAAACAGTAGGTGTTAGTAATGAGTAATTGGCCGGCCATTTAAGCGCTAAGTGGGGATAGCATTTTGTCTTGTTAGCAGATGGGAAGGCAAACCCATGAGCCTATGAGGGACTTTCATTTGAAAGGCCACGCTAACATTTAAGTGGCGGTGAACCCAAAATCTTTTTAATTGCGTCTCAGTGCCTTTAAGTATTCTTTTGACATTTCGATGGAGGGACACCTGAAGCAAGACGTGTGGATGTGGGGCGCTCTGTCTGGGCAGTGGATGATGATGATAAATCGCCGCTTCCAAGAAAAGGTTATGCTTCTCGAACATTAATGAAAAAGTATCACAAAGTGGCCATAGGCTGTAACCATGGGGATAACATGCCCCCTCCTTCATAGAACTTTGCTCCCAAAACATTGCTGTTAATCTCCTAGTGTTTGAACCCCAGCGGGGTCAGTGGGTTCACTTACACTTTGAGCCAGAAGTGTAGTTTGCGTGGACGAGTGCAAACATGCTCTTTATTTCTTCATCCTACATGTACCCACTGTGTGGATTAGCTGTGTGGTCCCAGTGATATTGACCTTAATCAGGCCCAGATGGTCCCAATGGGATTAGGCCAGTAAAGAACAGTAGGAATAAAACCCTTCCTGGTGTTTGGAGCAGGCCCTGGGTTTACCGTGGTGTTCTCCTCTGGGCCTCAAACCTTTTACGTCACCTTTCCCCCTGCCCTACATAGCCTTCCTCTCTCCTTTGCTCTGGCTCTCTTGTTCAATTCAATTCAAATGACTTTATTGGCATCTGAAACATATATTTGCATTGTCTAAGCACATTAGAAGTAAAAAGTGACATCAAAACAATGTATTGCATGTAAATGCTAGCAAATACAAAATGTATATACAGTATGAAATATTCTGTGTGATGGTAAAATGTATAAAACACTACTTGTGTTTGAAGCAAAGTGCATTCTGTCTCTCTCTTTCTTTTCTCTCTCCCTCTTCCTCTCCCCCTTCCTCTTCCTACCTCCAGTCCACAGAATGGTAAACATTGAGATCCCAGGGACCGATCTCTGTTCATGGGAGCTCTGGGCAGAATGATAATGACCATATTAATAGCTGCAGTACAGAGGTCAAACGCTGCCTCTGTCCAAATGTTTTAAATATGAGTGACGTTCCCTGTGATTGTACTATTTGGATACTCTTTCAAAACTAGATTTTGAAATAATACAATATTTTATGTTGATATTGATACGCCCTTAAAAGCAGGATAGTGTAGCAGTTGGTGTGTTTGATTCCCATCTCAAAGATTCCCTAACCCCTACTACTCCTAACAATGTGCTTTGTATAAATAGTGGTGTGACCCACGGATTTCCCAGTGCATTCAACGTTTATGACAGCGATATACACTATACGGTCAATATTTATGCTGTCTTTGTTGCTTCATGGTTTGCATGGTTATGGGTACATTTCAACCTAAATGGATTTTCACACATATGAATTATTAATAGTTTGTATTTATGGTCGTTCATAGTATTGTCTCGATTTAGGACGGGGAGGGAAACTGAAGACTGTAACTACCAAATTGCCGCCTTCTTGTTTACTCTCCCCTATAAACTATTAATTTATCTCACACTTTTATCCAAAACAACTTTCTTTTTTAAATTGCAGATAATGTCATCCATGGGCGGGTCGAGGTTAGGCTTCTTTCTAACAGGCAGACTCCAGTCTTTTCCTCAGGCATTTGTGCATGGGTTAATAAGAAGAATTCTTAATATAAATGATCCAAAGCATGTTGTGTATCCCTCACTCCAGACCCTGGGCCGGATGTCTCCCACGTCCCTGAAGATCACCTTCAGGCAGCTGGAGCAGGGGGCTGCTATGAGCCTGCAGAACGTGCTGGTCATGGAGTACCGCTTATGCCAAGCCTGCATGGTAATGTATACACTCTTATTCACATCCAAATACTGTTTAGGTATTCGTGTTTATTTCTGAATAAGTAATAAAAATAGACTATATATGACTAATTATTAGTAATATGCAAATGGCTTGTGTAATGTACTTTAGCTACCTTGTGTTAACCTCAAGAGTGTGCAGGAACATTTCTCTGTAGGGTATTAACATGGACCTGATACTATTGAGGTCAATCGTGTGTTGAGTCTCACACACACACACACACACACACCTACCCCTCACTGCTATCTTTCCTTATTCTCCAGAGGGGCAAGGACTTCTACGAGGGTGTACGATCAGGTAAGTTGACCTTCTTTCTCAACTGTCCCACATTGCCGACTCCATCCTTCTCATAGTGTTGTACTCTGTAGCACACCAGTAAATGACAACCAGTCAAACATATTTTTATAGTCAGGTTTAAGCCTTAATGAGCCTCACAGGCACCCACCAGCCTCCTAGACCTCTAAACTGTGAGGAGAAACTATAACTTGATAATAATAATGTACAACAACATTAAAACAATAAAGAACATGAGTGATGCAACAGGATAAACCAATGCAACCCATTTTTTTGTTTTTATCACAACAAGCATAAAAAGCAGTCTACCCAAAATAAAAAATGCATCTAAAATGGAACAAGGGGGTTCTGAAAGGTTGATACTGATCATTTCTGTGTCCACAAATTCAAATCAATAGGGATTGTTTCTTTGTGTCTGCCAATACTCAATAAATAACAATAGGTTCTGCGTGTGTTTCTTCACCGATATATATCAATAATGATCCTCTCTTAGTTTGTCCACCGATACTAATCCATGACCATGGTTTCCATGTGTCCGGGCAACAAAATGTATCCCTAACGACGGTATCCTCGCTTGTGTCCCTCAGTGCTGATCGACAAGGACCACAGCCCCCGGTGGAGCCCGGCGTCGCTTGCTGAGGTGTCGGACCACAGCGTGGACCAGTGCTTCTCCCCCCTGGGAGAGAGGGACCTCCGCCTCTGAAGGCTCTCTCTCTCTCTCTCTCTCTCTCTCTCTCTCTCTCTCTCTCTCTCTCTCTCTCTCTCTCTCTCTCTCTCTCACTCTCTCGGTCACCATGGCAACCGGACCAGACGGCCCACCCATGTGGCCCGTTTGGTCGGATGGAACAGCTGCACCTCCTCTCATCTGTCCCCTTCCCTCCTCGCCACTCCCCTATTCTTGGAACAGCCGACCAGGCACGTCTCCGTCACTCCACCACTCCAAACAGTGTCCCACTGAATACTGAATACCCCAGTTTTTACAGTGGGGTATTCTGTACAAATATGTTCTCTTTCCTCTGTTTTTGCTCCCTGCTCTACCTGCCGATTGCTGCAACATGTTACAGAGGGGTGCAAAGGAAAACGTAACTTTCTGTTGAAGTGAAATTCAGTTGAGGCCGTTTTTTTTTTGTCTATTGTTTTATCGTGCAGAAGAGAACGGAGAGAGAAAGAGAGGGAGAAAATATCATGTACAGAGGAGAGATGCTGGATAGCTTGAACAGGGATAAGTGCCTTTTGGATCCAATTGGATCTCGTGGTTCGGGAGCTAATCAAGCCCAACACTGCAGTAGTGTATTACCATTAGGGGGTGGGAAATAGTGGGGTGTGGTGGACACACTCATGTTCACTAACGGTGAATATATCCAGTAACTACTGGTTCTGAATGTCTTTACCGTGGTTGAGGTAGATTAAATGTTATGTTTCACAACTTAAACTCACCTGTAAAGAATAACAAGTTGTTTGTTTTGCGATTTCTGAAGTGATTTTAGTTTTTATTAAACTCTTTGAATTAAAATATTTTAGTGTCAAAGTCCCAAAGACTAGCCTCTTCATGTTGAGTTATCATTTTCATAAGTCTAATATGTGATGAGTTATAAGTTATTAAGTTATTGCTACACTTTATGCAAGCCAACCTGTATACTTCCTGAAGTAAATCCTTTTTCCTTTAGCCATCATATTCATCACACTTTGAGCAGGGACTTATTTTAAATATGTCTTCGGAGCATAAGTTACTGTTGACTTGAGCAAGGTCTTAACTCGACAAAGCCCCGTCTCAGATTCCCAGACGGACTAAGGTAGCCATCTCTTCTAAAGTGCGTACCATATTTAATCTGAGTGTACTTGAATTGTTAAACACTCATTTGTGCCCACTTTTCCCTGTCCTCCAGAGTCTGTGGCCAAATGACTTTGCTCCGAGCCCAGCCCCCAATATTCGGGAACACAGGGCCGCAGTAAACATCAGCTAATGGTCTGAGTGTTTGTCTTGGCATCACAGAACATAATTTATGGTGGCGGTTTGGCCCTTAAACAAACGGCCAGGTGTCTGTTGCCTGTTGTCATCTCCATCTGCAAGCCAAACTGAACTTTGGCTGTGTGTTACGTTTAGAAGGAAGATAAAAATACTTTGAGGCGGACGTGTGCTGATAAAAATGTGTTATGAAACTATTGAACAAACAAAGGTTTCCAACGGTTTTTACCCAGTTAAAAAAAACTTTGCACAAATGATGAGATAAGAAGCTAGCAGGCAATCACATTTCTAATAAACTCAACGTTATCCCACAATGATGCAACTCTGGATCCCAATATGTATTGGCATTTCATTAGTCTTTACATAAATGTGCATGTCTAATAAGGTTCAGACAAGCTTAGTACGCTGTAAATTAAGAAGAATAGTGTTGAGTTTGAACAGAATATTTAATTCAAACACTAACTAAACTCCAAAGAAGAAGCAGATGTAGCCACGAAATTGAAGACATTACAAATGCACATCAAATATGGTAATTCAGTTGATTCAGGCCCATATTCCCAAGCCACAATCACAACTTTGAACATAATTCCCTTTGCTTGATCCCTTTCATAAGACAGAGTACAATGCTTACAGCACAGCTATCCTCTAAATAAGTTGTACAATTAGCTGCGTTCCATGGAAGAATAATATGTGAAGGGGAAACATAAGTTACACATAATTATAACTACGTATTGGGAAAGGTCAAGTCACTTCAACATAGTTTTTACTCTTTGTTTGAACATCAACGTCACGTTCCAGCATTAACCTTGAAAAGTAATCACAGAAGATATGGCCAGAGGTAAAAACCAACCAGGCATTCTTTCACACAGCGCTACCCAACTAGCTATATTAGCGGAAAAGGTTGCCCCAAGTTCATGGTGAAGTTTATACCCACTGTCCTTTAGTTATTTGTCTATGTATATGAGCACTATGCTTTTCTATTGGCTGTTTGAACTGGTTCAATTTGTGTTCATCCTCTTAACACTTTATTCAACAATAAAACTGGATATGATAAGTAACCTCTTTTGGTATTACACTTGACCGGGAAACAAACTGGGGAAATTTTTTTTCTGTTTGTCTAGCTGTAAACACACACATACTAACAGGTTTTTTCCCGGTACTGACATTGATGGTGAATAGTAAAATGCATACTCACTCGTAAAATGCCTGCAACACAGTTAGCCAAAATGTAGGACTTTTTTTCCAAATCTGCGGTCCGCAGCCCAGAGGACAGACTTATATCACCGCATTTGCCTAAAAGTATTCTGCCTAAAACATGGACAAAGCTTCCAACCATTCAGAGGATTGCTAGATAGGAACATGAGACGTTGGTAGACCTATGGTATTTGCGAGGACAAAACAACATTTTGAGCAAACAACTGTAACTGTAAACCCTCCTTGCATACCATTTCATGTTTCCCATTCATTTTTTGAAAAAGCTAGGATCACCAGAGAAAAATAAAATAGTTTAATTATTCTGGCAGAATTATGTATTTGAAACAACACACATTACATTTAATTAGTATTGTGGCTTTGAGCAGAATTGTGTCATGGCAAGTCATATTTGCATTTATTTCCATGTTTTTCTGGCTCTGTTTTGGAGGGTCAGATGAGATTAATTACCCAACAAAGATTAGTGCAAATATTGTTTGTTTTTTGTCCGCCTTTGTAAATGCTGAATGCAGGGCGGTTTAGCTCATTTAAGCACACCATTAATTAAATTTTCTGGATCAAATCCCTTTAAATGATTGTTTTTAAAATCGTTCACCAACATTATAGGATTTTTAAACATAGGATTTGAAAAGTTATTATTGAAGGTCCCATGGCATGCCACCAGGTGTGGTGTGATTAGCCGCTACAAGCCGTTTTGGAAATCTGCCCCTTATGACATCACAGGTGGGCATGTCCACCTAGATGTGTGACGGATAGATGAGCAACGTTTGCTACAGTCAACTGGGTAGGCTGGTAGACTGCTCTATCCAGCACACATCTAAGTGGACCCGCCCACCTGTGATGTCATAAGGGGCAGATTTCCAAAACGGCTTGTACCGGCTAATCCCACCACACTTGGTGGCATGCCATGGGACCTTTAAGAAAAGGTTGAATCACAAGCGACAAGATCGATATTTTTCTACATAAAACAGGATCTCTTCATGGGAGAACTGAGATACCATAACCACATTTGCTTGGGTTTTTCTATCAACCTCATTGGTAGCTAATACCTGTCAATGAAATCTGCATATTTTCAGTTCAATGACATATTTGGGTTTACAAGAATAATCAAAGGCCAAGTTCTGGGCATAAGGCAACTGGATATAATTCCCCACTATTGTTTCTATGGCTTATTAATTATTATTGTGGTGAATTATGTTGCTCATATTGGTACCGGTCATTTCAGGGCTGTTATCATGACCGCAAATTTCAAACATTTCTAACAAGAGTAGGGTCTAGTTTAAAGGGGTTTGTGTGGCAGTTGGTCATTCTTTGACTTAGAGTACATATTGGGTTTGGCAAACAACACACACGTAAATACCACTGACATCAGCTTTTCCCTTTAGGTTCCAAGAGGTTGCTCTCTAGTGAACCAATGTTTACGTCCTACATCAGCCCACTGAACACGGAACAGAGTCGTGTTTCGGCCTTTATGTTGGATCAATAACCAGCTAGGATGCATTGTGCTTCATCATAACACTTGATAAAGGATATTGGCAGCTGTGACCATTTTTGTAGTCCCAGTGGAACCGCTGTACCTTCTGATCCTCATCTTGTCTCATCATAGCACCACACTATTTCAAAGAGCTGTTAAAGTGTCACAGGCGTTTATGGTTGCATATGTCCAGCTTCCCCCTGCAGCATATATTGCAGATATCCCTCTTTGGTCCGCAGACAACACAGAATTGATTGGAATTAAAAGGGTTCTTTTCTTACTATTCTTTTAAGAAGCCACTTTTTTTTTCTTTTTCTCTGTGTATGAGAGGTGACTGCAGGACTGTCAACCGCGCACAGCATAAACTCAAGTTCAGTTCCTGCAGGTGCAGCGCTACACCCAAGTCCCTGCACCACCACTAAGTGACCTACTTTGAGCTCCATGTTGAGATGGGGTTAGACCGGACGGATGATCTGTGCTGCTGGGGTCTTTCTAAGGAGTGCACTAGGCAGGGGCTGGAACTTGAGCTGCACCTTGCTGTGGCAACACCACAACGTCTCCAGGGAGGCCATTAGCCTGCCCCCACAAAGTGTCTCTCAAGCCAGCCGGACGCTGGGCCGGTGGGGAGGTGAGTGTCTGGTCCTTATTTCTCTCCCTAGCCCAAAGGACTTGTGACCCGAACATTTGCTCTCCCCTTTTAGCGAGTCTCCCGGTAAGAGGAGAGAGATTTGGCCCCATGGCGATTGCCAATGGCCAACAGTAGACCTCATGTTGGGGGTCGAACTAAGCAATCAATGGCAACTACCGTACATAGAAATATTAGCACTCTTAATCCCCACACAGGGGTTAGGAGATGGAAGGGATCCTGGTGAAGGTAATATCCGGCTATAGAGGGTCTGCTTCAGCCAGATACGACTGGCGAGGCCAGAAGTTACTGGATTTGTGTGTCCTGCCTCTGCTGCTTTACACACATGTACACCCACATTCCCAGCAGGTAGACTTTGCCGCATCTCAAGATTCCCTCCCAAAAAGGGTCATGTGAGCACCATGGCAAGGCAGTATGGGGACATCCAGAAGTTATTCTAATATCCAATCGTATGACAACAAACAAATACTACGGCGGGTCTGGCAGGGGTCAGATTTAATCCAGGTGTTAATCCTCACGTGAATCTGGCCACCCATGGCCCGGTCGAGAGAGAGCGGGATTCAGCTGGGTAACTGGTGACATCTGATGGACCTCAGCCAGTTGTAGCAGCAGCAGCAGCAGCAGCTGCTGATGGGGGAACTCCCGTCCTCCAGCCCACGCTGTCACGGGACGTCACACTCGATGTAGGGGATGTCGCTGTAGCGGCTATCTACGTCGGCCCACTGCTGCACCGCCCGCGACACAATTTCCTCCGACAGCCTCTGGGCGTACTCCAGCAGCACCGGGTTGACCCTGGCCGTGGGGGACTCGGGCTCCGCGTCGCAGCCCGTCTCAGAGTGCACTAGGTGGGCCTTCTCCCCCCGCGACCTCCCCTTGGCCTCACCGTCGGACTGCTCTGCAGAGTTGGCCTTCTCCTCGGACGATTCACTCCGCTTGGATTTGACACACCCCATACTCTGCGGGGTTGTCGCATCGAGGGGGAGGGGTAGTGAAAAGGAAACTTGTATCCAAGACCCGCGTTGCCTGTTAGAAATACTTTGGTTTGTCGTTATGTTTTGAGCTGATATGTTACTACGTCCGAACCAACAGATGTCAACTTCCTTGGCCCCTCTTGTGACCTCTGACTGTCATCCTTTAATGGACTCAAAAACCAACGTTAGGAAGTTGTGTCTGCGTCGTAGCCGTGGGTAACAGGAGCGGAACACTTCTGGCGGTCTGCATGGAGACGCATGGTCCCCCGCAGGAGTCTGTTTGGGCGTGTGTGTTGCTCGTGTTAGATGGGTTGCATCTCAATACTTCCTAGACTGTGGAGGGAGACAGAAAAGAGACAGGCCTTTTATTGTCATTCAAACGCGGCCTAAAGATAGCCTGTACCAAATTGTTAGTGATACGGAGGGAGGGCTGTGATGTCCACAGGCTGTGGGATCCTACGTGACAGAAAGAGGGTCCATTCTGCTGACCAATCACAGAGCCCGGATGAGAGTTCCGCCGTGGCGTTGAGCTTTGCTGACCCCTCATTGGTTCAGGAGGTCTCTCATACACAAGCTGTTCAGCACATCATGACATCATCTGTCCTCGCCGCTGGGTCAGAGAGGGTTTCATGACTCACTCCCCTGGCCTATAGGAGGCCCTCTGCTTTGTAATAAAACCGTGTCTCCATCAGGTGCAAGCCTGAGCCTCTCCGATGACGCTATAGTTGACTACATCTATGGGTCCGAACGTAAAGTTACCAACCGATCAGTTACCGATCAGTGACCAAAAGAGTGATTTGATAATCGAATGTATCGTCCACCATTAATGATTGGCTGCAAACAGAGACCTGTGGCGCCCATTATAGTTCAGCTTCGTACCATGGCTCTATCACAAGAAGGGCTTGGAACATTGGATCGAGCAACTAGCACACTTATTGGTTGGTTACAGAGAGCGTGGTACCGCCCACGGTCACTGATTGGTTGGTAACACGAAGACGTTCTGAGCTTTTCACGTAGAAACGACCTAAGATGATTCAGTGTGACAGGTTATTTCACGAAGTGATTAATGAAGTCGGATCACTTAATTGAGAAACCGGCGTATTGTGGACCACCACACGCTCGTTGTGAATTATTGATGGGGACCGGCTAGTCGGTCTACTGTAAAATTCAACGAGGAAACAAGCTTTTACGTTGTACGTGGATTTAGGAAATGTCACCATGTTAGGCATGATAACACAGAGGTCTATGGAGCGGTCAACTTTGACTTGCATGCATGTTGCATATCATACACCGAAGATCAAACAATAAAAACAATGTAGGTATAGTGTACGTCATTATTTATGTTGATGGAATATTGGAAAATGTAATGATAATAATAATAATATAATAATATGATAATAATAATAATGTTATGATAATAATGATAATAATAATAATAATAATAATAATAATAATAATAGGATAATAATAACAATTATTATTTTTTATTATTAATATTAGACGTATTATAATTATTGCTACAATTGTAAGCCTATGTCCATTAGTGTGATTAAGCCTATCTCACTCAGTACATAACATTTTAATGTATATATGATATATATATATATATGATGTTTTAATGAATAAATAACTTACAGTTGGTCTCCTCTCAGCAAAAAGGTTACAGAATGAAGTCCCAAGGTCGCATAGGGGAGTAAATACATCCAGACGTTATCGTGGGATGACGAGAGTCCCATTCTCCTTGTACTTCAGACACACACAGGCATGGCTTGAACTTGAAACAAAAGCCAGCATCGTGCACCCAGCGAGGTTGTATCCAAGTTCACGTCCATCATTGATCGTAGACCAATTGCTTCACATGCGGTTATTTTTTAATACCTGTAATTCCAAATGGCCTGTGATAAAACAAGAATTCCTGAAGTCTGCCAGAGTTGGAGGACTACAGGTATCTGGCGAGGTGGGTCCACACGGTTAGGACATGATTCCAAGCAGGACAGACAGGATGATCTCCTTCCAGCTCCACCGTGCAGGTCCTAATCTTACGCAGCAGTCCATTGTAAACGAACACTGTGAGCGCATCGCGCATGGAGTCTGGAACATTTGGGTTTTTGCAATAGCTCCCTCTTGTGGCTGTAGCATGCCACATGTTTTCATTGGTATGCCTTGACACATGAAGAGAATAAACTATATTAAAACTATACAACAATACAAATACACAACAAAAAAATAACATCACCAAAGTGAGTTAATTCAGAATATTATTTTTTGATCAGAAACGGAGTAGATGGGGTATCATCTTGATGAACTCCTCAAACCATCGGCTTCTGTTGATGGTTTCGTCGCGTTGCGGACGTGAACCGACAGGTTGTGGCCACCCGGGGGCAGCAGAGGTCTTGTCCACAGGAGCCTGCAGCCGAGCTCCTCCACTATCAGCGTCTTCAATGGGATTACAATAGATTTGGGTGGCTATCTTTGTTTTTAAATGTTGATCTGTAATGCACCACTATGTATGTTACCCAACCGGATGAGTTAAGAACGTTTGGCGACACAAACGTATGTAAAGGCCTATTACATGATTGCAACCTTTAGGATAAATGCATAGGTGTAATGTTTGTTTTTGTTGTACGGTTTAAGGGTATAATCGCTGTGATATTGTTATTATTATAGCCACGCTACTTACAAAACGTTATGTTATTAGTTTCGTTTGCAGCTTTGGAATGGCGATGTGGGATTAGTGCTTTTAATTAAATTGCATAACATCAACAAAGTCCCGGGACTGTCAGTGCAGCGCTCGCATTCCTGCAGTGATTCGGTAATGAATAAAACACGCATCCGAGCAGCGGACACGGTCGGCACGTGTTCGGAGACTTAACCGTTCGCTATCCCTGTATGGGTCGACGGTGAGAAAAAAAAAAAGTCGGTAAGATTCATTGTTGCCAGTCCAGCCAATCATAGATTTGGACGACACAAAAAAGTGGGTAAAGTTGGGAGTATAAAAAGCTGCGCCGCTGATGAAGCACCAGGCCGTGCCAGTGCGCATCATCATCAACATCATCCATCCACCGCACGCTTCCCTTCGTTTAACACACACACTGAGGGATCCTGTGAGACGATGCATCTGCCTCACACCCTGGTGTACCTTAGCCTGTTGATCGCTTTGGGTCCAGTCGGCCTGGGAGACCAGACCACGCACCAGCAGGCGCCCACCGCCGCCAGTCCAGCCGCGGCCGAAGCTGTTGCCGTCCCGGAGGAGGCGGAGCAGTGCTCCTCTTGCGAGATCCGCCAGCAGATCAAGACCATGAGGCTAAACGCGATCAAGTCTCAGATTTTGAGCAAACTGCGGCTGAAACACGCGCCGAACATCAGCCGCGACGTGATGAAGCAGCTGCTGCCCAAGGCGCCACCGCTGCAGGAGCTGCTTGACCAGTACGACGTGCTGGGTGACGACAATCAAGATGGACTTATCGAAGAGGACGACGAGCACGCGGTGACGGAGACGATCATGTTGATAGCCACCGAGCGTGAGTCCCGTGCTCGATTATTATTCAGTGTTATTATTATTATTAGCGTGGGTTATCGAGGTTGAGAACTAGACGCGCTGACAAGGAGCGCACTTTTACGCACGGGATATGGCGCGATGCTTGCGTCGTTCTGTCCTAGTTGTTGTTGTATTTTAGTCACATCATTGCACACGTTTAAACCATGCGCTACGTAATGTTGAAGAACTTTGATCTATGCATCTTCTATTTAAACGTAGTCTTAATCCGTGCGTTTAGACTGGGCTTTGGGCAATATAGAATCAGTTCGCTGTTGTGATCGACTGTCGTTTGTTAATTATAGTGCATAACAAACTGGGGCATTTGTTTTCTTTCCCCTCCCCTACAATACAGCCGACTCAGTGGTCCAGGTCAACCGGACGCCGAGGTGCTGTTTTTTCTCCTTTAGCCAAAAGATTCAAGCCAATCGCATCCTGCGCGCCCAGCTCTGGGTGCACCTTCGCGCCTCGGAGGAGGACACCACGGTGTTCCTGCAGATCTCCCGCCTCATGCCCTCCACGGACGGGAGCCGACACATAGGGATTCGCTCGCTGAAGATCGACGTGACCGCCGGGGTCAGCTCATGGAAAAGCATAGACGTCAAACAAGTGTTGAGCGTGTGGCTGAGGCAGCCGGAGACCAACTGGGGCATCGAGATCAACGCGTATGACGCGGAGGGCAACGACCTGGTGGCCACCTCCGTGGAGCCCGGGGAGGAAGGACTGGTGAGTGGGCCCCAAATTTGCCCCAAATTCAAAGTGGGCCCCAAATTTGCCCCGTTATTTTTCTCATATTACCAGGAGGAAAAATAGACTTAGTTTCTTGCAGTAATGTTTTGTCAACCTTAATCAGTAAGTATTACTTCATAGGCCTATGCTGGAAAACACTGATAGTATAGTAGGCAGACAGTTATATACAGTATAGTACAGTACAGCTCTATTTTAGTTTGTGGCAAATATCGCAATCCCTGTGTCACCACAGCAGGATAATATTTTTTAGAAAACCGTACACCAGGCTTTTTATGCTGTTCCCAAACTATGACTATAGATCACTTTGATTTGATTCTCGGGTTTGATGCTGCAGGAGTATTACGTAAAGCTTTGGGAGATGCTGGGTCGGGGCTTTAGCCCTCCCAGCGAGGGGCTTGGCAGGCATGTGTTGCCCAGGAGAAGGAAGGAGGAATTAACATTTAAAAGGCCCACAAAGACGCACCCTGCATCTGGACACGAGCCCAGTGCACCAATAATCTGCAATCTCATTGGCCCATTACATAAGAGTGCACCTGCCTCCCATTTCCCTGTGCTCTGGTGGCACTCTGATAATCAGAGTAATTGCCTTTACACACGCCAGTAGGCATGCTATCAGTGTCCCATGAGTAGTCCCACTAACAGTAGGTCTACAATCAGTCACACACCACACACCGCTTCAAAAGCCACTGTGTTCTGCTGTCTTCAGAACATTCTAGGGCGCGTTTGCAGTAACCAAAACCCAGTCACCTCGTGTGTGTGTCTGTGTGTGTGCGTGGGGGGGTTGTAGGTCTATACTTAACCCTCCTTATCTTAGAGCATATTAAGTCAAGTGAGTTCTAATCCGATGGCCCCCATCTCTCTGCCCCCTCCTCCCTGTCCCCAACACAGCAACCCTTCATGGAGGTCCAGGTGTCCGAGGGCCCCAAGCGCACCCGGAGGGACTCGGGCCTGGACTGTGACGAGAACTCCCCCGAGTCCCGGTGCTGCCGCTACCCCCTCACGGTGGACTTTGAAGACTTTGGCTGGGACTGGGTGATCGCGCCCAAGCGATACAAGGCCAACTATTGCTCCGGGGAGTGTGAGTACATGTACCTGCAGAAGTACCCCCACACCCACCTGGTGCACAAGGCCAGCCCCCGGGGTAACGCCGGGCCCTGCTGCACGCCCACCAAGATGTCCCCCATCAACATGCTCTACTTCAACCGCAAGGAGCAGATCATCTACGGCAAGCTGCCCTCTATGGTCGTAGACCGCTGCGGCTGCTCGTGAGTGAGAGGGGGTGGGAGGGAGGGAGGGAGGGAGGGAGGGAGGGAGGGAAGGGGAGCCCTGCCCGGGGTGGAGACGAAGGAGGGCTGTGCTTCAGTCCAATCGCCAAGACTCTTTGACACATCTTCCATTGCCAATTTTACTTTTCTTCTTCTTCTTCTTCTTCTTCTTCTTCTTCTTCTTCTTCTTCTTCTTCTTCTTCTTCTTCTTCTTCTTCTTCTTCTTCTCCTCCTTCTTCTTCTCCGCCTCCTTCCTCCTCCCGTTCTTGTGTAGAACCCAGCAGTGTAGTAGAGGCAGCAAAGGTGCCCCTTGTTCTTTTGGTTTCCGTTGAGTGTTACAAACTCTCGTTCATATCACATTCTTTTTTTCCCCTCATGTTTCTATCTCTGTGATGTATAAACTCCAGAGGACTGACGAGGCAGAGGTTTGCAGGAACAATATAACTTGACAGCCTCAAAGAGTGGACTTTTTTGTTACAACACTAACTATGAAAATGATGAATTACCCTCTCTTTCTCGCTCTCCCTCTCTGTCCCTCTTGCATTGGTCTGGGCTCCGTCTGTATAAACGTGCCGACAGAATACATCCATGTACATTCACATATACAGGAACATCATCTGATTGTTGCGTCCCCTCCTCACCAGCTTTATGTGACTTTAGCTCCACTGTTGTGTTTTTTTTAATGGTCGTTTGTATGAATGTTGGTTTTCAGAGGAAAACCGAAAATCCTCATGGACTTTTTGAAAGCACTTGGAAAAAAATCAAAGAAACAAACACTCCTGAAAGAGTAAATCTGTGTAAATCTTAAACACAGTGTAAATCTTTAGTGTAGGAAACCCAAACTTCACATTTGTTCAATAGTCCATAGCATTGTTTTATTCCACTGCCGGTCATTTCCCCAACCTAAGTTTGGGATTTTTCAAGATCTAATTTTGTTTTATTTTTATGTTTTTGGAAAGATCCAAAATGTTGAACTTGTGTAAAGGTGTGCATGTTCAGAAAAGGTATGTTTTACCATAGTGAGAGATCTCCATAACTCTCATTGCAGTCTTTGTATGCACTTTGCAACACATCATCGCTTCTTCTTCATAAAGAATCTCTGAGATCATCACACAAATCAGTTTTTCCCGGCACACTTGAAATACTATTAATATTGTCCTCTGATGGGAAACCTACATGATTTACAGAAAGACTTGAACTGAAGGCAAGACGAATGCAGTCTACAGAAAATATAATGTGTTTAAGACAGATAAATCAATAAGTGAGATGTATGAATGTTAAAATCAAAGGAAACTCTGTCTTACAAACACCACAGTTTGCACTATGGCACACCAATAGAAGGAATTGGTTGCTAAAAAAAGTTGTAAAAATTGATTTTGATATGTTTGCTGATTTGTACTGTATACATATGCCATTTTCCATTAGCAGATGCCTTTTCCAGACCACTGTTAATAAATGTGTAAGACCACAACCTAGCCAAGAATGATGTACAACAGCAACAGTGTATATGCGTTTAACAAATAAAGTTTCTAGCTTATTTGTTTAGTTCTGTTTCTTCAAGTTTTTTATTGTTCTCGTCAAATTTATGTTATGTTCCAGAATACATCTTGATAGTCTTTCTGAAATACATTGTGGGGAAGGATAGTTAGCCTATATTTGCATAAAGCACCAGGGTAGTCTACTGGTAAGGGTGTTATGGGTTCGATCCCCCATGTTTGCAGTTGACCTGTACTAATACTTAAGACTTCTTTAACCGTACCTGATCCTTAATGACCTGTATCCAAAGTGGATGAAAAGGACTGACTAGTAATTAAACAACAACATCAGTACATCACAGTGTGGTAAGCACAAACACTTAATTTAACAGCATAGACTGGTCCACAGCAGAGATATACTTTTCTTTTTTTTCAAAATGACTTTGTTTCTGGGAGTAGGACATTGTAGAAAGACATGTCATTCTACAACAGGGTATTGTAGGCTTGATTGTTGCTTGGATGAATGGTAATGGGGTTGTCAATGTTTGGTTTGTACCTGTAGGCCCTTTAGGCATCTTTGGCCAAGACACCTAAACCCCTACCGGCTCATTCAGGACATGTATCGACATTCGCAATTCAAGTCACTTGAACGATGTGAACTCGTTGCTTTTTTGCATTTGGCGCCTTCCCTAACAACTTTTAATCCATCAAATCTGGATTTTGTTGGTTACACTGAAGATATTGTAGGCTAATGAGTGTTATGACCTCGTCCACTTACCTTTCCTGATGAGATCTGAAACGTTGCCATGGTGATCAAGTCCACCCGACCCGGAACAGAATCTCAGGGCGATCTGATAAAAAAAAACAAGTCTGAAGCAACCACAGAACAAAGGGTTAACATTACAGCAGTATAATAAGATTAATAACAGGTTTTTAACAAAAATTAAAATATGGCATAAGTCCTTATAAATATTAAATCATAATAATACATTAATTATTAGTACGCCTTAGTTCTGCAGAACAAATTGGCCTCTGCATTATTGAGTATGTGCTACGTGCAGATACATAACCTCAGTGTGTGCATATATCATGACCATTTATGCACCATCTGGACATTTTTAGGACAAATCTACTTGGAAAATCAGTTCTTGGAAAAAGCACCGCTTCCTAGAAGTGTACTGTTCCCACGTGTGCTATATTTGAGCCGGACACAGACACTGGTGATCAACTCAGTTCATAGCAGTGATAATGATAATCATCATAGGAAAAATAGGAATGAAAACACTCCCCATTAAGGACAATTAAAAACATCAAGATTAATTTTAAAAAATGTAACTGAAATTATGATTACAAATCATTATCCAGTCATTTCGAATTGTGAATATACAAAGCATCTATCATTAGGTCAAAGTGTGTATTGTTTCTGAGTAATACTACATCCCATCCTTTCTCATGACCATTTAACACTTGAGATTGTGAATTGTGTCAACTTAAATGCTGCCTATTCTTAGAAATTACCAAGTGATGATCCCAACCCAGAATCTAGCAAATGTAGACTGGAGGCAGTGGGAGTAGGATAGTGTTGCGTTGAGGATGTCGAAGACGAAAGTTCATAGGTTTAAGCCCCAATGTCCTCATGGGTAAGGGCATCCTGGGGCCAGATGCCCTAACCCATACCTGCTCATTAAAGCATCTAAAAAAGTAACTTCTGAAAAAAAGATTGTAGATGGTAACACGCTGGTCTTCCAAGACAACTCAGAAGCAATACTTTAATATAGTCAGGGCTGTCACCGGGAGGAAACAGCGGTTCATTAATGTTTTCCACAGCAAGGTCCTCACTCCTCAAGTTGATTGTAAAGCAGTTGATTGTGTCAGTGCTCTCGGCATCGACGGGATATATAAGGGGGAAACATTAGGCCTGACGATCTTCACCACGTCTGTCAGGAGTATAGGACCCTGGAGGGCCCCGGCGGCCAGCGACATTCCACCTCTTGACAGGTAAGAGGAAGTGAGAGCGAGAAGGAGAAGGGACCGTGGGGGTGAGGGAGTAGTCCAACACAGCTGGAGACGGCGTTAACGGAGACAAAGCCGCGTGTGTCCCGCGGAGCTCCGGTGAGCACAACCAAGCCATCATTAACATTGATTGATGGCAATTTGTCTGTTTCTCAAGATTCGGTCAGAAAGTCATATGTGACCTACAGATTCTGTCAGAACATTGTTCAGTGGCCTTTTGTCTGTTACACAAGATGTTGAGTAAATACGCATGGGTTATGAAGCTGATTTGGTCAAATTCTTATTTTTATTTTTAGCTTATGCTTTTCTCCAAATTCGTTAAATGTTGTTGATTTATTAATGAGCCGGTAGCGTCATCTTGCTCAAGTTACAGCTAGACTAGATGACGCAGAACCTTTTGCCGGGAGCAACCTTACCCTGATATGATGCTACTATGATACCATCGTCCAAATGCCGTAGTATGAGCGAATGCATTATGCTAATTTTAGTTCTAACATAGAATGCCAGGTATGTTCATACAAAGAAAATGAAAAGGCCCATATGGTACTATTACTACCATTCAGAGTGATTCCTGATGGCCTTTACATTTATGTACTCGAAAATAACATCTAATATTGGTAATCTCTTTTCAAGATCCTGAGTATCTCCATTATAAAACCTCAAACATGTTATTACGTTAAAGGTCCTTTCCATTGGTTGTATTTCATGCCTTATTTTCTAAGATACTATTCAAATTTATTGAAAAACTGTGTTCATGTGGATTTAGGTGGCAGGACCCTATGTGCCATTTAACAAAACTGGACAAACAAAGCAAGATGCATTTCACAATTCACAGTTTTCCCTTCAGACGCAAAGACTTTGATGATGATTTGGGCCCTTAAAGAAGAAGGTTCTGACCGATATGGGTCATCTAAGATGAAGGTTACGTACGATATGGGCCCTTTATAAAGAAGGCTTTATATGATATGGGCCCTCTATGAAGGTTCCGTATGATGAAAGCCCTTTACAAAGATGGTTTTGTACGATTTTGGCCCTCTAAGAAGAAGGTTTTGCACAATATAGGCCCTTTAAGAGGAAGGTTTGGTACTAGATGGGCCCTTTAAGGAGCACATATTCCCGACTCAAGAATCCATGGCAAGGCCATTAAGATTCTCCCCCCATCTGGTCAAATGAGTGGGGATACCCTCTCTGGAAGTAATGCAAAGTGATGGGGTGGGGTGGTGGGGAAGGAGGTTGTAGCCAGGTGCATTCAAAAACATCTGGACTCTTAAACAGATGCGCAACGCTGTCATCTATCTGGACGGTGAGGCTTGCGCTGACAAGTTGCTCGGTAGGAAAGGGAATTCCTTAATAGCAACAAGGTTGAATTGTTGGTCGTCATTGCATGAAGATATGAATGGAGGTGACCATGGTATCACCAAAAATAAATATACACTGACATAACTTTACTGTGATACACTAGAAAGGCCAAAGGAAAAGTTGTGCCTGTAATCAACTGTGTGTTGTTAAAACGTAAGTCTACTCACTAATGGGGAAAAATAAAACACGGCTGTGATTTCTGTTCTGGAACTGTTTGGCTAAGCAAAGCAGGCACAGCGAATAAACCACTATATCAGAGCTAAGAAAAGAGGGGTTGGTACTCATACCGAAATACAATTGGTTTATGAGAACCAATCATAGTACTGTACAGTTATTTTTCTTGGAAATATCCAATGACATTCATCGAAGAGTAGCCATTGTACACACTGCCCAAAGCCCACTTAAACATCCACTTGTGTAAATCAGGTTGCCCTGAGGGAAGCCTCCTCATCTTATCAGTACATAATATTCTAGGTACCTGTGCGCAAATTGTAATCAATTAAACGGCCCACAAGGGGAGGATACTTTTAGACAAGATGACAGGTTGTTCGTGAAAACCTCTCCTGGGTCCAAGGAAAGCAATGAAAATCAATAAAATCAGCCGGTCTGGGAAAGAGTGAGAGCCAGATGGCCAGCAATGGGAGGCTGCCTGTCTTCACTTCCCAACTGATTTATCCCTGCCGTCTGCGCTCCGCTTGCTTTTCTACTTAGGGCCCTGGAAGAACCGGCATTTCGATTCCAAAATAACACCAGCGCATCTAGGAAAACGAGGGATGATTTATGGCTTCAAGGAGCTACTGGAAGCCTGGACACCTGACAATTCTGTTGTCCGCTCCAGATGTGTGTTTACGAAAGGCCTGACAGAGGGATGATGTTTGTTTGTGCACAGGGGTTTAACGACCCAGGAAATAAAGAAAAAGTGGCCTGAGTCCAGACCAATGAAGCATAGCCTCCCAGGGGGGACCAGGGGTTGACAGAGATGTGGAATGGATGTCCCTCTGAGGAGAGTGAGGGAAGACCAGGGATGGAAACCTCCGGTGAAGCCCCGACACCAATTCTCCCCCCCCCCACCCTCAGCGGATGTTGTGTAGCATCAGGTATGTGTCAAGACCAGCTCGACATGCTCACTGTTGACCTTCAGCCACAATGTTTATGGAGCATTTTTACAGATAACAATTAATTATACCACAACTTTGAGTGGCGTTCATACGACAAGAGGGAATTTCCAAGCGTAAATGTAGCTGCTGGTGAATTAACAGACTGTCTGGTGATGGGGTTTTTACGTTTATGAAATGGAAGGAAATCCAACATGCAAATATGCTCACAATGTTTATCTATTACAACATATTGAATACTGAGCAAAGAAAATCACTTAAATGGATAAACTTCTCCTGAACCGCAATCTTTCAAAAAAATATAGGCCTCTTTTTTATATTAAAAATTTTCAAATTGTCAAAACAGCAAACAGTCTTCTCAAAGTTAAAGAAAAATTTCCGGATTTTAAAAGGCTGGACCCTATTTTTTGATGTGGAAAACATTTTTCAAATTGATCCAGTATTGAGCGATAATGCTAAAGACGTAATCCATGAAGACGTGCTATAGCACAATAGCGCCCGTCAATGTATGTCAGTTTTTTTGCCACTGAGAGTCTCCAATTATACATTTTGGAGGAAAGGATCCCTAAAAATAACCAAAATGTGTTTCTTTACTTTTCGCTTAATCCGGACTGTTTGTTGATGAGAACCCATTTTACCATTTTTGACAGTTGACGGCCACCAGATGGTGACGGAAATGTTCTGATAGAGGGCAATTTACGTATTTCGTCTGAGACCCTCTCTTAGCTGCTATACATTGATTGTAAACACTATGATTAATTGTAAAATAGTGCCCAGACACTGGATTATCAGTTTATGGTGGTTTTATGCGATCAAACACTACTTTCCTGACAAAAACAACAAAGGTAAGACATCAGTTCTGTTTGTTCTTGATTTTTTTTGCCTCAAGTTTGGCGAGTTTTAGTCACAGTCTCATATGGTTTGGAATGTAGGAATTTCAGCCTTCATATGATATATAGTTTGTCTATATCAAATGACATGAAAAATATCACTATTGTTGTGATTGTGCTTGCGCACAGTTATGAAATAGATTACTATTTTTGTTACATGCTTACTTTTTAGATAGACTAAAAGCTGAGAATCAAATCTTCCTAGGGGTGTGGCACATGACACTCTCTCATTTTTTAAAATGCCTTAAAGGTCCCATATTATACCACCAGGTGTGAGTGTGATTAGCCATTACAAGCCGTTTGGAAATTCGGCCTCTTCTGACATCACAAGTGGGCATGTCCACCTAGATGTGTGCTGGATTGATCAGTCTATCAGCCTTCCCATTGGACTGTAGCAAACATTGCTAATCTATCCGTCATACATCTAGTTGGACACCCCCACTTGTGATGTTAGAAGAGGCCGATTTTCAAAACGACTTGTAATGGCTAATTACACTCACACCTGGTGGTATAATATGGGACCTTTAAAATGTCTTTGCAATTTGGGGGAAAGAGCTTTGCACGGATACGGGTCATTTCGGGATGAAGACGTAAAGCTGTGATTCTATTACTATTACTATTATATATACTATATATACTATACTATTGTTTAACAGCAACTGAGTTAGGTAATGCAGGGTTTAAGGCAACAATTTGTCTCGAAAATGAGACTTCAGATAATAATTTGTGTTTCTTATGGTTTCATATTTGTTTCAACCAATCATGTTGATGGAGGCGGGGATCTGTAAGCACGTAATTGGCTTGCCACGATAACAAACTCGGTAAAAATACACATTGAGCTAATGTTGAGTGACAAAACAGGAAACAAGGCATAATCCCCCCTTTCAGTTTTTGCTATAGCATAGTAAGACTGCTGGATCTGATATAAGGGAACAATATAATGTAGGCTACGAAACAATATTACAAAATGTAATATGCAGGCTTAACCCTTAACCCATCACTCATTTAATAATAATCCAACGCATTATCCACCAAATCACACACACCATGGAACAAATCATTGAAAGTTGCTCCATAAATCGACAAGTCATCAAAAAAAAAGAAAAATCGTACACTCCCTGATCCCAGCAGGGGGGCAGCCCCTGACCCGTGTAATTGAATGTGGTGTGGCTGTAAATTCTCCAACCCTTGCAAACCCATGCCTTTTAAATACCCACGCCATTAACGTGAGGCCCCAGGCTTGTTGTAACATACTAAACTTCTTCAATGGAGAAGCCAAAAAGAAAACGTTTCGGTCGCAACAAGGCCCCCTAAATTACCAGCAGGAGAAAATGGAGTGACGCCCTGTGAACAGTATAGTTCCCCAGGGGACGCTCCTGTGGTTTGTGGCTCTTAAAGGCGTGATGAGGTCCGTGTGTGAACCGTGGTGTTGAAGGGGCAGCGGGGAGGCTTTCTGGGGGCTCATGATGACACACATTTTTAAGGTTGTTACCTAATGTTTTCTTACAATTCTTCGGTTCAGAAGACCTTTATAAGCTGTTGAAAGTTTTTTGTCATAATGAACGGCTATTTTAACGTTTTCAGCACACACTTCCGTACATGAGGTGTCTAGGCATCGTTTACATTGACAGAGCACTGCCAAGGTGCTGTGTGGGGGTGTGCAATCTCTATGCTTTGCCGTGGTTCATAGTCATAATAGCAACAGCATTTCATGTCCCACCAGCTTGCACTTTCAATTCCAACATGACATTTCATATTTTTTACATTACCCAAAAGACCTGATTTCTGTTTCTCTGTCTTCTTGGATTTGATGACACTGAAGGCATACAAGCTGCCTGCACCTTTAAACACAGCATGCTAATTTTGTAACACACACCTATGTCTCTATTCTATATGTCGGCAGTATGAGATACAGTGGGTCGACCGGCACAGACGGGCGAGAGACCTCAGGTCAAGGTACCATATGTGATTACCGCTCGTCTCAGCGCTCAAAATAGAGCAGGAATAAAGATAAATATAGTTCACGCTATTTATTTGGGATTTGATGACTTTGTTAAAGGTGTTTGGTTTCCCCTGTTGAGTGAGCGGGGTACAGCTGGCCCTCTTGGCTGGATACCACTTGAGAAGCTGTGGCTTGGCACATTAGGGTTGTAATACCCTGCCATGCTGGCGCCTTAACCATTGGATTTGTACTTAAACAAGTTAAAAGTGGATTGGCCAATTGGGTGTGTGAGTTGCCTGATGTTTGACGTCACCTGAGTTGCAAGCATTGGAAATGTTCAATGTTCAATGCAGATATGTATGCATGCAGTGTGTGCAGGAATGTGTACACTGTTAAATGTTATATTAGCATTTATATTGGTTCTACAAAAAACCTTTGGTTTGCCATGTTGAAACTCGAGGCTCCGTTCCTCGATGATCGCATTGCCCTCGTCATCCACGAGGTCCTGTAGGCGATAAAAAAAACAGAAACGGCGCAATGACAGGTGGTATGAATGACAGCTGGGGAAGTGAACCATTGCTGACCTTCTGAACGCCGTGGCCGACGCGGCCCAGGATGATCACCGGCTAATCCTCCTCCAGAGTCCCTGCGATACGCCCCCTGGGAGCCATCGGGCAGCACGTACCTCTCCACATTCTGCTGCTGCAGGCACTTCTAGACGTGAACGAGGCTTTTAAAATGGTTTTAGGAACCAGAGGGGGATCCAGAAGGGACCGAAGGCCCAAAATGACTCCAAGCTGGAGAGAGATGGGAAGGCGCAGCTTGCGGTGGGCGGGGAGGTGGGGGTGGATGATGGCCCATGTCCGAGGCTGCATGGGCCAATACCCTTACCCCTGCAGGCCCTTAAGAGAGTCTTTTCCCTGTGGTGGTGGTGATGATGGTGGTGGTGCAGCCATCTGTGGACTCGCAGCAGAGGCCATGAAAACCAAGCCGCGTGCTGCGGGTTGACCTTTCGCTGTGGTAACTATAATATTATCATAGGAGGAGAGATTTGGTTGCGCTACACCCCGAGGTGGGATCGGGTGTCAGTATTAATGAGTTGTGTAGGTGCTAACGTTATGCAACTCTCCGAACATCTGCAACCGAGGGGCAGAGACGCGCACCAGATCAGAAAAGTTTCTTAATGGCCTTATTGAGAGTTCGAGGGAATTACGATAAGACTTTGCTTTTAACAGTTTTAAACTACAGTTTCAATTTGTCAGGATTGTAAGAAAGTATATAGGCATGTAAAAACACTTGTTTTATAACATATGATGAAGACATTGACCATACAGAGAATCGATTAAACCAAAATCTAAAACGCCTAAGCCAATTTCCCCGTGTCTGTTGAATATGACCAAGCCAGAGCAATATTAATCAACTTGTACGCCTTAATTGTTTCCAGTCTCCTCCATCAAACCTGGAAGCGTCCACTGGAGGGCTTCCCTCCCTTTGGCAGGCAAAACGACATAGATGGGAAATAACCACATAATGACTTAAAACTGTGTTTCCATCAAACGCATCCCCCGGTGTCCAGTGACTCACCAGCAGTGGGCTTGTATCTGCAGGAAGGGGCGATGCCACACGTTAGCAGCAGTGGGAAGGATTTTGCTTCACTTTGTGGTTGAAATTACAGAGCAAATCTCTGAGGCATTTAATGCATCCAGGGACCATTCACAACTATCTGTCAGAACGAACCGCCCAACAGCTGCCACTAATTGAGGGAAAGGAATTATGGGTAGTAGCTGCTGGCACCATGCACCTCAGGGGGTCAGAGCTTGCCAGCTTGGGACCCATTCCGACAGCACCACAATGAGGATCAGCAGTGGTAGAGATACGCCGCTGTAGCTCTTGGAAACGTGTCAAGACATGGCGTCAAGTGATGGCCTTGGGGAAAAAAAAACGAATCAAACAAGGCATTTCAAAGGTCACTGTTGTTCTCCCATTATAACCTTGTCACTGCTAATTACGTTCAAACTGACACAAACGAGTGCGCAACAGTTTTTTTTGTTTCACAGAATGCTTTTCTGTTTAAAGCTGCAACACGCAGGTTTTGCCCGACCCACATTGTTTTCATTGAGTCTCATGGTTCTCATGCCTTTTACTCTATAGCAACGGCCAGCAGTCAAATATATATATGAGGACCACAAACCTCCATCCATAGTTGGAGGCTGGGTCGGGGGGAGGAGACGACCCACCTCCAACCGACCCATTGCTTACGAAATGCTGGTTTCAAATACGTTGACCCAGGCTAGGCTAGGCACAGCGTCAGGTGATAGGTTTCATCAGTGGTCTGCAAAGTATACGTCTTGGTGGAGCTGAGAGGAAACTAGAGCCGGCCATGGCAGAAACATGTCAACTCCACACAGAAAACCATACCCAGGTTCTAGCCACTGACCCACCAAATTTACAGTGCACAGTGCATAGATATTACACACCATCACATGCTTCGTCGTTTTATAGCCCTAAATCATGTTAACACGGCTGAGCATTCAATAATTTGGACAAATGATCTGCAATAGTGTTTTTCTTTGTTTCTCACTGTTAAAACTGCTGGATAACCACGATAATTATTTTTATTTAAAAAATCTCAAAGATTACAGTAAATGCATGTCAGCCTGCGTTTACATAAGACACATTAGAGGAGGGGAATGATGATAGTGAAAACAATATATATAGATAGGGTTATTTTACTTTGTCCAAATAGCTGACAGGTCCTTGGCCAAAACAACCTCCACCGGTCGGTCACAGAACCACTGGAGGGCCAGAGCACTGCTCTAAGTCTCAGAGAGTCCATAGACATGGAAGGCTTTGTTAAACAAAGCCCTACATCTAAAGAGAGAGAGACACACACACACACACACACACACACACACACACACACACACAGCCTCTCCACAACATTTGATCTGTAAAGTTTAAGTGACAGCCTGCATGGCCCACAACCACATAGCTTTATTTAAAGTCCCTTATGAGTTTTTAAACCAGGAAACAAACAAACATGTGTGCTGGTGTCCCTCGCTACGCTGCTTAACATGCAAAAAATGTACATCCAGGACCAGCTGGGGCGCTCCCAGAGCCACCGCACTATTTGACAGAATGCCACTGGAGTTTTTGGCATGGCGTGCATTGATACTCTGTGCCAAACACATTGTTGGTACTTAAATGGGTGTTGCTAAGTGAGGACAATGTTGATTGTTTATAAGGGGCAGGTTGAGTTGATTCCTCTGGTATGCTTTGCAAAGCCTCCACTGTACTAACAGTAATGGTTTTCCTTTGCCATCAGCAAAAGGTGTAGAATCTGAAGAATCTGATTTAGTACAAACAAATACAGTTTACATTTTTTGTGAGTACATTTATTCCATTACTTTATACACATAGTATTGTATAACAGTAACTGTATTTCTGAAACCAACACTCTTTAGAAAAATGAAAATACAAGTTGTACAGTATGAAAACTCAAAACTATTCTGTATATTACTTTTTCTACAGTTATTTACAGTTCCAAAGATGAGCATATCTATATTTCTTTTAACAGCTCCATATATATGACTCAGCATTTTTACAGCTCTTTACAGTTCTTCAATGGGCAGCAGCAGAGACTTGGCCTCATGCTCGGAGCAAGGCACCACAGACAGCTGGTGAAGGAACGGTCTCCCGTGGATACAAGTCCGGCTGTCCTCCCTAAGAAGCTGTGTCATCCTCAACAGACTCTCCTCCACTTCCTGCCTCGTCATGTTGCTAGGCAACTGACGGGTGAGCCGAACAGCTTCTCCCTTAAAAGTGGGAAACAGCAGTGTTGGAAGCAATGAAAGTATAAAATCAAGCAAGTGAACATAACTTTATTATGTCAACGACTTTTAAAAAGTTGTTTTCTCACCTGAAGGTAGTTGCGGACTTTGAGGGGACGGCTGTCCTGCACCGTCGCGGCGTTGCGACGCAGAACGCCGGTGAGGATCTCCCTGAGGTCCTCAACTCCGAGGAAGGGCACGCAGTCTGCGAGCGCGGTCACCTCCAGTCGGCTCGGAGCCGCTGACGGCGAGCCTGGCCAACACAAGCAGAAAAACAGATCAGTGCACTCCAGACACCACTCACATCTACAGGAAAGAATGATAAATAAATATTGTGCTTTGCACGTGGCTTGGGGACCAAGACAAACAGCAGTGGGCCAAATAGAGTGTTAAATGAGTATTACGAGCCTTAAGCTGGCTTGGGGGAGGGAGGCCCCATCCTGCAAAGAGGATGATGGAGTGCCTCTCCGGGAGGAATAACAGCACACGACTCAGACATGGCTTCCCCTTTTTTCATAAAGTAAATTTAGAAATGTACCAGTGGTAACTATGTTCTTTTGCATTAGGCACGAGGAGCACTAATGATTTCTTCCCTTGCTGGTGCTTTTTTACACGTGCTAGATACTATTGGCCAAAAAAGTAACAATTTAACATCAATGATGAACACAAAATTAAAGTCGTAGAGTTGTATATGTGTGCCTGCTGCCTTAACCTACAACTAGAACATTCATAACAGACATGGGAAATACGTAAAGATCAAAACACCGATCACAAAATCAACTTTTTAAATCAGAAAATAAACATCTGATGCAGTATTTACAACCACAACAAAAAGAATAACAGCAGCGTGCACCTAGGTTCTTCCCTGAGCTCTCAAGACAGACAGACCACACCGGCCGGCAGTCAGGCCAGCTTGACAGGGCCACCTCGCGCACGGCTACCTCCAGATTCACTCACACCCCCTACTGGGGCTGGCAGTGCCAACGTGACATTCCTAGCGTGTCCTGAAGGGCAACTATTCTCATCACCTGCACACTGGGGTACAGCCCCACCACAGTGTTTGGCTTGGGGGCCAGTGTCAACCGAGGTGACCAATTCAGGCTACAGAAACAGCCCACGTCGGAAGAGTAGGCTTCCCTGTGTGCCTTTTGCTGACAAAGGGATAAGTAACGCCACAGAAAGTGTTGGTGTTGTTGTGAAGCTGACATAGGTGCCAATGTTTAACGTACATAAACAAACATTTATTTCACTCCCATGTTGACCTAGTTATTTTTTTTCATAAAGAAGTAAAGGCCAAAAAACTACAAGAATTAAAGCTTTCGTAGGCAATATAGTTGCCTACGGAACATTTGTCATATTTGTTGAAATTCTCTTTACATCCCACCAGCAATCAATTATTCAAATTATTCGTAGACCTATTGCTAAGGCTAGCGAGCTAATCACGTGTTTTTGGGGGAGGGGCTTTGGAGGGAGGCCTTAGGGAGGGCTTGGATATTGGATGCTAACCTCTAATGAATCGCAGTAAGGAAATTACATGTAAAATGTTTGGGATTGTGGAGGAGACACAGAATACCCCAAAGGGCAGATAGTAAAAACCTGCCTATGATTTTCTATTCATGCTAATACAGTGGATATTTGTTAGGTAAAGAGATGTTGATGCTAACGTTAACTATGTAGCAATGGGTTATAAAGGTTACTACTCGTATAAAGTAATGGTGTCAATATGTTTGCTGAGTTAGCTTTTTGTTGACAGATGATTCAGACCTGTTAGGGGTGGACTCCACAACTAATGATAAACTATTTATACAATATCAATGATAATGTAACATGCTACCCCTATTGTGTGAACGACTTATTGCGCCAAATTTTATGCCTCGCTAGCCCATAGAACCTTGAGATCACTTGACCTCAGTCTGGACCTCTAGCCCCGCCCACATCCAGTTCAGAGCGCGGGGCTACGTGCCTTGACAAACTCCTTCAACAAATAAGCGTAACAATCCAGTCCGAACGGCGAAGAACAGGGAAACGTCTTTTCCGCAGAGAAACTCCGCTAGGTCGTACTCTTGTTCTTGTTTAATACTTGTTATTGAGTCTATTTCTGCAATAAATGCACTTATGGCTGTGCATCCACTACTAATTTTACGTAACCGCTCTTTTCTTCAGGATTATTATCAGCATTATTCATCTACGACCCGGTCCCTGATTGGCCCGGTTACGTCATCAACTACTGCTTCTCTGTAGAATGTTCATTTATATATTCATGAAAACAACAATGGGTACAGAATATGTATTCTATGCTTTCAATTGATTTTAAGCTGGTGGAATTTGTTGAATGTGCTGAACCATAAGTACCACTTATGACTGCAATGTGCACCATTATGGAAGTTGCTGAGCATTGGGTTACTCAAGACTTTTGTTTAACATGTATTTTGTCCTTGGTGATGGACAAATGCTGCAGCTCAAAAACGCTTTAAATCACTGCTGTCTCAAAATATTAAAATGTCTCTTGAAAGAGACCTTCATTATTCGCTCTAAAATAGAAAGCAGTTGTTTACTTGCACATGATACTATTGCAAGATAATTATTTATAGATTGTTGTCCACCTGTCATTGACGTCACTCTGGATCAAAGCATCCAATAATTTACTAAACGTGAAATGGGTAAAATTTTACAAAATGATGACGGGTCTGTGATGTTTACCTGGAAACAATCTGATTTTAAACCCATTGGCCAAGAGTCTGGGATCAGACAAGATGACTCCTCCATGGAGTTCAGGGCTGCCTTGAGCCATGTTACACAAGGCCTGAGTGTATTCACTCCCCCCGAGAAGACTAGGGGAAACAAAACAACACAAGCAGCTGCTGAACATTTTTGTATCTTTGGGGAATTTGGATAACATCGACTTTATGTAAAAATTAGTATTATTGTGTGTTAATGTTAGGCCAAAGTTTGTACTAACTGATCTCTCTGAATCCTGTACACATGCAAAAGAAAATGGAATGACCCCGTCCACTATAGCTAGGGGCAGGGCAACTGCGGGCTGGCATTTGGCAGGTAGGCGAGAAGCGAGGGATACGTTACCCATCTGTTAACTGTATAGGGTTCTGCAGAGCCACGGCAGCCAGTATATTATTCTCCAGCAGTCTCTTAAACAGCAAGGCCTCCTCCACCCGAAATGGATTTAACAACATGAGCTCTCGTCCACATAAAACGACCCAGGCGCTCGCAGGGGCCAGCCGGTTTACTAGCCGGGGGCCCGGCGGCGCGTTGGCAGGGCCCGACGGAGGGGGGCCGCTGCTCTGGGACCAGAGGCGGCGGAGCCCCTGCCTGAGGCCGGCCACGCTGAAGGGGAGGGGGCGTGTGGGCTTGATGTCGGGGGGTTTCGCCGTTGTCTTCTTCTTCTGGGGCTGGGGGGAGAAGAGCTGGTCGAGGAGCTGCTGGTTGGGCAGCGGGGCCTTGCGTTTCAGACCCTGCTGGCGACTCAGCGAGGGGCTCTCGGCCTCCCGGGCCCCTCCAGCCGCAGCCAGGATGGTGCGCTGGCCGTGGTGAACCAGGTGCTTCTTGGCCCTTTCCTCGTACCTGCAGGGGAAGGGAGAGGGGGTTTATGAGCAAGTCATCATTATTCCCGAATTTCCAGTCTGGGATCAAAAATTTATTAAGCATTTCTTTTTCATGTCATCAAAACTTACTGAAACCCCATCTTGGGTTTCTACTTGCCTTCAGGGATCGATAAAGTACCCATCTTTTCTAATCTAATTTTGTTTGGGATGAATAGTATTCAAAGTTGTATCAGTAATTTAACTTTGTATACAATCAAATGCCAAATTTTGTATTTTAAATGTTGATAAACTGATAAAATATTTGGCTGTTGACAACTTTTCGTGTTATTTCCAGAACACCAACACTGCCTCTATGCTAAACGTGGACTTCCAAGCTAATTTCTGTAGATTGAATTCCCCCCTACACACATTTCTACAGAACTGATGATTTGACCACTATATGGACAAGCATAGAATACATAAATATATAGGAGCTGCTACGAGAATGTTTTAAGGGCTGCGCAATATACGCTTTCGCAGGGGGCCACGTATATTTCTTGCGGTGATGAAAGATTTGACAACCTTTTGCGCTTGTATACATTCTAAGGCAGGCATTGACACGTGCTATTCCACAGTCTATCATGCCAGCTGAGCCGTTTCATGAAGCACCGTGAAGCCCAACTCCTGGAATCTGTGTGCTACTTAACGGTGGCGGTGAAAGCAGCCAAATAGTTGCCGCATCTTATTTCATGTTCAAGAGGGCAGTAAGGAAAGGCAGGACTCTCAACAGATGTCTTTTTCCATAAGCCCGTCCATACCTTAAATAAGTCTCGCAGCTATTGCTGATTCACATTTTCCTCCCATACAATTAGGTCCAAATTGGACGCACTAGATATAATTGGGCTCGATTGCGTTCAGTGCACCCTAATGCTGTTATTCCATTATTCCAGCTGGGATGGAAGATGTATACAGTGTGCTCTTTCTTTTACTGGCGTGTCTGCGTACATCTGGATGTTGTTAGATGTCACTAATTACTTTGTGACAGGATTCACTAATAGTCCTGTTTGATATATGGTTTGATACGACCTGTCCAGTGAGAGTGGAATCGGCTTGCGGTCGGTGGCACTCAGCTCGTGAGTCTACGCAAGTGCTCGGCTCATTTTGTGCTTGGGCAGGTTTCAAACCTCCCTTTGCCTTTATTCCTACTCATTATTCATAGAAGAGCTGAGGCAAACACAAAATGCTCGGTACCATGACCTATGTGTTTTCTCCAATGCGAGTGTGCAGCAAAAGGGGATTGTTTGAGTCACAAGGAAAACTCTAGATGGAGTTTCTGTTTCTGGGGGAAAATCAACAGAAGGGTGAAGAAAACTGTAATTCAAATTGGCTAATTTGAATTACAGTTTCTAGAAATACCTTTTTTTTTTCATGCAGGATCAGCAATCTACCGTAGTATTTTATCCGCGTTATATTTAAATTATTAGAATATTCACTCCAGACAGATTGGCATATCAGAACACAGAATAATAACCAAATTCATATCAAACCTGTGGCAGATGCACAACACCTGAATTCCTCAGGCCCATGGCATACATTGGAAACGAGATATTCCACCTGATTTACAGGTGGAAAGCATCGACGGCCTACCTTAAGTTAAGGGGCAGTTGTCTGGAAAAAATAAAGATATACGGCCTGGTATTGACTCAACCTCCTCCACCCCAGTCCCCACCTCTCCTCCTCCGCCTGCCCTTCCCCCTCCCGACCCATGGAAAGAACGCCTTGGAAGACGGACGGGTCTGGAAACTCACTTCGTGCGTTCCTCCTCTCCCAGGTTTTTCCACCTCTCCTGCACGCCGTCGCTGATCTCCTGTAGGCTGGCGGCGGGCCTCTCCCGCAGCACCTCGGCCCGCGCCTCCTTCTCGTGCAGGGCAGCGGCGGACAGCGGCGCCCGGGCCGTGCGGCTGCTGATTAGGTCGTACGCAGTCAGCGACACGCGATTCTCCGTGACGGCGTTCAGGAGGAGCCTCTTGCCGGGGCTGCCCTGCGGGCCTCTGGCTGCATCTCCGGACCTGTGGATCTGGACGGGCTGCAGGGGCGCTCCGGACGCCGGGTCGGTCAGAGCCACGCCCCGGCTCCAGTCCTCCGCCGACGGTGTCGGATGCCCGCCCGCGGCGCTCCCTCGCGGCACGACGTCCACGGGGCTGAATAGTTCCCCCTGGGCATCGCCGGGCCCGCTCAGAGTGGCGTTGTCATCAAGAGGTTGGCCCAGCGGGCCCCCCGAGATGTGGCTGATGATCCAGTCCTCGGCGACGGAGGAAGAGGAGCTGCTGCTGTTGGTGGTGGTGGTCGGGTGGTCCAGGGAGGTCCCGTCGCCTCTCAGGGTCCCCGCGGATCGCGCTGGGACGCGACCCTCCGGTGTTGTTTGGGGATCCTCCTGGTCGTCAGCGTCGAGAGAAAGGCCTTTGACAGCTCTCTCTGAGGTTCTGGGGTTTCCTTCTGCCGGTGAAGCGTCAGCCTGGGGAGGACTCGGTGGCTGGCTATATGTCGAGTCTCTCTCAGCAGGTGTGGCATCGTTAGGAGGGCGAAAGCCGTAGAGAGACACCAGCAGAGCTTCCAGGGCGATCAGCACGGCCTCCTGGATGAAGGTCACGGTGAGAGGATGAGAACGAGCAAGAGCTTGTTGCTAATGCGAATCGCGGTCCTCTTTCACTAGGCTAGGTTTTGAGGTACAACTCAAACCCACAGGACCAATGAATGTTTTGCACTGACGCATTGCATACTTTGGAAACACATTACAAGTGAGGACTACCTGATTTACTTTCTGTCTGAACATACCAACCCAGATTATTATTGCATTACATTGTAAAATATGTTTATTATTAACACATTTAAAGCTGCTTAAAACAGCCTTCAACATCCATCTCCAGGCGCCGGTATGAAACATTGGGTAGATACCTTGTTGTGAAGGAGAACCTGGGTCTTGTCCGGGGTTAGATTGACGTCGATGGAGGAGGGTGGGAGGGTGATTTGGAGCACAAGCACCGGGTACCGGTTACGGTTGGACTCGGACGGGTACTGGGCCGTGTAGCTCTGACGCAACAGCTGCGTTTACAGCAGGATCAAAAAACAGCATAAGGAGTTGAGTCACGTTGGGCTTCATGAACGTTTGGAAATGAGGCGTTCATAAGCAAGCTTTATGTTTTCGTTGAAATTACCTTCATTATATCTTTCTGCTGAACCGGCCGGTTGTTAATGAATATGAACGTTTTGTCGTGGCAGGAGGAGCTGGTAGAGAGGTAATCCGCTCCAGGTTTGGGGAAGAAACCCTCTAATGAAATCTAAACAAACATATATAATAAAAGAAATTACGAGAATACACAAAAATTGACCATTGGTTACATTAAAATGTCAAGATTTTATAATTTAGTGTATTACAACATTGCATAGTGATAGAATAATTCATATTACTAGTTTAAAGTGGTAATCGCAAAGCTCTTCAAAGATTTTCTCTCAGTTAAGTCACTATCTATATCCGAATAAGGTAATACTACGGCGAATGAATCTGATGAGCCTTTAATGAAATCCATTGCATTTGCAGTTTTATGAGTAATATGAACTGGGAGTCAATGGTGAATTTCCCACCATGCATTCTAATCACAAGTAACAGCACATTTTCCATCATCAGTGGTTGTCCAGCAAAAGAGTGAATGGCTAGACAACTGAAATGATGTCCCAGAAACAATTAGTAATCTCTAAACATCCTAGGGGCAAACTGTAACAACCCACAGGACATTATTTATATTTTTTCATAGCAGTGGGCTGGAAAGATTTCAGATGAAGATATTAAAACCAATATCTCGAAGTATCAATGCTACAAAATACCCTGCCTAAATACCACAGGGAAGGGCTAATTGGGGAGTTTTAACAAAAAATAATCAGAAGGTTTGAAAACTGGGTCTAAATGACACTTTAACAAGTAAAACACTTTCAATCAATAGTCCATCCACTCCACTTACAGCGCAGTCATTAATATAAATGTTTTCGTCTTTTTCAATAATACCGGTCTCAGACATATATATATATATTTTTTTATAGTTTGGCTCTCCCTCTCATAAGAAAATAGCATTCTTGATCAAATGTTATAAATAATTTCCCATAATGTATTATTATGAATTATGAGAGACCATAAATAAAGCCAGAGGGAAAATGTGAAAGGTTTACTCCACTGTCCGAATGCAGTCTAACCAGCCAGCTGATTCTACATTTTCCCAACCAAAACAAAGCTTACCAACCAATGAAAACCCTGCATCCCCTGACGCAGTTATCTCTGTTACCTACGCTATTCCACCGCTGCTGATCAAAACACAGTCTAAAAATATGGACAATTATAATTTCCTCCAGACTCAAGGGGCTGAGCAGCCCCACTGTGTTTCTGTTCACATGTTCCCAGGGCTCATTATTAGCTGTGATCCCAGCCAATGCAGTTAATAACTGCTCCGCTGTAAGGTCAAGCCACATATGCTTCTCTCTATTCCCTCTCATTAGGGTCACTTTATGGGAGCACCGCGGGCACCTTTGCCCTCCCCTCCCCAAAGAGCAGCGGTTGTGTGCAGTAATGTTGCCAGGATTGAGAGGGCCACATTCTGTTCACCCCGGGACTGGGGCTCGCACAACCTAACCCTCTCTCTCCCCAAGCGTGGGCCCCTGAGGGATAGTGAACCTGGATTCTGTGATCACCATGCTCAGAAGCAGGAGAATAAAAACAGCCTATGAAGAAGAGAAAAGCGCTGCTCTGGTTTTGCTACAGTGGAGCAGGTTAGCGGCGAGAGGTCAAAGGTTATTGCCCTTACTGGGCCCCATAGTGCTGCAGCGAGATGACAACAACAAGGAGGACCAGGGTGAAAGGTGTGTGTGTGGGGGTGTGGTGGGGTGCTCCACATGTGTCAGGGGGGATTAGCTCCAAGCCGGGCAGCAGGTAGGGCACTGCGTGGCCCCCGCCGTGACCAGGCAGAAAGAGCCCGTCTCCACTTGACGCTCATCTGTTGTGAACGGCGAACAGAAAGCGTGGCTGAAGAACAAATAAAAATCTCTTTATCAAACGAAAAGGAGTATGGGAGTGAAAGATTATTTTGAAAACCTTGCAAAGGTTACTTATAAAAACAAAGGAAAACACACAGAAGAACATGCACATAAAAGACAAAAATAGAGAAGAACATTTATTGAAGAGGAGAGAGAGAGAGAGAGAGAGAGAGAGAGAGAGAGAGAGAGAGAGAGAGAGAGAGAAAATAGTTGGCGAGCCACCAACTGACCACATTATCTGGCTGGCGACCAAGCCTTCACACTGTGGTTACTAGTTTGCAGCCGTGCATAACTAGCACGTTCTCTTTCTATATGGGGTCACTGTGTGAGGCTTCCGCAACATAATTGCCATAAAGGCCCCGTGGTGAAGGGCAAAAGGTTATGGGAGCTCTGGAGCGGGCCAGGAGCGAGAGGTGTGTGTCAGCAGGGGTGACATGTAACTCCACGCTAATAGCCAATGACATTCACACATTAACGATTCACTATGGCACTATAAATACGATTAAAAAAAAAACAAAAGTCAGCTTTTGGAAATATAGTGAAAACGATAAACCTAATCTAACGCAGGATGGTGTCCCTGCGTTATTTGGCAAAGACATTTGGCCTAGATTCAACGTCATGCGAACACTGCTGCCATGCACGCTTCTGCTGCATGGCAGCAGAAGCAGATGTTTGTTGTTTTTATTTGTCTTTTCCCTGAACATATTGCCACTGGGTTCTTCCAACATGCATTTCCCTCCAAGCATCTCTGTAGCACAAATATTCCAGTTACTAGAGAATAGAAAGCCTGGATGGTCACTTGGACACTTCTCAACGGTTTCTGTTGCGTCGACTGAGAATATTTTGAGTGCAATAATGCTGAAACAATAGTTGCCCAAGAGCCTTTTAACCTCCCCCCCTTTCCTCTCCCGCTGACCTGTAGTTGCTCCTGGCGATGCTGGCATGGGAGCAGGTGGGCGACCACGCCGGACCCCAGTGTCGCCAGGAGGGCGCCTCTTAGATCAGCCGCCCTGGTCTTCTGCCACATCACCACCTGGGAACACCAGGAGAAACGGCATGAGAACCAGATTGCATCCCCACCGGGTTCTTCGCTGCTTTCGGGTAACAATAATAATTTGGATTGCTATTCATTCATATATTGTATATGCACTTTATTTATTTACTTTAATTTATTTTTATTTCAATTTTTCTACTGCCTTACTGTACCTTCAGTGTTTTATATTTTTATTTACATTTAATCCATTTTCTTTTTAATTGAGGTGTGCAATGGTAGCAGGATAGAAAAAGTTAAATGAATCTTAATATATTTAGATATGATAAATTGACAGCACATTTGCAACAAACACGGACCACGTTTTGCTCCGGCTTGACCGGGTTTGTGGAGCAAAACGCAGAAAACATGAAATAATATAATGCAGCATATCTGCTTCTGTGTTTCCCATGCTGCCTACGGGCAGCTGGTGAAGTTGGGCCTAAGGTCTCAAACAGTTAAGTTTAGGCTCGCAGTGGTTGTTGGACGAGACTGGGTCACGCATGACGGGATTAATCGCCAGAGGAGCCCGACTGAGTTGCAGCCTTCTGAAAGAAAACGCAGGTCGCATATTTTCACACCCCCGGGTGGGCTTGTCGTGGGGTGTCAAGCAGTTAGTATATCTCCTGGGTGTTGATTTCTGAAAGCACGCATTCTGCCATGGGCCCCCCCTTCTGCAGCCCCCCTCGCTATGAAATATGCAATTTGGCACATGTAAACGGATCGCTCCTGTAAACAGTTCTCGGAGAAGCTGTGAAACACGACACGGGGGTGAAAAGCTAAGTTCGGGATACAGGATAGGGGTGCTGATCGTCCAAAATGGAGGAGGGGGCACTATCCCCTCCCCCTCACCCCCTGACACGCTGGAGGGCGATGTTGATGAAAGATATACAGTGGTCATGCGTCCTCCACCCACTCCAACCATCAGCCTGACCATCACTTCCCTTCCTTGAACCCCCCGGCCCCCCCCCTTGTGTACAAACCAACCACAGCCTGAAACTCAATCAAATTACTAGAGGGTTATTAGGTGGAGTAACCCAAGCGTGGTAATCAGAACGCTGAGGTCCACTGTCAGACCACCGTTGGTGTACGTGTGTGTATGCTATGTCTTCATCTTATCTCTGGGAGCGGGGAATTGCGTGAGGAAATGAGCCCACTGACTCCCGATGATTGTTTACAAATGCTGTTATTCACACACAGTCTATGAAAAGCTATTATCTTCAAGCCACTGGGGACATGCACTTGAAAATTTGCATGGTCTTACGTCTATGTCTCTGGGGATTTTAATCAAATACACAATACAGTCCTAAAAACAGATCAGGAAGAGCATAAATTTGAATCCTTTTCACATCCATCTGCACAATATTTGCATTCTGGTTGTGCTTTTATACATCATACATAAAGAGCTGTTTGTCATTTATGTCACATTGTTTGAACATACATGCACACAAATAACATGCCATAACTATATGCCAGCTGAACTGAAAATGTCTGTGTTTCTTTCATTGAACTACAGTTTAATATTTGTTATTATTAAAATGTTACTTTACACCAATGTAATGTTATTGTTGTGTGGTTTTCTTGGTTAAGCACTTTTGAATTGTCGTTTTGCACTGAAAGGGCTATATAAATACAGTTTGATTGATTGATAACAAATATACCCCGAAATATCTCTAACTGCCTAACTACTGAGTAGGTCACCTGTGTATATATACCCTGCTAGTATATCAAGTCTGATTGGGTAGCTTAACATGTGGGCCATGAGAAATACATAGACAGAGGAGGACACCTTGTGGTAAGGCTCAAAAGTTTCTCAGCCAGTTTCTCAACCTTCTTATCAATTTGAAGTCCCTAATCAATTTCTAATACATATTAATAAGGCTTTAACACATTTCTGAAGACACTGAAGAAGTATAAAAATCTGTGCCTTAAAACGTTATTTATTTACGAGCAAACTATTAAAGTAAAATCTTCAGAACCACAATAATCAGTTTAAACCAATCGAAGCATTCTATTCCATGGTAAAGGATATTTTTGGAAAATTTGACTTTTTTTTATTATTATTATTTGAATTATCTTTTAAGCATCTGTGTGAATAAGTGGCCATCCATGTAAATCACTCTGAGCTGAGCAACGTACCTTATTGTGAGCCAGCGTAAGCCTCAGGTCTGGTTTCACAATTGCGTAGGCCATCAGCAGGTCCTGGACTTTTTTCAGCTCCTCCTTGCACTTCTTTGCATTGGTGTAGTACTGTCGCCTCACCGGCAGGTTCTTGAAGAGCTTCAGAACAGTCACCGTGGTGCCTTGGAAACAGGGAAACCATTTGGAGGAGATCTAATTATTCTATGACGAGGTGCTCAGTCAAAAATCAGCGCAGTACACCAATCAGTGGAGTAAGAATCATGTCACAGGAGGAAATGCAATTAATTATGTAAATTAATCGAATAACTAATTAGGTGGACTACAATTAATTTCACAATTTATGGTTCACATTTTGAAGGTCTTGATATGAAATGTACGACACACTTATAAAAGGTTGTAAAGTGATAAATAAATTAAAGGAGAAGAAGTGTATAAATATAAAGAACTGCAGATATTAGAACCTTTGTTTAAAAAAATGTGACGTTGTCTATAGAGAAAAAGATACTAATCAGAAAACCACCCTGTGGCTAATTTAGTCCCGTCACTCTGACGTGTGAATGTGGTTGCTACAATGGCATGCAAGTTCTAATCCCTGCCTTGTCCCAGGTGAGAGGGCTTCTGCGACACCACCTTCCCTGTGACATCCAGGGAGTACTGGGTGCTGATGTCTTCGCCAACGGTTTTTGTGGTGATGGATACCTGAAGGTTGAAAAAATTAGATCCTTACAGTAGGAAAAAATATTGTTTAATCATGTAGAAAATAAGGAATTATATGCAACGAATGCAGTTGAATATAATGCGCAAAATTGGAAGCTGTATCATATCTTAATCAGTTAATCATGGACTGAATCGTGGACTGATGACAACAGCAGTGCAATAAATAAAGAGTACAAAGTTCTTTTGCACACAAATTAATTTGCTTATCATTTTATTGATCATTCATAATTCCATTTATGATCATAAACTCTAGGTCATTCAAAAGTCATTAGCAAACTATGGCCTTGAGCAGAAGAAGAATAACTCACGTCCTGAGGGAACTACTCCTGTATTACTATCCCTAAGCAAGAGTAACGAAAAAACAAATACATAGATAAAGCTATCAACATCCCTGCTCCTTAATAACATGAACCTAAATAATGAAGTCAATTTGGATAAAAAAAATACTACTCAATGCCTTAATAGTACATAAAACTACAACTACTCTCCTCGTGAGAAGTGCCCATTTCTCAATGTATCCGCACATCTACTTAGGGGACAAGATTGTGTAGTGGTTGGTTAGGGTGTTCGGCTCAAAGCCAAAAGGTTCTTGGTTCAATCCCTAATGTAGGGATTGACTCCCCCCACGCCCTAGAGAAAGATAACTTACCCTTAACCACCTAGGCGCCATTAAGTTCCTTAATGACATGTATCTGAATATACCTTATTCACCTAGCAGGGCTGTGGGTAAATTGGGCGGGGAATTAAATGCATTCTAAATGCATCCTGGTTCTGGAAAACTAATGCAGAGTTAATAAAAAGAATCCAATGTTTAGGTGAATAATGCCGGATTTAGCTTTGGATAATATCATTTGCCATGTCAGTTGGTCTATAAATAGGATCAAATACAATTTCTATCCAACTCTAAATTAATTTCAAAACATCTGAACTCAATTCAAACCATCACCGAAGATGATACGTCTTAAAATAATACAGTCACTCCTGGCTCCTGACCTCTGCCACTGCACAGATGGACCCCAGGGCCTCTCCTCTGAACCCGTAGGTATCTAGGCGCTCCAAGTCGTCGTGGCAACTGATTTTGGACGTATAGTGTCGCACAGCCATGACGGCCGTGTCACAGGCTTGGATTCCTAGCCCGTTATCACGAACCTCAATCCGGTCCAAGCCGTAGTTCTCCTAGAATGGGAACATTCAGAACAGGGGGGTGAGTTAATTGAGATTGAGGCTGTTGTTGTTAATTCATAATTTGTCTCATTATTCAGATAGAATAACCAAGCACGTAGAAATGCCATGCACTTCAGTAACTGTAAGTTGGCTGTCATGTAGGTAGGGGTTAGTCATCTAAGCTCAAGAATGCCTACTGCAGACATTGAGGTTCGAACCGAGAACTTTCGGTGGAAATTGTACCTATAATCACGAGTGCCCTGCTGCTACAGACAGCCTTGAAATATTTAAAAGGCTGTTCAGTACTGCTTGTGACAGTACTTACCTGACTGAGGTGAAGGTGGCAGATTGTTCTATTTATGATTTGTAGTAGGCTTTACGGTTAGCTACTAATAATCCCTTAGTGTGGTGCAAGGTGCATACATGCACGAGACATTGATATGATGGGGAGATCTTGATAGGGTTAAAATTATGTGTGTGGGGATGCAGAAGCATAGAAATCTAACGTGTTGGGGCAATGGGGAACCGTAGTACCGCCCCTCATGGACGGGACAGGACAGCTCTTGTTAGAACTTACTGTTACAACCCCACTCTCTAGGGGTGGTGGGGGAGGTAATGGATGCACAAATGGCTGGGTGAAGGGTATAGAGGAGTAGGTTGTGGTGGAACAATAAAATAATGGAAACAACGAATGATGGTTAACATTGGTTTACTTGGGACTGGTGAACACAATACACAAATCAAGTACAACATCACAATGCACCAGGGCCTTGGGACTTGAGTGTTGCGAAAGAAATGATCCAAACAAAACAAAGCTAAGCTCACAGCTAACAGGGGTAGAACGATGTGTGTGGGGAAGAAGAAGCACAGAAATCTAAGATGTTGGGGCGGTAAACATTTTGAGACTTAGAAACAGGGTCAGGGCCTAGGCCAAAAAGAGGTGGGGAACCACAGAACCTTATGGACGTGACAGGACAGCTCCTGTTAGACCTTACCATCTTTATATCCAGGCTCGTAGCTCCAGCGTCCACCGAGTTCTCCAGCAGTTCCTTCACCACGTTCCCCACGGACGTGATGACCTGCGCGCTGGAGAGGAGCCTGACCGTGTCGGGGGGGAGGGGCTTCATGCTGCTGCTGATTGGACACCTGAAAGAGCAAACAGCAGGTCGTCAAACAAAGGTTGGCTTGTTGGACGTCACAAACCCATTTTAAATAATGTCAACACAATTATGTAAACATGCAACCAAATCCCAACGGGGATTCCCACGAGAGGAAGAGCAAAGCAAAACATTGTTGCTTGACTGCGGCTACGTATAAATAAGAATTATCTATTATCTATCTATAATTATCTATTTTGTGTCTTGGTTTGGTGGTGGTTAATTAGACTAAACACAGACAGCAGAGAAATAATACTTGCAATGCATGTGTTGGTGTGAGTACACTTAAGAGCTATTTGGTACCATGCATCCAGACGGTTCTTTATCAAATGCATAAAGAACCAGTTTCACCCAGTTCTCACCCAACCAGTGCTGGCAGAGCCCACACCCTTTCACGGGGATAAGAAGCACAAAGGGAGGTTGCAAAAAAGAAAACAACTTAAGTACCAGTACATAACATTGGGGGGGGGGGGGGGGGGGGGTGTTGTGTGACTCTACTGTATAGTCTTCTGATTTAGGGCATTACGGCTCTGCCACTACAATTAGGTAATTGGAGACATTGCACTAATGTTCAATTAGTTAGTTGTAGTGCTCTGGAAGAGGAAGATATGTAACAGTTGCTCAACTAAAGCCAAAAGCATCAAAGTAACAGACACAGATAATGAAATTTGATTGCTTGTTGGGTTCATGTATTCTATTTATTATGATATTTCTTGCTTGAGAAAAATAAATCTAACAAAGTATAACCTCCAGCATCAATAAAGTCATCTGTATCTGTTGATTCGTTTGCTTAACCGTAATTGTGTGCTGTACTCAGCATGTGAAACTACCATAGTTAACACAATTGAATATCTATTTGATATCACTTCAAATTAACTAGGTTCATAGTTCAAAGGCAAATACCGAAAGTGGAAGTAGTGCCACAGGTCCCGTATAAACTACCACTAGATCATATTGACCACACAGACTGTATGAAATGCCCAACCAAAACAATCGCAGTTGCTGATGTGTTCGAAGCTATATTTTGAAATGCACTTACTGCGAAAACTATTGGTAAAATCGCAATGTGCACAACAAATAAACTGCACAATACTGACTCTGCAGAGGTGGCATTCACAACATCAGATCTGCGCGCCTAGGTCCTCGTGGGGGCTTCATTAACACAACAAGGCGGCGGAAATGAACAAGACTTAGGCCACGCCCCCTCCGCCCCCCGAAATACCCGAGCTGCTGATTGGCCGCTAGTGGTTGCACGCGACTGGGTCCTAACATGTGTTGCCAGATTGGGCCAGATTTCCTTCACAATCTGGCAACACTTGCCACATTGGGCGGGAAATCTGGCCCAATCTGGAAACATTGGTCCCACCGGCGGTTTCCGCTTTCCTTTGCAGTGCGTCTCCAAGCCGCCGAGCTGCGGTTCATCTGTGCGCTGTAAACAAGGAGATTGGCTTTCTTCTAACGGGGTTTGGTCTTTGAAAAGCACATCATTTCATTGTCTCCTGGCTGCTACTTGGGTATGTCACTTTCATGTCCTTTTGAGTGTTGAGGGTTTAGTTTGTGGTATTTTGTTATTTGCACCCATGTTGCAAAACCCCGGTTTTCTGGAGACTGAGAGGGTAACGGTATGAGGCTAGGGCTATTCTCTGAAAACGACTTAGCTTATGTTTAAAGGGCCTTTTTTATGTGTAAATATAATGTTGTGTTAAACATAGTAGGGCGTTTATTGTGTAACTTTACTCGGCATCCATCTATTTGAAGAATGCGTGAAAGTTTCCCAGTGTCATCTAGGTTACAGCAACCCTTTTTAAATGCCAACATGTAGGTCTACTGCATGACGGTGATACAATGTTTAATAGTTGGCTATTCCCACAGTATCAATTGGACTCCTTATCTGAATTTTGCCCCATAAAACGTGTCATCTCCATTACCGGTTCATTATTTAGGTCATGCGGAGTTTGTTTTGTCTTTTGTTTTTTGGGGTTTAAATAGTACATTTTTCAGCCCAGGGAAGGACTTTTGGTGCCCTAGGCCATGTCCCCCAATTATGTGCATTGCAATATGTAAAAAGATTCTTCAATCAAAATTGTACTTTCATTTGACGAAACCATATATATTTTGAATTTGCATTCCTTGTTTATTTACTCGAGTCCAGTCAGCCAGAGGTCAAAGTTAAAACGGATTTCACAAGTTGTCTTTCTGTTATCAGACCTGACCAAGCACAAGGGTTTATGGTTTTTGAATGGCGACAACTAGGTCATTGCATCAACGTGTGCAGTCTGTGTCTATATCCATAGACACATACACACACGCACACAAATAAAGGCTTATCTTTACAAAGTTTTTAAGTTGATGGTTCGCCTCGGGCATAATTTTTTGCATAAGACTATTGGCTGTGTTGAGTGCCTCCAGTGTGTCTGTATTCCAGTATTTAGGATCAGCATTCTGCCTTTCTGTTATGTCAATAAATGCAAAAACTGTCTCCTGGCACACTCATACAGAATGCTCTGTCTTTATCCTGCTGCAAATACAAATTACAGCTTGCCATGCTGGACATTTTTTTGTAAGGGAAGTCTGGATAGTGTAGTCCTGATTTAAGTGTGTCGCTGCCGAAAGGTTTTGGTTTTAATCCCCAATACCTGCTGCCTTACCTCTAGGCATCCCTGAGCAAACCAGCTCCTCAAAGAAATATGTCTGAAACATATACACCGTAAATCGCTCTTTGAAAAAAGGCACCCATCTGCTAAAATGTCTGGATTATAAATGTTGAGCGTTAATTGATAGCAGCTATGAATATCTCTTCACACCGCCAACGTTTTATCTTTGTGGGTCCTGCTACTCCAGACCAGGATGAATGTGGGTGTGGCGCACAGCGAGGTGAACCCCAACACGCGGGTGATGAACAGCCGGGGGATCTGGCTGACGTATGCCCTGGGCGTGGGGATGCTACACGTCGTGCTGCTCAGCATCCCCTTCTTCAGCGTGCCCGTGGTGTGGACGCTAACCAACATTTTGCACAATTTTGTAAGTCGCCTCTTCTTCCTCCTCTCGTCGCTGTTGTCCAACGGTCTGTCAAATAGGGTGTATTCTCACAAATAATAATAAAAAAAAAAACGACTTCTTTGTCCTGAGAGTTGGTTGTGCTAGTAGTAGTGCGGAATCTCACGAATCCCTTAAAAAAAACGACCACTAGGATCTGAGATTTAGTAGTAGCAGTAGTAGTGGTCTTTTGGTTTAGAGCTATCTCTCAAATGTATTACTGTTATTCTGTTTCCCATGGATTTCAGTTTTCCATGAAAAGCACAATGTAAATAAAGTTTGATTCATTGATTGGGGGAGGTTTTTGGGTCTGGGGGATATATTAGGGAACATTGTCAACAATGGAGATGTTTGTCTGACTACTTAAATAAACTAGCAAGCATTGTGTTGCACAATGTTGATAAAGAGGATGGATATACAAAGCAATGTTTCCAAAATCGTATTTGATTAATAATTTAAGCAAATTGTATATGTGTTATTTGTACTTATAGTCTCTCGTAAATCATTTTAAAATGGAGCTAGAGGTCAATTGGTTCTTGAGGGATAACCAGCCTTAATTAATCGAATGCAAAAATAATTGCCGTTACCTCTTCTCCGTCTTGCCCAGTAATTACCTCCCCAATTAACACCTAACAGATAGTCTGTGCCCACTTTGCCTTCTACATAACACAAGTTCTGTGTCTAGTTCCCATTGGACCTCCCCCTCTAGTCTTCACACCACGACTTTCTTGTGATGAGTAAAACTTATCACATGAGTTCTACTCAGCACATGCATAGTTAGTGTGTAATCCCATTAAAATAAGAACCGTTGCGTTTTCATAACAGCCCTTTTATATCCACATATTGACCTGGTACTCTTCCACACAGCCAGCCATGTTCCTACAATACCCCAGAATGGACAACTGATTTGTTTCAACTGACAAGTTTTATCAGGACAAAGACATTTTACCAAAATGTCTTTGTCCTTTGTAAGTTGTGCATGGCATAATTCACTGGCGGAGGCCTGGAGCATCTGGAGAGGCCTGTGTATCAGGGAATACGAAAAAGCTATTAACTGCTACGGCTAGGTCCACTGCGTTAACTGGGACCCATTGTTCTCAAAACAATACAGCGCCGATGTGTGTGTGTGTCTGTGTCTGTGTGTTTGTAAACCGAAAGTCTGTCTTTGGTTGATTCCAAACTAGAATATCCTGCAATGAGGTTTTGACAAAGTGAAATTTGGACACTTTAGGCGAACCACCTTGTATGCTCTATTTTTAGCATTGCCTTGTTGATTAGTGATGTAACCTCAGCTAACGATGGCTTTTTTTTCATCTCTCTGTCCGTCCATCTGTCTTTCTGTGCGTGTACAGGGGATGTATGTGTTCATGCATGCGGTGAAGGGCACTCCATTTGAGACACCAGACCAAGGCAAGGCCAGGCTACTCACACACTGGGAGCAGCTGGACTACGGTGTGCAGTTCACCTCATCCAGAAAGTTCTTCACCATCTCCCCAATTATTCTGTATGTATTTTGGGTTGTACAGTTTTAACTTTAACACACTTCTATTCAGACGTTATTCTTCAACGCTGGTAGATTATTATTATTATATACCATAAGTATTGCTTCAAATTTTGACAAGATGACAAGACTTAAACATTTTACCTCACTTGATAAAGAAAAACTTGTTGATAAAAGGTTAGCAAAACATACATTTGAAACATACACTTACAAGCCTGCTTGAGATAAAAAAATAAATCTCTGTATAGGTGAATGGACGGAAGGACCTGTGGCCTTGCATTCAGCTTTGATGGTCATTGTCTTCCATTGAAAGTCTCAAACAATTCTCTATTTTCTTCTCCACAGATACTTCCTGGCCAGTTTCTATACAAAGTACGACACGACACACTTTGTCGTAAACACCGTCTCACTTTTAAGCGTGCTAATCCCAAAATTGCCACAACTACACGGAGTCAGAATCTTTGGCATAAACAAGTATTAAATGGAGTCGCAGAACGTATTGTGTCTATAAGAAATGTTTAGTTAACCTCCCTTATACGCTCCAGCACTGATGCCTGGACTAAGCTGTTTTGTATAGTACTTGTCAATGTCACTGCTGTATATATTGGGTGAAAAGTGATTTTATAGGAGAGAAACCAACATAGGAAAGAGTAGATTGGTAGAAAACAGAATTCCATATGCATAACTAACTTGAAGTGAATATTTAATAATGTATTGTTGTTGGCCTGGGCTGGCCCCAGTTTCAGAAGTGACATTTAGATTTCCCTGTTTATTTTATTTTCTTCTCTATTTCACATGATGCTGACGCAACGATTAAGTTTGGGTCCCGATTTGTAGCCCTGAAGATGTCCTAAATGTATTTTTTAAGATGTGTTCTTAAGCGTAGGAGCCTGTGGTTCTTTGTCTATCAGTACACTCATCATTATGTGGTGGGTGTCCAATCCAATTAATGACGAGTGGAGAAAATTATACTCTTTATTTGCCTGGTTTTCTTTGTGAATCATTTGGCATTTGTTGTTAAATCAAATAGGGCAGGCTATTTCCATTGTAACGTTCCTTTGCGACATGTCTTGTATGAAAAAGGAAATATTCAATTTCATGCTGCCAGACATTACTAATCCAGTGGATGATCTTATGTACATATGTCCATGTAGCTATTTTGTCTGGAACATATGTTGCCATGATTGTGTCTGTCTCCGATTCATTACTATTACTCTTGCATTACTAACATCATTAAAATGGTTTGGGCCCTCATTGTTGTGTTGGTATATTGTTTGTTCACCAAGTCTTGTTTGCTGTGTATAGTGTTTTCAGGTGGTAATATAGCCATTTAGCAAACAGGAGCAGATAGGGTAAGGGCATCTTTATATTGGATGCCTGATGGTAGAGTGATTATTTGGGTACTAAAATCTTTTAATTACAGCATGGTAGATCCAAGTCAAAGAAATCATGTCATTCTGCATGTATTTGTCCCAGGCTATTATCCAGCAAAAATCATATCTTAAAAAAAATCTTAAAAATAGCAAGCCACTTCTTTCAGTGTTCGATGGGGTCTTTTAACCCATAAAGGTCCTTGCATTGCTGGCTCAGGACCCCTTTAAACACATCGAAGCGATGGTTCAGATCTTTCTGAGTGTGGATCTTATACTTGGTCCCTAGAGCTCCATCGGAAGAGGCCGTGCCATAGAAGACCCTTCCTATCCTGGAGTGAACCAGGGCCATCGCACACATCACACAAGGCTCCCTGGTCACATAGAGGTCGTACCCAGTGCATATGTATGGCTGCCCCTCTTCCACAACCGGGGCGGTCGTTTTGGAGGTCTCTGCAGCTGGTTTACAGTGGCGACTGGTGGGGGTCATCTGGGCAGTACAAGCGGGGTATTTCTCAAAACTCAGCGCTCCACCGCCCTGCCCGCGAGCAACAAGGTCAATGCATACCATGACTGCGTGATGGAGTGGATTCCCGCCACGGCAGTCGTGTCCCACCGCTAGGATCCTCTCCTCTTTGGGGTCGACCATTGCAGCCCCCACCGGCTCCTGCCCCGACCCCAAACCCGCGGCCGCTCTGGCAGCAGCCAGGGCGGCCTCCATGTACCCCTGCATGCGGGCCTTCTGGGGCCCGCCGAAGAGCTCTCCTCGCAGGGCCACGGTCACCTGCTTGTCCTCGTGGAAGGTGGTGGGCCAGTGCTTGCTCGCCAGCTGGAACTGGGGCCTGGTCAGGGGAGGAAAGGCGGGGATCTTCACCAGGAAAGGGGGGCCCAGTCCTTCCAGTCCGACACTATCGGGGGGCAGCAAGGATTCGATGGCGAGGGACTCGCTGTGAAGGTCAACGTCCGGGGCGTCGCTGACAAGACACACTAGCACCTGAGGAGAGTAAAGGCCGTCGGCCGGCTTGTGTGACCGCACCCTCTTGATGTGAGTGAGGCCGGTCAGGGGGTAGAGAGAGCGGAGCTCCTTGATCAGCCGGGAGGTCTCCTTCTTGTCGGTGATGGGTGCGGCGAACGCCGGGATGAGCTCGGTGTCTTGTGACTGCTGGTCCGACAGAACAGGAAGTGCCACCCAGGAGTCTGCGTTGTCGCTTTCCGCTTCCTTCCTGCGCTTTGACTGTGGCTCCATGACGTCGGTTTTCTGCCTAGTTGTGGATTATTTGACACCAGAAACGGGAAATCGTCAGTACAACAAAGCAGTGGCCCTCTGCCTACACTTTTCCCTATAAATTATTTTACAACAACTGACATGAGGCTGAGCAGCTGAAGGGTGGCAGTGAACTTTAATAGGATCTAACATTTAAATTAAAACAAACATATTTTATATTGGGTGTAAAGAACTTTGGTAAATAAACCCATTAAGGCAGACAGAAAATGCCTTGGTATTGCAGCAACAAGAATTGTAATTTATTTTCATTAAGTACTACATTCTCCAAATATTTCACAATACAGGTTGCGCTTGAATTGAGCAAAGTGGGCTTATAAAGTTAAAACATAACAATAGTTAGTTCAGTAAAAGGAAACAGTGGTCATGCACATGAATGATGCGTGGTCTACCGTTTGCATGATCTTTTGTCTGATCAAAAGCAGCGTGTAGTAAAGCAAAAATGCTCGACAATCATTAGGACTACGCATATATAAGCTGTTTAAACAAGCCCCAAGCCAAGGATTATCAATGGACATACAAACAAAATGCATAACATAACATCCAAACCAATCACAAGTAAAAAAAAAAAAGCTTATCGAGATGAGTCCTTTGTATGCATCTCCCTATCACTTCTTCCCCAAGAGAAACGTAGTCTTTATGACTTTGGGCACATGTCGGACGGTGAGGGACACCCTGGTTCCCCTGGGCAGGGTGTCGCCCGCCACAGCTCCCCCAGCCTCAGCAGCCGAGGGCAGGTTGCGCACCGCGTCTGTCAGGGTGTCCTGGCAGCGAGGCTGGATGCCGTGCAGGAGGCTCTGGTACATGTGGTCCTGCAGGACCAGAAGGCTCCGGGGGCGAACCAGCAGGGAGAACTGGTAGCGGCTCTCCTCCGTCTGAGGTTCGCCGGACTCCTGGGTGCTGCTCAGGGGCTTGTAGAAGTCCAGAAGGGTGTGTGAGCCCAGGCTGATGGTGGTGACAGTGGGGTGGTACATGGGGCCGTCCACATGGGGCATAATCCCCTCCCCGGGCTTGTACTCGTTCACCAGTACGTGGTTGGCCGCTTTCCCCGAGAAAGCGTTGAGAGAGGAAATCTGATCGCAGTACTTTTGAAGCCAGTCAGGCATCTTCTCTGCAAGCATTCCTTTGGGGCGGGGCAGTCCACCCCAGTTCTGAAGCCGCCTGCCAGACAGCTGAGTCCACTTTGGTTTTGGGGATTTGTAGACCTGTTCCAGGAGATAGGCTTCCTCATCCTCTGATATGAAGTCGGGGATGTAGTACACCGTTGGTGGCGCATCTTGCACAACAAATGTTTTGAACTTCTCCGAGATATTATCTTGATGCTCCATTCCTTGTGGAAGTTGACATTAACTGCAGAGAGTAAAGTAGATTGGCTTGCCGTCAACCAAAGCCACCTCAGTCTATTTTATGAATTAAATTGATAGAGTTTAAACTGAAAATGTTGAACGAAATAGGTCAGAAGTACTTGTGCGCAGTGGTCTCTAACAAAAATATAGGATTGCTTTTCACTCACGTGGTTTTCATTGCACGTGCATTATTCTTCCACAACATACAATATTGAGCTTCCTTCAAATCAAATGACAAACAGATCGTCTCCCTTATTTATCAAAATAGAAGATACACAAGTTCACTCCAGCTCAAGCTGGTTGTACGTATCTACATCTACCGGTGTACATTATTTACCTACAGAGCCCATGTGTAAAAAAACGACTTAAAAGGAAATCTGAATCAATATAAACGTTACATTCTAGCAAAATCTGTAATATTGTTAAGTGTACACTACCTCCTTCGACCAAGATGTTGAGTTAATACGGGAAACGAGTCAACATTCGTCTTCGTCTGACTGCTTTCGCATGGTCTCCTCAGTGTGCAACGATCTATGTTTTCCCCTAGGAAAGCTTTTTTTAATGGTGAGTGAAAGGTAGAACAAATTAATATTACCACACTTACTAGACAAATGTATTCTTCAAGTATTAGAATTATCAGAAATGAATCTGTCCCTCCTCTGAACGGTGGCCATCCTTCTACTTATGTACGGAACCTTAGTTCTTCACTTGTTATTAGACGACATTATTTACATGAGACACAGAATGGCAGCATGCGAGTGCAGCTCAGTGCAATCAACTTGACCTTTTATGTTTCTGAAATGAGACTACGATTACGACATTGTGTTAATGCAACGCCATCCTATATCGGCTTTTTCTTGATTTGAAAGGCATATTAGGAAATGATATAATATTAACTGTACTAATTGTACAGTAAATACATTTTGTATGTACAGGGGTACACACAAGTCATCCTCTTATGATGTTCACGTTCAATACATCATGTCTGCGAAAGCTACCAGAGTTGTGTCGCAAGCATTACTTTTCTCAGACGTGTGTAAAAGCCTTCTCGTCCAGACTGGTTTTGGGCATCGAGACCAGCTGTGATGACACCGGCGCAGCAGTAATGGACGAGACAGGGGTCGTCCTAGGAGAATTCCTCCACTCTCAGAAAGAAGTGCATCTGAAGTGAGTTGAGTGCGAAATTTGAGAACAAATCAAAGCATTTTCAAAGAGGGCCCAACAACCTGGTATCTGAAAAAAAAAAAAGACAGACCGCTTGCCATCAGAATGGCCATGATAATCACTTTTCCTATATTCCACGGCAATACCAGGTGACAGTATAACAAGGGTTTTCTATCTAGACGAATGAAGTGCAATAACACAGATAAGCCTGTCGGGTATTCACTGGTGTTTAAGTGTTGAGCTTGTGAGATGTTCCCTCTAAAGGTAGGGCTTTTGAAGATGGGGAGGGATTCTGCACATGGTATTGAGCTAGACAGCTCATTCCCTCATCATGTAGCACACATGAGAATATGTTTGTCGTTAAGCTTTTTCCTTATCCTTTTGGTTTGTTTTAAATGTCACACTTTTTTTCATATTTTTTGTCCCACCTGTCTTCCACAGGACCGGTGGCATCATTCCAACCGTGGCTCAACAACTACACAGAGAACACATCGCTCATGTTGTGCAGGAGGCTATGAACAGGAGCGGGGTGACCCCTGGGCAGCTGTCGGCCGTGGCCACAACAATAATGCCTGGCCTGGCCCTGAGCTTAGGCATCGGCCTGCACTTCAGCCTCCAGTTCGTGAGGCAGCACAGGAAGCCGTTCATTCCCATCCATCACATGGAGGCGCATGCGCTGACCGTCAGAATGCTGCAACCAATTGAGTTTCCATTCCTTGTTCTGCTCATCTCTGGGGGCCACTCGCTCCTGGCCTTGGCCAGGGGCATCGATGACTTCCTCCTTCTGGGTCAAGCGCTAGATGAAGCCCCAGGAGACACCCTGGATAAAGTAAGCATTTTTTTTCTAATGAAGTAAGGTAAGGTCATTTTTTATGGTAGAATTTGTTTTGCCTGGTAAGATTTCACATACAAGGGGTTTGGACGGGGGGTGTTTGTCTGCTATGGAGTAATGCAATACAAGATATTCAAGTGCCAAAATACACCTGGATATAAAATATTAAAAAAAGACACTTAATCCCCAAATTATAAGACTTAAGGTGTAAAATATAAAGCATACGATATGTGTTATATTTGTATTTTCCCTCTCACTGTTTGAGGTCATGTATAGAGTACATATGTTTATATTTATGTATTCAAAGGTGGCAAGACGTCTGTCTCTAACAAAGCATCCAAGGTGCTCAGGGCTGAGTGGAGGGCAAGCCTTAGAGCTGCTGGCCAGGAATGGGGACAGGAGCAAGTTCCCCTTCAAGACGCCTATGGGACAACACTACGACTGCAACTTCTCATTCGCAGGCCTGCGCAATCAGGTTAATATGGTGATCAAGAAACAGGAGCAGGTGGAAGGTGAGAGACGACTGGAGATGTGGAAAGCATTCAAAAACGTCAGGATTCTCAAGATCTATGATTCCCAATCCCAGGTCTTACTGCAAATAGGAAAACATGCAAATATGAGCAGCTAGGAACACCCATTATAGACAAACACAGTTAACAAAAATAAACCTTTACAAGAGGAGTGCGTGTGCTTTGTCTGAAGAACATAGTTTTGTCTTGACCAATGTAGAATCCTGAACGGTGTTTTGCACAGATCCTAGTGTTGTCTTGAGAGGTGTACAGTACAGTGTTCATAGCATTGTCTTTACAGGTGTAGAGCCTGGAGCGGTGTTGTCGTGTGTGAATGACATTGCTGCTGCCACACAGCACACCATTGCCTGTCACTTGGCCAAGCGCACACACCGTGCCATCATGTTCTGCAAAGCCAAGGTTCTTCTGCCCACAAGCAACCCCACCCTGGTGAGAAACACTATTATTTAATTATTTTATTTGTGTTATTGGTTAATTGTTTTATTTGTGGAATTTTGTTTTGTTCTACAGATTCTTTTCTTTGTTGCATACAATGCATTTTCCTCGTGTCTATGCATGAGGTGCTGTTGACATGTCCCTTATTTCAAAAGCAAAAGTTCTGCTTAGCCAATTTTGATAACGTTGTTGTTGTTGTGGTTGTTTGTGTTTGCTATCCCTATCTGTTTGAATCAGGTGGTCTCCGGAGGCGTGGCCAGTAACCAGTACATCAGGAAGGCTCTGACGGTCATCACCGACACCACCGGACTGCAGCTGCTCTGTCCTCCCACCGCGCTCTGCACAGACAACGGAGTCATGATCGCATGGTGTGTGCGGCCAGAGAGGCCATGATATAATGTGAATTACTTAGATATTGAAACCTCTCAGTTTAAGAGGGGGGGAGTTTAATTTCCTGCTGTCTTTATGGCACCAAAATTGGACACTACTCTACGATTGTGTTATTCAAACGTGTGTGTTGTGTTTTCCTAGGAATGGCGTTGAGCGACTGAGGGCCGGGAGGGGGATTCTGCCCTTTGACCAGGAGGTCAGCTATGAGCCGAAGTAAGTCAACAGGGTTTAAGAGACAATATTGTGCAATGCACTGACACATGCATATTTTTATTCTTTTGAAAAAACTATTTTAAAGGAGACATATTATACCACCAGGTGTGAGTGTGATTACCCTTACAAGCTGTTTCTAAAATCTGCCCCATATGACATCACTAGTGGGCGTGTCCACCTAGATGTGTGCTGGATAGATCAGTCTACCATCTTACCCAGTAGACTGAAGTAAACGTTAAATATCTATCCAGCACAGATCTAGGCGGACACGCCCACTAGTGATGTCAGAAGGGGCAGATTTTCGAAACGGCTTGTAAGGCTAATCACACTAATACCTGGTGGTATAATATGTCTCCTTTAAACATTGGCGTTCATTTCAAACGTTACGGAATTGCATATGAAATTATTAAAATGCATTTGTATCAGCTGATAGACACCTTGTATCCTAGAGTTATAACAAACTCTAGGAAACTATTCATGAATAATTCTTATAATTTCCTAAAACGTCACCCACGCCATACACACTGATTGGCTGATGGATGTCATACAAGTTGTCCTTCTGAGCTCCATGTGTATTCTCGCAGGGCTCCCCTGGGGGTTGACATCACAGCAGACGTGAAGGAAGCAAACATCAAACTACCCCCAGTGAAGCTGAATATACCCGACTGAACCCAGAGACACCTCACAGATAAATATAGTCCTTTCTACCGTGTTCAAATGACGATTCAGACGTGGTGACACCCAGTTGTTTGTAAAAAATATCTGTATTGTGCAGATATGTTCTGCCATTGTAATGTATACATCATCTTCTGTGCAATAAGGCACACCTTTCAGCTATTTATGTAATTGCATTAATAATAAAAGCATTATTTTTCAATGTACTGTATGTGTATTCAATTACTTGAATCTAATCTTTATTAAAGCAAGTACACCGAGTCGACCCAGCCTTGATTCTGGTCGTATACGTCATTCCCTCTCCTCCAACCTAGTTTACCGTCTATCTTCACCCTTCCCCGTCCATAAAGTCACAAAAAGCCCATAAATGTTTATAAGATTAGATATAACCATTAACAAGCCCAATAAATGCTTAAGTGCATATATATAAACATATGTATCCCGCACTGGATTTTTCATCATTAATAATTTATTGTGGTAGGCCATTTACAAGAAAAATCGATTATGCAATTGTTTTCCACACACTTAATTCTCAATAAAGATTTGAACCCGTTGCTGTCAACAAGCGTTCAGACTAGCGCTGCCCTAAGCTAAGCGAACTGCCTGGTTAGGCATTCAATCAAATAGTTAAGAACAGTGTTTCCCAAACTTTTTTCTGGCGACCCATTTTTTTTTAAATTACAAACCATCGCCACCCAATATAAAATGTAGTACAGTTCAAAAACATGCTTCTTGTTTTAAGTTTTTTTAAATGCTCTTGCCGAACAGGTAGGCGTGTGTTTGTGGGTAGCTATTGTTATCAAACAGTCAATCAATCAATCAATTCGTTAAGATGAGATAAAACTTTATTAATCCCCCAGGGGAGAAATGTGGGTGTTTCAGCAGCAAGAAGTAAGACAAAACTGAAAAACTGAAAATGTAGAGATAGATGCCAAAATAGTGCAAAAGTATTTCTGTAAAAATTTTATTTTAATATACATTTATTTGGCGTCCCAATTAAAACCTCCCAGTCTTTGGGTAATAATGGTTTAGAACATCTTTAGGTTGACAGATCGCACTCCAACAACATTGTTGTATGTCTTGCCAAGCCTGACTTTTCTTTTTTACTTACATTTATAATATCTACGGTTTTCTTGAGGCGAGCATATGTAAGAGAAACAATTTTCACAGGGACCACTAAAGTTATTTGATTCTGAGTATAATAATATACACAGTTTAAGCATCCGTCCAGCAGATGGCGATAAAGACTTTATCTTGTCGACTTCAAGGATTTATTATTATTGTTTATTGTAAATGCTTTTCATATTTTTATAAATCAATCAATAAAATAAAGAACACATCATTTGGCTTTTTTAAAATCTCTTTATGAATTATTACGTATTATAACGTATTATTTAACGTTAATTCAGAAATATTCTGCACACTACATCCTCCATCCACCAGGCGGCGGTGGAGAACAGTAAGAGGACGAACAGGAAGCACTTAGTGAGTGAATGGATGCTGCTGTTCAGAACAGCAACATTCATTTATCAGATTACCTTCTTTACACTGAAAATATATGACCAGACTCAATAGACCAAACCAAAACTCCGTTTAACGACAAGGTAAGAATTCGTCCCCTAGTTAAACTTATCGTAACTACTGATATATGTGATGCAGATATGAGCTGTTGTTGAAATGTCCTAATTAATAGTGTGTCAATCTTATTCATCCTGCATGGTGCAATGATTTGACCGACTGGACTAATGAGTCTAAACATTGCTGTGTAATCTTTATAATACTTTACTGTATTTATACTGGTATTTATTTTATTGTACCTCTGCTGTGACATCCTAGTTTCCCGCGTAGGATTGACAAACTACTACGTTCTCGCAAAATGTCCCTTCAGAGAATTGAAGCACCTTAAGTAACGTATTACTTTATTTTTGGTTTGTGTGTGTGTGTGTGTGTGTGTGTGTGTGTGTGTGTGTGTGTGTGTGTGTGTGTGTGTGTGTGTGTGTGTGTGCGTGTGTGCGTGTGTGTGTCTTCAACAGGTATATTGAAGATCATGGTTTAAGGTAGTGCAGGACTTTCTAAAGCCACTACCACTCAAGCAGAAGCATGTCGGACGAGGACGTGCCGCATGTGGTCGACATGACCACCAGTGAGAAGGTAGGCTGCTCTGGATCAACCAGTAACAACTGGTTCTTTAAGTGGATCAGGAGCAAATCCTGCTAGTTTTAAAAACATCCACTTTTATGCTTGTTATAGTTATGAATTTGTATGACTTCTACCCATTTCCGCTCTCGCTTTCGTATCGTATCGCTATCGTCATTTGTCAAACACCGCTATATTTTCTGTATTTGCACTTGTACCAACCATTTCCATAGTGAGCCAGCTTTAATATTTCTCTGTTTCCTCCTGCAGGTGGTGGAGCTGCTGAACCAGGCCGCTCTGATGGGGACGGAAGAGAAGCTGACGGTGCTCAAACAGGTGTGCTATTAACGTCTTCACTTCAATCTATCTCATCCTCCCTTCTGTTCATCTAAACCGCGGGTTCTGACATTCTTTCATCTTGGGACCCACAAGATAGAAGATGAAGATGACTCGTGTGACCGTTGGACCCAAAGTACCCTAGAATAAGTGATACCGTGGAACTCCTCGAACAGGATTGCACCCCAAGATTTTGTCTTGAGTCATAGGATAGTCTAGTCAGTGGCTAGCAGCATTGAACTCCTAGCCAAATGGTGCAGAGTTCAAACCCTGATGTCAAACCCCTAACCTGTAGGCATCCTTGCCCTAACCCCTACCTACTCCTCAATGTCATGTATCTGAAGTCATTTTGGAAAAAAACGAAGTGAGTAAATCGTAATGTCCTTAACATGGATTTTGTCTTTGTCAACAGGTCCAGGAGCTTATTATCAACAAGGATCCATCCCTACTTGATAATTTCTTGGACGTAAGTGTTTCTCTGACTGTGAGGGTCTCCCAAGTGAATGTTTAAACATGAAAGCTCATCAGAAATCGTGCCCTGCCTTGCCATGACTTGACGCTGAGCTGAATTGAAATTAAACTGTCAAATAATTTTGAGGGGTTGCCTTGCAGGAGATGATCGCATTCCAGTCGGACAAGTCCATGGAAGTGAGGAAGTTTGTCATTGGGTTCATCGAAGAGGCATGGTGGGTAATCAGGGAACCTCCATTCATTGCTCTGACTCTGCTTTGGACGCATTACATGGCAACATTGTATATCTCATATTTAACATAATTGGTAGACAATAGGAATAGGTCTGATACACGATTGTGCCATCTCATGCCACTATGTGGACTAGCTCTGGTGTATGATTGGTCAGTTTCAGTTGTTGTTTTGTCTTGTCAAGGACATTTTGTAATAGAGATTTTAGTCTCAAAATGCTCTCATGCTAAAATAAAGGTTAAAATATAATGGTGCAATGCTTCCTGATTTGGAAAAGCTCTGGTTAGTGATTGGTTAATTGTCTGCCACTATATTTTCTGATGTTGATAAGCTCTGGTTCGTGATTGGTCCATGTTGTTGTGGTTCCTCTCCAGTAAGCGTGACAACGAGCTGCTGCTGCGTCTGGTGGCCAACCTGAACATGCTGCTGCGGGACGAGAGCGTCAACGTGGTGAAGAAGGCTATCCTCACCCTCACACAGCTCTACAAGGTCACCCTGCAGGTACGGCACTAGCATGGGTCTCCCATGAGACGCATGCCTGAGTCATTGGCCCTCATTGGTCCTATGTACTCATTGGCTGGTACTACCACTGCCAGGGTTCGGAGTATTCATTCCCAGTTTCCCCCCCATGCTAGGAAATGTACGCACTCACAGTATTGTGAGTATCTACTTCTCTCCTTTTGTTCTTGAATCAAAGAACAGGTTGTGGTCCCCTGTCTTAGACGGTTAGTTCCTTCTTGACTCTACATCCTGTCTCCCCCTCTCTGTCCCAGTGGATGGTTCGCTCCAAGGCGGTGACAGAGATGCAAGAGGCATGCTGGGACATGCTCACGCAGATGAAGGGCGACGTCCTCGCCCTGTTGGACTCAGAGAATGATGGCGTGCGAACCCACGCCATCAAGTTCACAGAGTCACTCATCATCTCTCTGTCGCCGCGGACGTCTGACTCAGACGTCCCCAAGAGACAGGACGCAGACATCAGCCTGGACAAAATCCCCAAGGACCACTCCTACATCCGCTACGGTGAGCAGCTCACGTGGAGCCGCCTTGATGGCAAACAACCCGTGGGATGTTGGCAGGGGGGTCTTAGTGGCTTGGGGGTTTGACTCTCAGCTTAAAGGTAGTGGATTTGATCCCTCCCCAGTGTCTACAGGCTACCTATCAGCATTCTAGCGCAAGATGCCCCAACCCCTACCTGCTCCTTCATGTATAAGAATTGACTGTACAAATGGTAGTATAGGATTTTTAGCTATGGCCATGGAGCTTTAGATTACCCAAATAAACAATATATAACTTGAATAATATATTCATTTACAAAATGAATTATGTATTTTGTGAGTAATTTCTTATATTGTTTATGGCCTAATTGGTGACACAAGAATTTAAATGGCCAGGATGACCTTGTGCGAACTACTCATCGGTTCAATGAGACATGCTTACATTACTATGTTATACAGTATGTCTTTCTGATTCTGTGTGGTTTCCCCCAGTCATGCTGTGCGAGGAGGGGAAGTCAGCGCTGGAGCAGTTGCTGAAGTTCATGGTGCATCCAGCCATCTCCAGCATCAACCTGACCACGGCGCTAGGCTCCCTGGCCACGCTCGCCCGCCAGAGGCCCATGTTCATGTCCCAGGTGGTGCAGGCCTACGAGACCCTCCATGGTAAGATGGTCAACCACAGGGGTTCAGCTACGGTCAAATTATACCGCAAAACAACAACCACTAACCGTCGATATGGGAACACATGTCACACGACCAGTCACCCCCAACTGTCACTACGTGGACTCAGTCGCACCGTCTTTAAAGTATTTTATTTTGTTTGAGGAAAAGGATGCCAAACTATGTTTGAGAACAGCGGTAAAGCACGGTTTGGTTTTAAATGAATCATCTGTGCTTAACAAGGAGAACGACATTGACTCATTTGAAGAAGCCAAATTACAACCAAAACATGGTTGTAATGATATGTCACATCAAATAATCACCATTTGGATTAGGTCTGAAAGTGAGATCAAGCGTATGAAGGAAAAGGTATATTTTAAAGTTAAGCTGGAGTCCTAGGCATAACCTGAAATACAGGCATTGGTTCATTTCAGTTATTTCAGTTTTCACTTATCTTACAAACTTAAAAACTCCCAGTAATGCAACATCATGTTTTAACATTGTCACGCCCCACCCACCCCTCTCCTCAGCTAACCTGCCCCCTACGCTGGCCAAGTCCCAGGTGAGCAGCGTGCGTAAGAACCTGAAGATCCACCTGGTGGCGGTGCTCAAGCACCCCTGCAGCCTGGACTTCCAGGCCCAGATCGGCACCCTGCTGCTGGACCTGGGCATGCCCCAGAGCGAGATCAGCCGCGCCACGCCCGTCCCCCGGGAGCCCCGCAAGAGACCCCGCAACGAGCAGTACACCGAGGGCAAGAAGATCAAGATGGGTGAGTGTTGACGGAGAGGATGGTGTTCACGCATGGGCTCGAGGTGAGAGGCAGGGAGAGAACGAGTGATATGTAGGTTTGCATAAGTTCAAATATTTTTGGCCTTTATAGTCAGCAAAGCTGCAGAGGAAAGTTTGGTTGAAAGAGTGCGGAAATGACATGTCATTTTGGTTAACGCTGCAATACAGTGTTATAGTCTTCAAAATGGTCAAGCTGTTTGATTTTAGGATTGGTTTGATTAGTGGCTCGGCTGTGTGACTCCCTCCCAAAAGGTCCTTGGTTCAATCCAGCAGTCTACCTGTAGACGTCCTAGAGCAAGATGCCAAACCCCGGCCTGCTCCTTAGTGCACTCTAAGGCGCTCTGGATAGCTAATAGTACACGGCGATGGGACATTTGGACTTTGGCTCATCTTCCATGTGGTTGTCATGACAATAAGGTTGTCGTTCATGTGCGTGCGTGTTCAGAGCCTGCTCTGATGGAGGATGACGAGGAGAAGGAGGAGCCAGCAGCGATGTCGGTCTCCCAACCCTCCCCCGCGCCCGCCGCCCAGTCCGCCATCGACCTCACCGCCCACTTCCTCCACCCCCTGCTCAACGCTGAGAACGTCGCCAACCTGGTCAGACACTCTCACTCTGTCTGCAGAGTTAGGATGAGCACTTAGACAGTGACCATTACATTATTTACTTTAGTTAGTTGGCTAATCAATTTATATAGTTAGTTATCTTCAGCTACATTCTTTAGATAATTTTGTTATTTAGTGACTTTCCTCAACAGTTTTTTTTAGTTTCTCCAACAGTTTCCTTCATTAGATAGTTGGCTACTCTCTTGAAATATATTATATGTAACGGTTACTTTTAATGTTCGAGTAACGTTTTGTAAATGTATCCACTCTTTTAGACTTGATAAGTACTTTCTTTAACCGTTACAGTATGCTTCTTCAACCGTCCCCTTCCTCCAGTACACTTCCTCCTCATCTCACCTCTCCTCTGTTCCCATTGGCTAGGTGCTCATCAGCATGGTGTACCTGCCAGACGTCATGCCCGCCTCCTTCCAGGCCACCTACACACCTGTAGAGTCGGCCGGCACCGACGCCCAGATCAAACATCTGGCTCGGCTCATGGCCACGCAGATGACGGCGGCGGGCATCGGCCCAGGTAAGAGACTGCCCCCCTGTGTTAGCACCCTCTGGTGACAGGGGGTGGGAGGACTGCCCAGAGGGGTGACGGATGCAACGCTGTATGGATGAATGTTGAACAGTTTACATTGAAAGAAATCTGAATCCTCACACTTGTGTGATGATGTATTGCTATTTTAAAACTTGCGTATTGCTTATTTTAATAAACAAAATATTAGATCGGAGACTGGGTCTAAAGTGGGTCAGTATTCCCTCTCATTGTGAATCAAATCCGGATTCAAATGCATCCCTCCCAATCAATCCTACGTTCATGGATCGAACCCTGGTGAACCCTAAATGACCCGGTTGGAAGTGAAACGAATAACCACAGGGTTTCCGTAATGAACAGGATTAAACTAACAAACCTCTCCCCCCTCCCCCACAGGTCTGGAGAAGAGTCGTGCACGGGAGGGGGACTCCAAAGAGGGCCTGGGGGAGGACGAGCTGTCCCAGGAGATGCTGATCAAGAGGAAGCTGCCCATGGCCCACGGCCAGGCCATCTCCGTGGTGGGCACCCCCTACCAGGAGAAGCAGTCCGCCATCGAGGTGCCGCTCACCAAGAAGCTCCCGGAGCCCATCCTGCCCTCCACACAGCCCAAGTACGCCCCCTGGCTCCTCCTCAGTGCCCCTGTACAGTTGAACCTGATGCTAGTCCTGATGGCTCTCCTCTGTCCCGAGTCTTTCTTTCATTTTACTGGCTTTGTAGGGTTCTCAGGGTAGTTGTTGTTACTTATGTAAGGGATAATGTATAAAACGCCTGACATTATCGGGAGAATATGCACCCGACAGGGCGAACCGGACACCGACCCGTGTCCGGTACTCTGTGAACATACACCTGAACATGCACCTAACAATATATGTTTTGTATTAATGCATCGCCAATCTATAATGTGGAGGTGTCTTGCCTCGCCCTGAAGGGGCTTATTTTCGATAATGACTTGCGACATTCTATACATCATCCCGCTTATTACATGGCTACTTGCCAAAACGAAAAAATAACTTCATAAGGTGTTTTTTTACAATTACCATTCGTAGTGTTGACCAGCAGAGAAATTGTCCGCCAAAGACGTTGAAGTCGCTTAGCAACCGAATACGATGGGGTTGATAAATTACAAGGCAAAAAATCCACTTTCCTTGACAGCGGTCATTATATGCTTAGCAACGGTCAATTATCGAGAGAATTATTCACTGCCTGATGTCGGGAAGGCCCATGCAAGTGAACGGAGCGTTCCACAGCATTGAGAAGAGCCGTGTAATAAATATATATTATTATTTCTTGATTGTTTATGTTTTTCAACCTGATTCCCTTGGGTATATTTTAGCTTATTTAGGCATGCATAATATTAATATATTCATTACATTTAATTGGTGTGTAAAATTGGACTGAGAATATATTTCTCTCAATATATATATGTAGAGATATTATAGAGCATATTTTACGAGTAAATATCTGAGTAGAGTTTGAGTAGATAAGCGTTCGTCCTTAAGTTGGGTTAGGGGTGTTTTTGACTTATATTAAGTCTTATAGTCTACTCAACCATACAATTATAATAAACTCCTGAGCCTTGATTATAATTATTGTACTTTTTAACACAATATGTCACTCAAAACCGTCCGTCCCCGCCCTGAAAATAATGGACTGCAAAGTGTTTAGTTACATTCGTTGACCAATGAGAATTAGTTCGTACAAGTACATGAAGTCTGACCAACCGCCCAAAACCTGACTGGCTGCTTGCAGGTTGCCGGGCGCGACGGGCAAGAGGAAGGTGTTCCGGCTGGCGGATGTGGTGCAGCCCCTGCTGGAGGGCCAGATTGAGAAGCTCACGTCCGGGGCCGTCAAACGCATCCTCAACTCTGAGAAGAACATTGCCCAGAGCGGCATGACCCACGTGAGTAGGGGTCCACGCACTCCTCGTTTTGTCAGTGTCAACATGACAAATTGTCCTCATTGTATGCCTCGAAAGAAATCGAGGCATACAATCAATTAATCAATTCATCAATATCAATCCACACACAGTCTGTATTTTTTCATACGAGTGGTAGTCGGGTGTATCTAAATGAGTTGGCGCATAGAAAATAGAAATGTTCTTAATACAGCACAGGGGCTATAACGATGAAATAAACAAGTCAGATGAGAGGTTTCTAAAAGAGCTGATATGGTACTCAATATAGTCACTGTGATGTGTGGGCTGTTCGTTGAATGATGCGAGACCTGGTATTGTTGATTGCAGAGAGTTGTTATGGGTTGGGCTGTGTGGGAAAGGTTTGTCTAGTGGGGCTTAGTACCCTGCGTACACTGTTTCAGTCAAAGCCCAAAAATCTGTATTTTCTGCCTCACCTTGGTGGCTCAACGGTGTGAACCGCCTTTCCCTCTCCCCACACCAGATCCGGGTGAAGCTGCTGTCGAGGCTGGTGACCCAGTTCGATGGCACGATGAAGGAGGACGTGCTGGCCTTCATCCTGGAGGACATCCGCAGCCGCAGTGACCTGGCCTTCTCCCTGCTGTACCAGGAGTACAACGCCTACCTCAGCCAGTTGCCCGAGGGCCTGCTGGACGGCTACGACCACTGCCTCTACACCCTGCTGTCGGGCCTGCAGGAGAAGCCCGAGCAGAGGGACGGGTAAGGGGCCATGCTGAGGGGGATACCTGGGGGGGGGGGGGGTCCAAGCCTGTTGAATAGAGAGTGGTGTACATTTGTAAGTTTTAAGGTCAAAGCTTGGATCGGCATCTGCAATTAAAACTATATATCTACATCTATCTCTTGGAATAGAATCATTCATCTGATTATTATCTATCTATTATTATTTTCCCGTTAATAATCCCTCTCTGGTCTTCTGCTCTCTTCCAGTCTTTTCACAAAGCTGGTTCTGGAAGCACCCATCATTACAGAGTCAGCGCTGGAAGTGATCCGACGATACTGTGAGGACGAGGTGAGCTGGAGTCCAAATCAACACAACAGAACTGGTCCTGAGATCTGAACCATGCACTGACTTATTTCATATAACTACTTTTATATTGAAAGACATGATGCTACCTGCCATCCACTCTAGCTCTTTGTTTCGGAGTCTGCATGCACATATTGCATTACAATATCTGACCCAGAAGATTTATTTCGAAGGCTTTCAAAGTAGATTTTCCCGCATCATTCACATGCCATACCTCATGTGCACTGGGCTCCAGTCCCGGGTGTATCTGGGCATTAGCACGCTGAAGGAGCTCATCGTCAAGCGACCGTCGAGACAGTTCCAGTACCTCCACGTCCTGCTTGACCTCAGCTCCCACGAGAAGGAGAAGGTAAGCATGGCCCGCGCCCCGGACAGCCTCCTCCTGCTGGCTCCTGCAAGCATGTGCTCTGTTATCATCACCCGCTCAGCCATTGTGAGCATGCGTACTAGCTTTAGCACCATCCAATAATAACAACACTCCGGTTGGTTGGGCCCCGGAAATTTTTGATTTCATCCAATAGCATGCACATGCTCTAGTTCTTTGGCCAACTAATGAGTATTGGTGGATCTAGAATAACTTATAATAACTGTATCCATTATCCCAAGTTGGCCCATTTGGCTCCAGCTTGCTGTGGAGCACTACCATTCAAATATTTTGTTGGGTGATTTGAAGTTTTATTGTGACGGTGTCATTGGTTGTGTAGGTTCGCAGCATGGCCCTGCAGTTCATCAAGCGTATGTACGAGAAGGACCAGCTACGGGACTACATCGAGAAGTTTGCTCTGAACTACATGCAGCTGCTGGTCCACCCCAACCCCCCCTCTCTGCTCTTCGGAGCCGACAAAGACACAGGTTGGGACTGTTTTTGTGTTTGTTTCTGTCGGGCTCCAGAGATAATAAAATAATCAGTCACGTATGATGATTGTTGCTTTGAGATGAAGAGGTGAGGATGAACTGATTTATGTAATATTCTATTCCTGGAAAATATGAAATTCATGCAAGTGCCTCTGTACCAGACCCATTTTTGTAGCAGCTGTACACAAACCTAGATTCGCTCTTGCAACATTTTATGACAATAATAGTTCACTGCATTATAGATTGGCGGTGCATTAATACAAAAAATATATTGTTAGGTGCATGTTCAGGTGTATGCTTCAAGCCAATCTGAATCAAGTCCAGAACTATCCATTTTATAAAATACTGCAAACCCCCTTCAGGAGCTCCTACATTCGCATCCACCCCTCATGATGTTGATGTGTCGGGGTATTATATGTTTTGTTTTCCCCTCCCAGAGGTGGCGGCGCCGTGGACGGAGGAGACGGTGAGGCAGTGTCTGTTCCTCTACCTCTCCCTGCTGCCCCTCAACCACAGGCTGGTCCACGAGCTGGCCTCCGTCTACACCGAGGCCATCGCCGACATCAAGCGTAGCGTGCTGCGTGTCATCGAGCAGCCCGTGAGTCCACTGGTCCTCCCCGCTTCGTTTCCATCCTATGTCATCGACCCCGGTCCCCTTTCCAGCTGGTAGTTGACAGACACTTTAGCCCAAACAAATAGTTGAATTTGGCTACAAATAGGCTGTGGTCGTTGGGAACCAAACACGGTACCTTTCGGGCTGGGAGTTGAACCCCAGAGCCAGAAGAATACCATCACTATTAATGTAGTCCTTCCCTTTAGTACAAGCAACAATAGTATTTGACAACTACGGCTTCATATAGAAGGCCTTGCTGAGGAGGGGTTGCTGGAGTCGTCTGTGGTTCTTTGCCCTCCTTGTGTGTTTTCCTCACCTGCTCGTCTCCAACTCATCATCTACGTGGTGTTGCAGATCCGTGGCATGGGGATGAACTCCCCTGACCTCCTGCTGCTGGTGGAGACGTGTCCCAAAGGAGCGGAGACGCTGGTGACCCGCTGCCTCCACATCCTCACCGACAAAGGTGAAGAAGGCTCACAAACAAGCTCGCTGTTGGTGGCTGCTTAGGCATGTCAACCTGGGTTGACATCACCACAGTAACAACATAACATTTGAGGATACTTTTTACAGTATACCTATTCTTATTCTACATAAACCAATTTTTCATAAATACTTTCGAACTCTATTCATTAAATGTATTTATTTATTTATTGATGTATTCATCCAACTGTATTTGGTTTCAGACCAAAGCGCTAGGGTTAGTTTCAGATTGTAAAACCCTACTTTTTCCTCATGTTCTTATCATACACCTATTCTCAAAATATATGAGTCAAGTCCTTTTAAAAGCAAAGCTGTTCCAGAGAGTGACCCCTCCGCTATGTGTGCAGTGCCCCCGTCCCCAGAGCTGGTGGAGAGGGTGAGGGACCTGTACCACAAACGAGTGCCTGACGTCCGCTTCCTCATCCCCGTCATCAACGGCCTGGAGAAGGTGAGCTTCTGTCCTCCATAATGTTAACCTCATAACGTATTACGTGTTCATTAGTGTTGATTGATGTATTTTCTGTATTTTATCGTTTCGTATACTTTTTATTTTCTTTTTTTTAGTTCCCACTGTACTTGCTGCTGTGAGGCCCAACTTAACCCTCTGCTGTGTTTTTAATTGCCTTTTTTATATCTCATCTCTGCTCCTCTGTTGTTTTGGTTTCTTTGCTGTTCAGAAAGAAGTGATCCTGGCTCTCCCTAAGCTGATCAAACTGAACCCCATCGTGGTGAAGGAGGTGTTCAACCGGCTCCTGGGCACACAGCACAGTAAGATAGCATATTCATTTACTGCTTGCACAGTCATTTAGCCGACACATTTATCCCAAGCGACTTGCTTTGACCTTGTAGACGCATGTCATTCATTAGCAGGTGGGGGTGAGGCATCACACTCCAGGATGCCTACAGGTTAGGCTGCAGATACTGGGGTGCGAACCCAGTACCTTTTGACTGGGAGACAAACCTCCTAAGCCCGACTATACTTCACTTTATCTTTCCTGCACTGCATTTAGCCTGGCCGATGCTGGAATGTCTTTTCTACATTATTATTCTCACCGTACATTATCATTTTTCTTACAACTTTTCATGAATCAACAACGCAAGCATTGTTTTGGTTTGTCTTCCAGGTGAAGGCAGTTCATCGATGTCGCCCCTCACCCCAGGGGAGCTTCTCGTCTCTCTGCACAACATCGACTCCACCAAGTGTGACATGAAGTCCATCATCAAAGGTTAGACTGAAACCAACCCGTTACTACCGCACCTGACACCTTTCGTTGGTTTCCGTTTGATTCCCTATGAAAACCAAATCACGTTCCCCCATTGTTGATTTTTCTTATGCTTGATAGAGGTTGCATGCGAGTGCGATCACGATCATGTCTATATTAAATAAAACTAGATGATGATAAGATGGTACTTTATCTATCCCAGACGGGAAAATATGGGTGTGAGGCAGAAAGTACAGGACACTAGTATGATTTAATAAGATGCATTGAAAATATGAATACAACTCAAAAATATATACAGACATTTGATCTGCTTAAGGGGTTTCAAACCAGGGAGTCAGGAACACTGCAAGGCCAAATATACTTATAACGCAAACGTCTTAAAGTTTTTGTTCTCCGATGCGACGCAACAAATATCCGGAACATCCACAACATAAGAATGCCAAACTCTTCTGCGTGTCTCCTGGCTGGGACCATAAAGTGCCCCGACACTGATCCCTCCCCTCCCCTCCCAAGCCACCAACCTGTGCTATGGGGAGAAGAACGTGTACACGTCGGAGGTGCTGGCGGTGGTGATGCAGCAGCTGATGGAGCAGAACCCCCTGCCCATGTTGCTGATGCGGACCGTCATCCAGAGCCTCAGCATGTACCCCCGGCTGGGCGGCTTCGTCATGAACATCCTGTCACGCCTCATCGTCAAGCAGGTGGGCCCCGCCGAGAGCACCTCGAGGCTGGAATGGTTTAGAATTTTTTGAATTATTGATTCAAATAGTATTCTATCGAATAAAAGATTACAATATAAATATAATTTGAAAATGATAATGATATTAATAATACATAACAATTAGGGTGCATTATTTATGTTAACATTTATTATTAAAATAAAAACATATATTTTTAATTATTATGAGGGGCGTCGGAAATATGTGCCTCCCAATGTCTGTTGAGGATAGACGGGTAAAGCCAGAAGCCAAAAGGAAAGTCTTCCTGACGTGTGCCCTGGTTCCCCCAGGTGTGGAAGCACCCCAAGGTGTGGGAGGGCTTCGTGAAGTGCTGCCAGAGGACCAAGCCCCAATCGTTCTCCGTGCTGCTGCAGCTGCCCGCCACCCAGCTGACCAGCGTGTTCGACCGCTGCCCCGAGCTCAGGGACCCGCTGCTGCAGCACGTCCACTCCTTTACCCCCCACCAGGTACGCACATGCACATGCACTTACACACGGAAATACACACACACCTGATGAGCAAATTTCCATTCCCGATGGTAAAGCCGTGGTCATGGTGACAACTGACCATTTTCTATTTTTTGTTATTTGCTTTCTATCGTGCTTATCACTGCTACACACATTTCTGCTTTAAAATGGTTGGATGTAAATTAGCGATGGAATTTTTCTTGATTCAATTGGTCAAACATTTACCTTAAATGGAACAAAAGCCAATATGGATCAGCATAAGTGTACAGTTTAGCACAGCAGTATACCATCGTCCGGCTCCACTATAAAGGCGGTAGACTATACATTGCTCTCTGTACTGTGTGGTGTTGCTGACGGGTTCTGTCTCCTGCTCTGCAGCAAGCCCACATCGCCCCCTCGGTCATGGGCGTCCTGGAGGCCAGCGAGGAGCCTGAGGTCATGCCTGTGGACCCCCCTGCGGAGAGACGGGTAACCGTGGGGAACATTGCTTCTAATAGCTATACTCGGATAACGGTTATGTCTTTTGGTGACTGTGAAACCTAAAGACCCAATTAAGTTGCATGTTATTTATTATTGCCACGCTATGAATTCAAATAATTTTGTCTTATAACTTGAGCATGCAGAGGCAAGGGCAGCTTGCTCAAGGATGCCTACTTTTTGATGGGGAGCCAACACCCTAACCACTATTGGACCATCATACACAATCACAAACATACACTAACACACATACACGATCATCTAGGAGTTAAAACCCAACAGCGACTTGACGTCAATACATAAACCGATCATCAGGGAGGGGCTGGGGTTTAAGAACCTTGAGGTATCCCCAATTCTGACCCCTCGTTTCCTGTAGGTCGAAGGGGCCCCTGCTCAAGCTCCCCCATTAAAGGCAGAAGCTGCTGCTCCTCCTCCAGTGAAGGTGAAGGTGGTGGAAGACCGGCCCGTCGGGACCCACCTATCCCCTGTCCAGGCCCGCCTCCCCCCTGTCCAGTCCCACCTCCCCCCTGTCCAGACCCACCTCCCCCCTGTCCAGACCCACCTCCCCCCTGTCCAGACCCACCTCCCCCCTGTCCAGACCCACCTCCCCCCAGTCGAGTCCCATCCCCAGCCGATCCAACAGAAGCAGCCAGACCTCAGGACCAGCGAACCCGTGGAAGAACCCATGGACCAGGGAGGGCTGGACACGGGGGTCCAGGAGAAACCAGACCCTAGGGTGACCCAGGTAGGATCAAGGTTCACCTGTGAATACACTTCATTAGGCTAGCTGGCATATTTTCGATAGTGATAGCTTGTGTATAAGGACTCATTCTTTATGTATATCTTTTATATTTGGATTAATGTACATTCAGATCGTTTGTATTCTTATGACCGTCCTGTACTTACTTCTGTGTTGCCCACTTTTATCTTCTGGGATAAACAAAGTGCAATTTATATTACTGTTATCTATTTAGTCATTTAATCTGTGTCTTTGGGGATCAAACCCATACCTTTCGTCAGGGAGTCAAATGCCCTAGGTACTCCACTTTCCTGAACCCATTGTTTTAATATTTTCCAAGTAAAACAACGTCAGGCTTAAACCGGTTAGTTCCCCAAGGCTTTAGTGATGACGGCCATACCAAAAAAATAAACGAAATGAAAGTGTTAACACTATCAATATTATTCAGGACAGTTTTAACTCAAAGACACTACACCTCATTGTTTATTTGTATTGTTTGTAGGTTGAGGTGCAAAGGCCAGAGGAGTCCTCATCTCCTCCAGCAGAAACCACAGAAGAAGAACCAATGGAGACGGCTGATCCTGAACCGTCAGAGTTGAATGAACCAACCGACGATACCGATGCAGACCGCACAGAAGAGTCAAAGGATGGGAGCGGAGAAGAGGCTGAATAAATTGTCTAAAAAGGAAAACACTTAAGAGTTTGTTAGTTAAGGTTACTTTTGGATCATATTTAGTTGTTTTGTACGAAATTTAAAAACATGTTATTTTGATGAAAAAAATGTTTAGTTCATGTTTCGCTTTTTCCTTTCTTTCATTTTGAGAAGGCGAATAAAAATTTCAAACCGAAATTGTGTTTTATTAATATTTTACTGTCAGCACAGCTTGTTTCTACTGCTTGCAAATGTAAATAAATAAACGTGTGTGTTTGTATATATGTTTCGTATGTGTGTGTATAACCATTATATGAAGATGAACAATAATATTAATAATTGGTTATTACAATGTACTGTTATTTAACGTGAAAAATGTATCAATGGTGCAATTTTATTTTTGTATTAATATTCGGGGACTTTTATTGTGGAATGAACTGGTGTAGAAAACAACTTCCTAGTGTTTCCTCAAGGGCTGAAGTCCGCGTCTCAAACTTCCATGAAGCTATGAGACTAAAAACTCCGTCTGTGACAAGTCATTGAATAATCTAACAGGCACATTTGTGATTACCTCAAGTTGTGTGTCTTTGCCGTTAGTTAACCTGCCATAAGGTGTTGCGCAGGTCTTTCTGGTTCCTACCAACCGAGGACAGACAGGTCCAGTGCTACAATACATAGTCTACTGTCCAGGGTGTCTCCCAATGAAAGCCGTCATCCTTGCAGCTGGTTACGGGACGAGGCTCCAGAGGGATGTGGACAGCGACGGTACCGGTCGGTTCCAGCATCTCTCGGGGGTCGCCAAGCCCCTGCTCCCCGTGGGGCGGCGGGCTCTCATCTCCCACTGGGTGTCTGCCTTGACCCTCTCTGGATGTGTCGACGGCATTTATGTAGTCGTAAGTTGTAATTAACATTTTGACTTCTAACGCTGGAATCTCCCAACTAAAGATTTGGAAAGTCATGTAAAACGTTCTGTGTCAGACTTGATGCTAAACATTTTGACCAGCATGGCTGTTATATGGACGTCCTGTCCAGATGGCCATATGGCATTATGGCTTTTCGACCAACTCCAATTTGGCCGTATGTCTGTACCACAGTGTCATTTTAAAATGTTCATCATTGGTGACTTTTCCCCGCAGACCAATGCTGTTTACCACAAGGCATTTGAGGAGTGGGCTTCCCAGTTCTCACTGGTGAAAGTGCTCAGCGATCACACACGAAGCAATGAGGTAAACCATCAAGGTGTTTTTTAACCCATTTAAACGGCCCTGAACGGTCGTGGGGGCCAGGGTGCAAACTCTTAAAGCGGGCAGTTTTCAATGGTAGAAATGCCCCTTTATATACACCATTACCATTCATAGCTGCATTTTACAGAGAACATGTAACATTGTTTTCTCTATCCTAGAGAAAACTATGATCCCTTAAAGTGTTGTCAGATATAGGCCTGCAACTGTTCAGGATGATCTTTTAAGTAACTTAATTATCAGGATCGTCTTGGTGCCGTGGCCTGTCTGCAGCTTACTATAAAGCACTTCAAGATTGAAGACCACGTCATAGTTATTGGAGGGTACGTTTTTGCGGAACAGCAAACGGCAAATGATATTGTACGTAACAAAAACACATTCTTTACTTTCCCTCCAACTCTGTCTTAAACACCCTCATATTCTCCTATCCAATAGCGACACTCTTTTCCTTGAAGATTTCAGCCTGAAAAAAGTAGAAGGAACATTTTCTGAACTTCAGGTGCAGTGTGCGGACAACAGTCTGGTTCTTTCTTACCAGTGTAAAGAGGAAGGTGAGCTGTCCTTTCATACCTCACGGATAACACTAAAAGGTTTTAGACATCGTCTTCTCATTTGGGAACTATTGATTACTTTCAATGGACCACAGCAAAATGAACAGTGTGCCTGATCAGCATATGTATCCACAATCTTCTCTCTGTTTTGGTTGCTAATGCAGTGGTATTCCTTTATTTACGATTACATTTGTTTTTCCCAGACACCCACAAGTACGGTATTCTAGAAGTAGATGAGGACCTCCGAGTGTTGTGTATGAAGGAGAAACCCACTGCTGCTGAAACAGAGTCCAGGAGAGCAGTAAGTTCAGGGGTTTACATTAAGTATGTATCTACAGGCTAGCTTTGATTAGATAGAAAGATGTTTTTAACATGTTTTCATGCCTAAAAAGTTGGCTTGATAAGTTTGTTGATAGAATGATGATTAGGATTGATGGTATAGCAACCACATATTTACATGCATACTATAATGTCAAGTAAAAACATGAACATGTGCACACATTCCTTCTCTTTAGCGTTCTGATAATTATATTGAAGCCTTTTAAACAATCAGATTTTCATTTCCAACACCTTGCAGTGTCCGTGTTTCTACATGCTTTCTAAGAAATGTCTCCCCCTCCTGGACTACTTTCTGGAGTCTAAGAAGGCAAGTCACATCATCATTATCAATCCTTTATTCCTTAAATAAACTAGAATGTTCTTTTAATACCTACATTTCTGAACTCCTCTGTAGGATTTACCTATTCAAGACAGAGATGCCCCGGGAAACTTTGTGTCTTGGCTCATTCAAAGGTAGTTTCACTTCTTCCCCCCCCCCCCTTGTATTTGAACCAGCAGTAGGTTATATTTCCTGCAAATAGAGATTTCACCAGGTGTGAAGGTGCCCTTAGTCTAGCAAAAGTTTTCAAAATAGATTTAAATATATTCATGATAACTTAAACTATCCTTTCAGGAGCCCGGTCTACACCCACGAAATATCTGGACGTTTTGACGTTGGAAACCTGCCGTCCTACATCGAATGCGATCTATATTTCAAAAAAAAGCTGAAGAATGTTGAGTCGTACATGGTTTAAAGAAAGAAGTCTTTATTCTGCTGTGGGTTCGAACAGTCACACGACGACACGCATACCTCATTTGGACCTGAAATGTTATCTGAGCATAGTGAAGAATGCTTCAATAATAATCAATGTTGGTGTTATTTGTAAATATGATTTACATATATATTTGGAGGTTACTACAGTAGATTCTAATGCATGTCATTTTACAATGACAGAATTTTATCAGAATAAAAATAGAATCCCATGTATTGAAGAACAAATAGATGCTGAGATTGTCTTCTAAGGGCTGAGCAGTCGATTGCAGCGGTCAGAAGCCCTCTCGTGGCTGTCCTCCATCTTGGCGATGCGGGAGCCGAACTGCATTGCTCTCTTGGGGAGCAGGGCGGAGAGGCCCAGGCCAAGGGCCCTGGCCCCCTGCCTCAGGAGCAGCTTCTCCCCCACACCGCGGGGCAGAGACAGGTCCGCCTTCCTCCACACAGGCAGGGAGTTCAAGTAGTCCACAACGTCCTCATCCAAGTACGGGAACCTGCAGGTCCAAAATTGTGGATACAGACTAGTCAATACTAGAATAATAGGGAGTGTACATCAGAATGCATCATGGGATCATGATTAACCTTGAGGAGTTGATTTTTTTATGAAGGTGAATACAATTGATGTGTATTCACCTTCATCCTGTTCTCATCCTCCTCCCTGCCAGACGTCTATCTCAAACCCCAAATGGGCCTTCCCTTGTCTCACAGCCCAACAACAGTATTGACTCTGCAGTCTTTTGGAGTATCTAGACTAACTAGATACTTATAGAATAGAGACAGACCTTAAAAATGGCCACCATTTGAGAAGCTCCTCCATTCCCAAACTTATGGTAAGATTCTCCACCCCCACCCATCCTGAACACACCACTGTCAAGAAATGGATGTAATGGACCAAGTAATCCCGTACACCATGGCTACAGGACGGTTCATGGGATGACAAACATCAACAATGCATCAACATGTTCTTGACATTTTTGTTAGATATGTATATATATATAAAATCGTGAAAATATTCAGTTTGGAAAAGCTACACATCACCGATGCTTGTCACAATGGGAGGCACAAGCCAAAAAAAGGCGGATATAAAGCACGGCAAAACTGTTGATGGCAAAGCAGATCCAGAGACGACCACCACCCGTCTACTAAAACACATCCCGCATTTGTACTCGTCGAAAAGCCTCTGCAATGTACCCAAGCCTGGATTCTATGAAGAACCACACACACACACACCAAATGTTGGTAGTAGAGGAACATCCAGGACTACACCAAGAATAGCTAACCAAACAACCGCACCACCCACCTTTCAACATAACAGACAGACCTGAGCCATTCCAGACAGGTTTTACAGGCATGGAAAAATCCAGACCAACCCAATGATACCCCCCGACCTCATGGAAAGTACAAGCAGTCGTACACAGAAAGCGAGAAGACACAGCTGCATAAAAAGCGATAAAGAAAAAAGAAGACATGACACGGATTAATCTGATTAAGCAACAACTGGCTGTCCTGGGAGAAAAAGGAATTATAGCAAGTTGCTCAACCGATGATGCAAGCAGTGGTAGTTCATCAACAACAACCACAGATGTCACCTCAACAAAGGTCAACCAAAATATCTCCTTCAGCAACCGTACCCTGCCCAACAGGATCACATGCAAAATTGGAACCAACATCCTGGACAGAGGCCCAGATAAAGGGAGTGAACATTGCGTCTTGGCGCTATGGTCTAACGGAATGGAAAAATGAACCTTGATTTGAATCACTCCCTACAGGTACTTACAACAATCACTTGATTCCTGCCCGTTGTGTCAAGCGAGCATAAGAGAGACCTAACCATTGATAATACCATACCATAATACCATATATAACTAACCGAAGTCAACCCACCTGGCCTCCTTCCCGTGGTCCGCTATGATGCGGTCGTCCCGGCCCAGGTTCCTGGAGGAGATGCGGCCCAGCTCCATGCCCAGCTCCTGGACCAGCCCCTGGTGGCCGGAGGTCTGGAAGCGGACCCTGTGTCTGGAGTAGCCCGCCAGCTGCTCGTCTGCCCCGATGCCCGTCAGAAGGACCTGGAGGAGAGGGGAAAGGAACCAGAGATGAACAACAAGCTCCCGATCGGGTTCACTCCTGCAGGGTTTTCACTTCATAGGGTAGAAAAAGACACGGCAAGTCAGTTAGGGAATTTAACCTATGAACTTATGTCTTGAAAAAAATAAAGATGTCACAGAAAACTGGAAACTGTATTGAACCTTTGCCGGCGAAGAGAACGGCGTCCGGTCGCCGTCCTGCGTGACGAAGCCCTCCCCCCGCGCTGCGAACCACATGGCGCAGCCGATGCTGTCGTCCAGCACCGTGTCCAGCGGCTGCACCAGGTGACGCACGCGCTCCCGCCGCGTCCTCTGCAGCTCCTCCTGTGTCACGTTTACCTCCACAAAGTTCCACCTCCTCTCCGGGTTCAGAGCCTGCAGCTCCAGCAGCCCCGCCCGCCCCGTCAGTCTGTCCGGGACGTTGAACGGCGAGGAAATCTCGGAGACCTTAGGGACATTCGTCGAGTCCGTCGTCGGTTTGTTTTGGTCTGTTTCGGGTTTCTTCTTCTTCTTCTTCTTCTTTGTGGATTGTTGTTTCTGAGTCTTGGGCTCCTGCAGCTTGAAGGCCACGTTGAGCAGGTCGATGGGTTGGCCCGCGGGTACGTGCCGGTCCGCTAACGCCGCCAGGATTATGGAGTCGATCCCCCCGGAGAAGAGGACCGCCACGGAGGCGTCGTCTCTGATGTCGCCAGGCAAGGCCTGAACGCGCCGCCGCACCGCCTCACTGAGCACGGCGTTGAGATGGTCCACCTCGCCGGTCCTCTCCCTGGACGCCAGCACCTGCTCCAGATCCGTCACCGCAACACGGGAAGCCGGAGACGACGGAAGTACTCCCACCTCGACCTCGGGAAGCAGCATGTTGAGTGGGGACACGGGCGATGGAAGGACCAGGCCCCACTGGTTCATCGTTGCCACGCAGTTGCTAGGGACGTTTTCGGGGGACGGCAGCCCGCCCCCTCCCGTAGCCCAGGGATAAACCTCCAGCGTCACACCGCCCGTCCCGCCAATACGTCCCGCCTTCAGGTCGATCCGGTAAACCCCCGCCGCGGGAACCTCTAGCCAGGGGTCCGCACCGGTCGGAGAGCAGTCGCCCCCCACCGACGTCAGGGTCATGGCCTCGGCCTCCGCGTCAAACTGCCACAGCAAGCTCCGCCTCCCGAAGAAGTCCCTGCCAAACCAAAGGCAGTGTTGGGCCTGCTGGTAGTAGGCAAATGCCCAGGGCCCCCGCACTCGTGAGACCACTGAGAGAAGCTCGGCAGGGGTATCGCACGAGGAGAGCTGACGCGCCATCACATGAGTGTCGTTCTCCTCCGGCGCCACTGCGATACCGCTGAAGATCTCCCCGTTCCACAGGAGTACGTTCCCAGCGGCGTCTCGCTCCGGCTGAGGGGTGAGGGCGCCCCGCATGTGGAGCACGTGTGCGGAGAACAGACATCGATAGAAGGGGTGTCCGTGGGTTACAGTCAGGTCCTTGGTTGAGTCAGGCCCTCGCCTGCTCAGGTTTTGGTGAAGCCGTTGGTCGATGGGAGACTCAACGGGGGAGAAGCTCAGCAGACAGAAGATGCCACACATGGTCCAGGTGAAGGTTTGATAGGGCTTACATATCTTGCAGTTCCTTTTTCAAGATGTCCAATTCCTCTGTAAGGGCAGAGAGATTAATATATGGTTTAACGACTTAGAAATACCTACGTCTAAAAAAACATGGCTACTTGGACACATACATTTTATATAAATCCAATCCAAATCATTTTCACTAGTGTCCTTATTGATTTAGATTAATCATGCAGTTTGTTATAAGTAAGAAACCCCACAGACTCATTTCAACCAACATTTGAAACCTTAAATTTTACAAACTTTTATTTGTTCCAAGCATCTGTCCTTTGTCAGCCAGGAAGAAAATGTTGCTGTTGCGTTGTTGCACGTAGACTTTCTGGAAAGATTGCAGATTGCAGTTTTTAAAACATCAATCAAGCTATGCATACAATTCATCAAATTCAAGTTTAATACCCTGACAGTTATAACCTCACTAAGAGGTAATTTTGTGACCACTTGCTCTACCAAAAACAATGAATTATAAAATATCCACTTACCCTATTTTTCTTCAGATTTGAGAGCTCATCTACGACAATCTTCTGCTCCTTTATCTGCAGATAACGTTCAATAGTAAAGACTTTAAACTATACTGGCTTAAATTAGCTCAAGCGTTGCTCTGTAATTGAGTAGTATGTTCACATTCAGCATTCGATTGACAAGATATGGGTTATTAGGGTATATTTAGGATGTTTTACCTTCTTGTTGAGTTCCTCTTTGATCGCATAATGTGCTTCAGAAATCTCCTCGTCCACTTGACTGTTTGAAGTCATTTTTTTTTGGTGAACGTAATCCAACCCTTTAGCAGAATTGTATAATTATGAAGTTAGACAGCCATTGCTGTGTAAGCAAGTAAACACATGTTAGACAACGAGTGTATTTCCGGAAGGCCGTAGGACAGAGGTTGTCCGGTGGACTCTGTTTGCTGCCCTCTTCTGGTCGAGTTAAATATCAAATTGGATCTTGAGATTGTATACAAAAATGTAACGAAATAGTAATGAATAATAATGATGATAATAATAATGGCATTTCTCTATATAGAATATTTCTTAGTACATTTCAAACAAACTGCTTAATAATCATTTAGGACCCAAAGTCTGACAATCTCTGTGGTATGCTAAGGGACTCGCTATGATCTAAATAAATATGTTAATCATTAATGCTTTACTCTGGTTTATTTACAATCAAATCATTGCTTGGTCCAGTGCTCCGTGACATCCTACACATTAGACCAAACAAAGATTTCACTGACTTTGGACCAGTCCTGTGTGGTATATTGTGAGATGAACAAACACACAAGCACTTGGTCAACAGTGGTACTTTATTATTGATTTGAAACAGCTGTTTACACTTATCTCCAGGAAATGAGGACTGTCTTTTCGTGACAGGCCTTACCATGTTGTCAATGCTAGACGATGACCGTTTGTGTTTATCATTTCTTTGTCTGGCAGAGAAAAGCTCTCTCAGCCGCACATCAAGGTCTTCCAACCACACGAACAATATGGCCGCACTCGCTGTTACGTTCAGGTAACCACCAAGATGGTTATTATTATCAGTGTTTCCTTCTCTCTGTGGCTGCGGAGGTTACAACCGGTTGTTTGGACTGTAACCAACCGATATTGTCTGTTTTTGGCATGACATGTCAATTTACCATTTAAAGCCTTTAGAATATTCAGCTTGTGCTCATTCGGACTCCATGACACCATTAAATACCAGACAGCATCCAGCCTCCAATAATTAACCTGAATCAAGACATGCTCATATTGACCCAGCTGCACTATCGGGGTCATCGGCACTTTTGAGCACGATGAAAACATCCCTACCTAACCTTTAACTCTATCGCAACAGTAAGTAAACCCTCAACACTCCAGACACACACACACACACACACACACACACACACACACACACACACACACACACACACACACACACACACACACACACACACACACACACACACACACACACACATACATACATACATACATACATACATACATACATACACACACACAAAAAACATGACCAGTATGTCTTTTTCATAAAAGACTCACGGTAAGGAACCAGAATCAGGTCCATTCTTGTGTATACCACGGCTTACATCCAGACCTCCACCTTACCAATCCCTTCACTGATTCGCAGTTGGGTTATTTAAGACCACACACACACACACACACACACACACACACACACACACACACACACACACACACACGTCATCATGGTATTTCGGTTCTGAGGAGTGTAAATTTAGCCTGCCGTAAGCAGCCCTTGTTGTTATGTTGTCGGGACCTGAATGGGAAGCTATGTGCAGCAAAGAAATACCCGAGCCGGGTCACATGACTGCCAAGGATGACACAGCAGTTGATCGTAGGGAACCGCTAATGACACACTTACCCACTAATAGGGTGGCAGGTAATCTGTTTTTACCTGCTCAATGGACCCAAGGGGCCTTAATAGGAACCCAGCAGGTTTACCAAATCGTCCAATAGAGCTCAATGTGTGACAAGATAAGGCTATTGTTATCATGTGGCTGAAATATTCCACAAACCATCTCTGTTTTAGGTTGGGATCCATAATCCCTTTTCATGGTTTTTAATAACATGGATTATTTTCTTACTATGGTATTTTTATGTTATTTGTTGGTCAGCAACCATTGTCGCTTCTCACCACATAGAGATCTGTGAGTTGGAAACAGAACAAATAATAAAAAGAATACTTAATCAATGTGACCGCATACTTACTAACGCATTCAGACAGTTTAGGATACATTAAAATTAAGTAATTTGTGAAAACAATAGATGACACTGACGGTTAGTGATTTTGAATCAAGGAATGTTAAACTGTATGTTCAAAGACCTTTTTGATGTTATTCTTTTTCATTTTTTCTTGATCAAATTCGTCAACATGTGTTCCCAGGCATTGTAAATATTTGGATTCCTCTGGTTTAGGTTCAAGTGAGTAAAGCAAATGTTTGTCTGTTTGTTTTGAATCTCTTAATATCTGAGCCAACCACACCTAAGCCTTTAAAAGTGGCCAGCCTATAGATGAAACAGTACACACATTTTCATGGAACATGGATAACGTGATGTTGTATCCTTTATTATGATTCTGGTCCTGGTATGTCCACAATCTCAACAGATTCTGAATGTTTAAACACTGTATGTTTGGGAAGGTTTGGCCTGTTCATGTGGTTTCACATTTCCCTAGCTAATACAAAGGGTTATTGTTAATGAATGGCTTCTTCAGGATTCAAACCAAATTAAGCCAAATTAGGTAATGGTAGTCTCAATTCCAACACACAGTGGTTGTGGGTCTGTGTCTCCGTGTTAAGGAGGAGGATTGGGTTTAACTGGCGCCACTTGGTTTGGCTTCTTCAAAGAATCAAATTAAATACCTATAAATGTATTGCTTTTGTTCCTGCCACAGCTTAGTTAAACCCCATGAGAACAGCAACAACTATAATTATATAATAAATAATAAATGAAAGCATCGCCACTTACTAATTATGCACAACGTGATATCAAAACAATATTCATGTTTATCATTGTCATCACGTTTCATTTTATAGCTCTAGTTAGGTGGGTTAGGTTGAGTGGTCTATGGGAAGCTCTTTCTCATGAAACCAGATTCGGATTCCACCCAGTCCCGCTGTGCTCTCCTCCCTCCAACCAAACCAAACACATATCATCCACAGATGCATGAACCAATGCTTTTGTTATTATCTTTCATCAATGCAGTCTCCAAAGAGGGTGAAGAGATACCATGTTAACAGCTAGCATTCACCAAAAACGTACCAAAAAGTGTGATTTGTTGTAGGCTGCATGGCTTCCAACTGAGGTTGAACGCAGAGCCAAAAGGGCAGAGGTGGTTGCTGTATTCTGGTGGTCACGTTGAGATAAAGAAACGGTCAAGTTGGGAGTTTTTATTTTAGGCATTGCTGCGTGGTTAATAGTCAACCCTTCTGTAAACTGTGTACTTCTGTATCACTTCTGTATTCAATTATTTCTACAAAACAATGCATAACCACAATAAATATATCCTCTTAGACACAGACATTAACACAATCATGTTGAGCACCACAGCCAGCTTGCATGTGTGTGTGTGTGTGTGTGTGTCTGTGCGCGCGCGCGTGTGTGTGTTTTATAGCTTGCGCGCGCTTTTGGGTTTAGACCTACTGCTGGTTCAAGTTCGAGTTTGAGTCTTTTTTTACCCACTAGGCATTCATATGGAGATAATTCGAACCTCTTAGTGCATTAGCCTACGACATAATTGAGTTTCGAAACAAAAGAATAGTGTATAACACTGTAATATCGGAACCCATTCTCTATTCTACAACAATGGGCGCTTTGCATGGGATTTCTTGTTCGGCATTCTTTGATTCAAGGGTCCGACAGTGGGAGGGCCCACTCCGTGTTGCGACTCAGTGATTGTTAATTTTTTTGTTATGAACAGAATGATAAATAGTCGTCACGAATCACGTGACTTTGACGTCACTCCCTGCACCGTATAAGCGGGGTGGAGGTAAATAGAGGCTGTAGTGGCAGCGAGAGCTTCAACTGAAGAGCTGAGGAGTACCTTCAATCGCCTTTGTGTTTAATTTTTAGCAAGCCTCCACGGCTGAAATATTTCTTTCCAACTTCAGCTACAGTGTTGGCTAAGTTTGGAGGGGCGAATAGGATTTAGGATAGGATAGGATCTGTGGATTTGTTTCTCTTGACATCTCTTTGCAGGGAGAATACCCATCGCGTCGAAATCACCAGCCGCATTGACAAAAGGGAAGAAATAATAATAACATCGTAGTGACCTAAACATCAGTGGACGATATAACAATGGATAACGCTGCTCCAAAGAAAACATGCTGTGGTAGGTGTCATTGCTTTCTCCAGTTGCATGCAATGTCTTTCTCTGTTGCTGCTTTGCATCCTGCACAAACCTGGACGGCCAGCAGTCCGCTGTAATGAACATATATCTATATATTTTTAACTGAATTTTGTATTTTTCTTTTATGAATTATTTCAGAATCTGTTCGGGACTTTTTCACATCTGCAAAGTTCCTTATTTACATGGGACATGCACTGTCAACATGGGTAAGATATGTATTATTTGTATTATTCGTCATTTAAAGGATTCCTTATGAAAATCGGTCATTGTCATTTAAAAATGACTTATGTCTCATAAATGTCAACCTAGGACAGAGTGACATGACCATTGTTTTTCTCGTGATTTCACTCTGATAATACTTGGCTGCACTTATGGTCACTATCACCCAGAAATAGCAACTGGTGTCAAGTTAAAAACATTATACAATAACAATGCTTAACATATGCCTATGGTCATTCTTCCACAACCACAAAAGCAACCCCACACACAATAAACTGGATATTCACAGAAAATGCTAATTTAATGATTACAAATAAATATGTGCCTTATTCATAAAGATAGATCTTGCCTGTATTTCACTATCCTGTTTAATCTCAGACAGGACACTCATGTTCATGGATTCGATTTTTTTTTTCATATCGTAATAGGAAAATATTTATTGTCTATCACCATTATGAATACAAGTCAATTAGAATTTATTCTCCAGGGTGACAGAATGTGGAACTTCGCCGTTGCGGTGTTCCTGGTGGAGCTGTACGGCAACAGCCTGCTGCTCACAGCCGTGTACGGGCTGGTGGTGGCCGGCTCAGTGCTACTCCTGGGGGCCCTCATAGGGGACTGGGTGGACAGGAACCCCAGACTCAAAGGTAGGATCATTTACAGGCTAGGTGTGAGTCTGTCAGGATAAAGATTGGAAAATAATGAATAGATGGAATTAATGGTTATGTAGAAAATAACGAGTTACCGTTACTCTGCTTAATTCTTTCATTCCGATTATTAAAAAATGAAGTTGCATTTTAATGAATGTTATTATCATATATATATATATATATATATATATATATATATATATATATATATATATTATTGAATTATAGTGCCTGATACTATAATATATCTCTTAATAATATGTAATAACAGAGTAGCACATCTTCAAACAGCTTGGCTATTAGGCCTACTTGGGTTACTGTTGTGGCCCTTACATTTCCCCGCATTTCTAACCCCATAGTGGCACAGACTTCACTGCTGGTCCAGAACTCCTGTGTTATCTTATGTGGCATCGTCCTAATGGTCGTTTTCCAGTATAAAGACCAGCTTGCCAGTATGTACAACGGTTGGCTTCTGGTAAGACAATATCCTTCTCCCCCTCAATCGATATATTGGCTAATCTAGGAGTGAATGTGCAGCGGAGGCATTTACGTTCCGCTATACCTTTATGATACTCTGACCCTCAGGTTGAATCTTGGTATGATGACTCGCTGATAGGAACGTGGTCATGTGAATGGGCCTTTATGGCTCTGATTTGGCGTTCAGTGACATGTTCAGCTGTATGTCAAGAGAAAGTCTCTCTCTGTCTGTCTGTCTTCTTGTCTGTCCGTCTGTCTGTCTTCTTGTCTGTCCGTCTGTCTGTCTGTTTGTCTGTCTGTCTGTCTGTCTGTCTGTCTGCCTGTCTGTCTGTCTGCCTCTCTTTTCTCTTCTGTCTCTCTCTGTCTCTGTCTCTGTCTCTGTCTCTGTCTCTGAAAGTGACAGAGACAGAGTGTGCAGAAGTGCAGAAGTAAGGGGCAAAGTCGATGGTGACGTTAACTAACTAAACTAAATTAACTTAACTGGCATGCGGTGTTATAATAGTTTTTAGGATCAAAATTGAATTGTTTTATTTAGTTTATGGAATAAAGAGATTTGGCTCATTGCCTTTACGCTTGTCAAACTTGACTTGTTTGTGAGATTTTACAAGTAAAGGGAGAATTGGATAGTTCGCTTTTTGTTGGTCTTGTCAGACTAGTTTCTCATTAGACAGGACGGATCTTGTCCAAGAGCAGGGGCCGAGGGTGAGAGAGAAACACAGAGAGAGACAGAGGGAGAGAGAGACATGATCAAGATGCAGCTCAATCTGCTAGGATTCAGCGTTTTAATGGCAGGGAAAATAAAGTATTCCATCAGAAATCACAATGACACGACTTTGTGTTGTAATAACACCCTGGGTGCGCTTTTTGATGGTGTGGGCCGTGCTCACTATCCCATGATGACCTGGACCGAGGGAGGGAGAGAGGCAGTGGAGGAAGCAAAGCCTGCCATTTTGAATATTTGTGGAGGTGGAGGGAGAGAGGGAGGGAGAGGAAGGGAGGGAGGGGTGAAATAGGAGACAGAGTGAACAAGTGTCTTGTTCACGGCTGTGTAGTCAGCACGTTTATCTAGAACCGGTCACATGAGCAAGGGAGACAGAGAAAGAGTTTTTCTTTTGTATGTTAAAGTTCATCTTTCCTACACTTAATTGTATATTTGTTTGCAATTCCTTTAAATATATGCCCATTTTTTGTTTATATTTCACACTTAAGTTGACAATGTACACTTATGTTTCTCATGTGAATCATGCTCCTTTGAATTATGTAGAATTTAAATAGAGAGAGAGAGAGAGAACAACAGCCAGAGAGAGAAAAATAGAGAGTGAGAGAGAGAGAGAGAGAGAGAGAGACACACACAAACAGGGAGAGAGAGAGAGAGAGAGAGAGAGGGACACATGTACACCATGTTGGGGCACGTTGGGTCGAAATTGTTTCCATGCCGACCACCAACATAGCCCCTCTTCTCTTTACAGTAGAGAACAACGGGAGGGACGAGGTAGTGGGACCATGCTGTCCTGTGCTTGTTGGCCATTGTAGAGGTGGCCGTTTCCAGACAAATATGATAAGAGATTAGGCCATCCAGTTATTCGCCCTACCGGGTTGACAGTCACATGCTTGGTATTAGACCAGAATTCTGCCAGTTCCATAATGTGTTCTCTATTTGAAGAGATTTTCTTTATCCCACCAAGGAAATTTTCTCTCCATCTCATATTAGCATTACTTTATTAATTTATTATACATTTTTCTTTTCAGAAACATACTAAAGCATTGTTTGATGAGTTGAAAGTTACAATAACAATGGGCCATCGGCGTTGTATCCATAAATGTAATTTTAATCTGAATTAAATATTTATATATTGAACAAATATATGAACAAAAATAATAAGTGAAGGAAAATAAAAATGATTTTCTAATTCCTCATTCTCAGACTGCCTGCTACATCATGGTGATCTCCATCGCTAACATCGCTAACCTTGCTAGCACAGCTACAGCCATCACCATCCAGAGGGACTGGGTGGTAGTGGTGGCTGGGCAGGACAGCAGCACGCTAGCCGGTGAGTAGCACATACAACCACACACACACAAAACATGATCCATGATCTGCACGACTCCCCATGACCATCATTAGTGAGAGCACATGTGCGATGGAAATTTGAACTTTGAACCCATTCGTTAGCTGAGTCACTGTCGATTTTGCCCATATGTTTACGACCCTTGCCGTCACGTTGGTCAACGACAATGTGTTCCAGGCATTATGGAATGTTAATGAGTTTGATACTTCTGTGACTGTAATTCTGTAATTCACAGGTTGTTAGGGTCAGCCACCACAATTTACATTTTCTTATCTGCTCCACTGAACTCGATCAACTTGCTTTGTGTTTTACAACCTGCTGTGATAGGTTCATAATCAAATGTACCAATACAGAAAACCTTAATAACCAGTTGAAGGAATCGCAGTAACGTATTTAGAAATTGACCTCATTAGTCCGGAACAAGGGCATAGGAACTGGGGGGGACGGAGGGGACGTGTCCCCTCCAATATTGGAGACAGGCACATTTGTCCCACCTAAAAATTATACCAGGGGGAGAAAAATATTTTATTTTAGTTTGAAAGCGCAACACAGCGTCTTGTCACCGCTTCTTATTCTAAAAAACTGGATGATTGAGCGTGCAATTAAAGAATTGATTTGATATTAATCAGTTCATTACTGCCATTCAAAATGTTTTTTCCTTTACATTTTCAAATGTATCTTTTTAGTAGAATAAAATATATTTGTGAATTTTTTCAGTGTAGTTAATTTATTACATATTTCTGTTCAAACCATTAACGGATCTGTCAGGTTTCCGATATGTGTCCCCCCCAATGTTAAACTCATTCCTACGCCCCTGGTCCGGAACCAAGGTTTTCCGGGATTTCTTTTTGACGGAGAGGTCTATTTGAGAGTCTCCATTGATATCATTCCCCCCTTACCTAAATCCATATTGAACCCTTCCCCTAACTCAAACATTCACTAATGTTCATTTGGCAGATGCTTTTATCCAAAGCAATCAAAGCATACACCCAAAAAACGGAGTGAACTTCGAACCAAGCTCTAAAATCTATTTTCTCCTACGGTCTGAAAAGACATGAACGCCACGGTGCGGATCATCGATCAGCTCACCAACATCCTGGCCCCCATGCTGGTGGGCCAGGTCATGGCGTTTGGCTCTCACTTCATCGGCTGCGGGTTCATCTCCGGCTGGAACCTGTGCTCCATGTGTCTGGAGTACGCCCTGCTCTGGAAGGTATACCAGAAGACCCCGGCACTGGCAGTGAAGGGAGGACAGAAGGAGCAAGAACAGGAGCTCAAGCAGCTCAGCTCACCCAGAGGTAACCAGGACGCCTTTATTTACTTATGCTCACCACAAAGCTCCTTGCTTCGATTCATCTCAATGTTTTTAATAAAATAATATAAAATTACTTAGGATTACTTAGGAAGTGTTATGGTTACAGAGACATACATAGCCTTAAAAGGCTAATGATAGTTACGCATGATTACCTTCATATTCAATACATGTACTCCTCGTGAAGTTAATCAACGTTGGAGGTTGTTCCGGTTACGTGCCTGAGGAGTCTAGACTGAAACCTAATCTATTCTTTAACTTACCACCTACTGCTATACCCTTTTTACCCAAAACAGCTTGCAGTGAATATAGACATTGGTGTTAAAAATCAGCGACTTTTGGGCGGGGAGTCAAACCCCTTAACAAACCACAAACTGTCCCTGCTAACCCCCCCCCCCCCCCCCCCCACACACACACACACACCTTCGTCTCCCCACCGGTTAGAAATGGAGAACGGCCTGACTCCCGAAGAGTCCTCCCAGCCCCTGATGACGGACGGGGTGGTGGTGGTGGCCAGACCCTCCCCCTCCACCAAGGACACCAGCTGCTGCTACCAGGTGACGGAGCCCCTGCGCACGCTGAAGGCCGGCTGGGTGTCCTACTACAACCAGAACATCTTCTTCGCCGGCATGTCCCTGTCCTTCCTGTACATGACGGTGCTCGGCTTCGACTGCATCACCACGGGCTACGCCTACACGCAGGGCCTCAATGGCTCGGTGCTCAGCCTGCTCATGGGCGCCTCGGCCATCGCGGGCATCTGCGGCACCGTGGCCTTCACCTGGGTGCGCAAGAAGTGCGGCCTGATCCGCACCGGCTTCATTTCGGGCGTGGCCCAGCTGTCCTGCCTCATGCTGTGCGTGGCGTCCGTCTTCGCGCCCGGCAGCCCCCTGGACCTGACCGTCTCGCCCTTCCTGGACCTGTACAGCCACCTGGTGGGCGACCGGGGGGCCCTGCCCGAGGTGGACGACAGCCTCGTGCAGGGCATGACCGGGGTCATCCTGTCCAGGAACGCCACCATGGTGCCGCCGATGGAGGAGCTGCCGCCGCTGCAGTCCTACATGTCTGTCGGCCTGTTGTTCGCCGGGGTCATCGCCGCGCGACTTGGTGAGTTACGCGGTGGATCGGAGTTGAGTTGTTAGGGTTTAAGATTTTATTTATGCGCTTGAGATAACTGACTGGTTTATGGTTTCAGTTGTTGAGCAGACACCTTTTAACCAAAAGAGATTTGCAGTGAATTCAAAATAAATGTTGTTAATGAGAAGGTAGGGGTAAGGGCATTTTGCCCAAGAATTCCTGGAAATGGGGATCAAATCCAGTAACCCTTGTGACTTGGCGATAATACCCTTGCAAATGACCTATCTGCACCTTGCCCTTAATTGCATGCAAAAGTCGAAAGCATGACAAAAACATTTATTGTCTTCTGCAAATGTTTGGTATTTATGATTTCCTAAAACTGGCTCAGCATTAACAAAACAGGATGTCCTTACACCTTTACACCCCTTACAACACTGGGTAGAAGGCCATCTCTGCATGTCATTGCAATATCTGCAATCTTTGACACCAATCATTACAGTCTTAATGACTACAGTAGCTGCAATTCATTGTTTATGCAGCTCTTAAAACTACCTGCACCACAAAATGTGGTTGGTCTTCTTGTCACTTTAACTGGGACAAGGAGACCAACCAGTAACCTCCAAGCCATGCCATACTCATTGTGCAATTTTCCCATCTCAATATTTCATGTTTCACTTTAACATGCAATATCAGAGCATTTGAGCCGGGTAATAGTTACGTTACATATATTTGATATTTTATGTCTATTTTTGTGAAAATATGCATATGAATCTAATTTGTCAATATTTAACATTACAACCCAAACTCTAAAAAAAAAAAATTATTCTTCCTTTTTTGAGACAGTAACATTTCCCTTAGGATGCATGAAGTAATCTCCCTCTCTCTCTTCCCCTTCCAGGCCTTTGGTCGTTCGACCTTACCGTGACACAGCTCATCCAAGAGAGCGTGGCAGAGTCGGAGCGCGGGGTGATTAACGGCGTCCAGAACTCCATGAACTACCTCCTGGACCTCCTGCACTTCATCATGGTGATCCTGGCACCCAACCCCGAAGCCTTTGGCGTGCTCGTCCTCATCTCTGTGTCCTTCGTGGCCATGGGCCACGCCATGTACTTCAGGTTTGCCTTCAAGAGCCTGGGCACTCGCATCTTCCTCTGCTGCTCACCGGAGCAGAAAGCCATTGAGGCGACAGTAGAAAGCCCCTCACTTCCCACCACCGTCTAACGCCTATTGAAGGCCCTCGTCCCTGGGTACATAGCTCATGATAGCCTTATAGCTTAATCTGTCCTTTCTTTATATACACACCAGACTAACATTTGCTTGTATTGGGCTGCTACTGCCACCCCAGATTTAACATTAGCTGGGCAATTGATTTAGCGTTAACTCTTGGAAGTACTTTCATAGAATCCCGTGCTTATAGAAACTAACCAAAAAAGTGTGAATTAGTCAGGGTTTTAGATTCTGCTAGTTTGGCTTGCGACTCTGATGATTATGTTTAAGCTAATGCTTCCAATGCAAGGACCTTTCAGCAACATGCGTGTGACCCTGATATGGGCTCCCACCCATAGTTAGAGAACAGATCTGGACCCAGACCTTTCTCTAAGGTGCTGAGAGAGACACAGGATAAACTAACCTTAGAGGCTAGGCCGGTCTGTCTTCCCAGGCTAGCTTTGTTGGCTGAATGTAGAGCAGTTTGGGATAACCACAGGCCAGCAATAGTTCACAAAAATGATAGAATAGTGATAGTGACTTCAATGGTGCTAAAGCTATTTATTTCTGTGAGCTTACTCTGGGATAGCACAGTCCCAGGTCTCCATAACCGAGAGCAAAAAAACAAGGGGCTTTTTATCTAGGGTGACGCTGCTAACTTAGCCACACAATAAACTGGGGGCTAGAGTGTTTATGAAGCATTTTATTGAGGGTTATGCAAAATATTTATTCTGTAAATGCAAACTGCAGGTTTTTGTTGATGTGTCGTCAGTATTGTACTCTTGCAGGTAGCGGCCATGTGCCATGGCAAGAGTTTCTATGCATCCATTTCTAGCAGAGCTCTCAATAACCAAAGTGGAAGTCCTTATATGGCATATATGGAAGTGAGGGAAGTCCGTCAGTCCGTCTAAAACATTCCAAATACGTGTATTTTCACTATGTAGTTTTTCTAATTCTCTGATAGGCTCATTCCGTCCCCTAGATATATTCCTTGACTTCTTCTTGAGATTGTACTTAATTGTTCGATGTAGTTTACATAGTAATCGATTTTTCTTTTTCCATCCCCTTTGATTTCATTTTATTTTTTTGTTCGTCCATTTAAGACAATGTTTAATCATGATGATTGTTGTTACACAGGCACTTTAAGCAATAGAAATCCATTGTTGAACCCCAATAAGATGATCAGGAATTTCATTGAACATATTTTTGCACAAGGCTGAAATCCTGATTTCCTCCCCCTTCCCCCATAAACCCTTCCTCCCCCCCTGTGGGGTAGAAAGAGAGAGAGAGGGAGAATATAAAGATTGTACCATAGCAGGTTAACCTTGCAGCCATCCCAAGTTTACCTCAGACGGCCCTGCTCGCCCGCTGGCAGACGGCAGTCCTTCCCAGTTTGTCCAGTGGGACTGCCACCTTCTGTGGACCTGTACTTTTGACTAAGAAGAGGCTTTTTACTATCCTTGATACTGTAACTGTAACCCTTTATCCGAGGTGGAAAGCAATTTGTGTGCGCTAGAAATCGAAATAGAGTTAAAGTAAACAGATAACCAATCGAATGTTAAATTGTTAAACCTCAAAATGATTGGGTTAGACTACAACAAAATCCAATAATATACAGTACTTCTACAGCCATTGAGAGGCGTTTTAAACGAAAACAAAATTCTAAAGACTTGAAATGTCATACATGAACCCATCGGAGCGCAGTAGCTGTTCAAGTAGCTACTGCCAGCTTCCACCTCTGACTAACAAGCGATCACAGACTGCCGTGGTTTATGAAGCCTTATTATTCTCAGCCTGCCTTAGTTCCACATACATGCACATGTGTGTGGGTGGTATATTTGGTACGCCTCACCCCACCCCACAGAATAACCTGAGCTGGTCTAAAAGGGCAAGGTCTTTGGGCGACTCGGAGCACAAATATTCCTGTGGGAAAACGTAGCTTAGCCAAGCCAGCTGTGGAATCAGAGTCGGCCTTTCTTCAGACTTTTTGAACCGCAGTCAGGACAGGTGTTTTTTCAAACGTGTATAAGAGTGTAGATTTGCCAAGAAACAAGCCAGAGTTTGGGTTGTTAAGCAGTTTTTTAACATGCATTGGGACAAAGCCACATAGCATATTGTTAGGGGTCTTTTTTCAGGAATTCACTCATAGCAAACAATAGTACAACTACTACTACATATCTATCAAACAAATTGCATCAGCCATCAATCCATTCAAAGCATTTAGTACACTTTTGGAGTAATGTACAAATATTTTTTGTGTATGCTGTATCATGTTATGCTGTTGAAAACACGTTGAAATACGTTTTTGTATCTGTTTTTATAAACTTAGTGTTAACATTGTGTGTTTCTAATTAAGGTTTTCCGGAGGATATTGTTTTTGACTTTGCCCGCTGTGTACAAAGCAACGCTCTTTCAAAAGGCTTATCATTAAAATAAGAAATCAAGTAATATCGAGTGTAACATAGTGCTTGAATATTGATAACAAATATCTTCAGTGATATATTTTTATTTAGATCTTTTAATCAATAGTAAACAAGAGTAAAATAACAGGTGCATTGATTGAATAAAATGTACATGTAACGATTGCACTCCATTGAATGAGAGAACAGTTAATACAACATGTATTGCATGAGGTCTCATAAATAAAGAAAATCTTATTAAAGAACACGCAAGTCTCGTTTCTCAAGTGACAATTATTTTTCCCGATGCAGTCAAACCCGGTTCTCAAACCATGGATTCGGGGACTTGGCTGTGCAGCTATTTCATATGATGGACTGGTTTAACCTGCGTAACACGCATACGGATATGTTCACCCAATGGCCTGTGACACTTTAGACCTAAGAATTTGAAGTCAACACATCACCTTGAACACAATCACTGACAGTCACTGACCCACTTAAAGCTTGAGTAAGGAAATCTTTTCGAATAATTTTTGTCTTATTTGTTGAGATTCTCTTTAGAACCCACTATCCACAACATATCTAGAGCGATCTCAGGCCTGTATTAAACCACAATCATTTTATTCTGCCTGAATGAATGGCCTACCTTTCCATCTACCCCAAAGGCACCTGTGTGCACATATTCATTTTTGGAGTAAAGTTTATTAGATATTTAGTCTGGGCCCCAGAGGATGAAGGGTCAAGCTCTCTATGGCCGTGGTTTATAGACAGTTTGAGAAGGGCTGACCATAGAGAACAAACACGTTTCAGGGCTACCGCCAGCTCTGTGTGAGCCCACTTGAGCTGCTGCTACACAGACAGGGTCACATTCCAAATGAGGGATAACTGAGCACAAAAAAAAGAAAAAAAAGGAAAAAAAAAGGAAAGGAAAAAACCTTGCGATTGAAGCGAGCCTGTGTTCAGTGGTCTGACTTTAAGCCCGGCAGAATGATCCAGAGTTTCATGCACACACTGAGAAGACAAAAAGGGACATTTTTTTTTGCATGGCTTATGGAAACGCTGGCCAGGCATGGGCTTTCGCCGACCAGCATGGACTCGTGCTCCAGATTATACCATACTGGGAATCTGAGAGATTTTGAGAACACTATCGACAAGGTAGTAAATGTGTCAAATGTTAATGATGCAATTGGTTCATTAAGACACACAAAGTACTCTCCCTCTCTCTCTCTCTCTCTCCCCCTCTTCCCCTTCCAGGCCTGTGGTCGTTCGACTTTACCGTGACGCAGCTCATCCAATTTTTGAACATGCAACAGAGGAATATGCATGTCTCGTGTTGGCCCACAAGACAGGAAACAAACGATCAAACAAATGCAGAAGAACGATTGCACAAGACCCTTTTACTTTCGAGAGAGAGAAGTGCGTGTGCGACAGAGCGGTTAATTACATTACATCCAAGAAGTCCAATGTCTTCAACGAAGGAACTAGGGCTTGAGATAAGTGTGCTGATAAGTGAAACTGATAAGAATTTATGTAAATGATCTAAAGGGACTTTTGGAACGGATCTATCGGATGTGAAACATAATGATATTGGATGATAAAAGCCTTTTGGTACCAGGTATTGAGTCGGCCTGTGCCTGGATTAGTTCTCATTTAAGAATGGGCAGGAAATGATTTTCAGAGCAAACACATTCCATCATCTTTACTGTATGTAATATAATATGTTGATGTTCCGGTTCAGTCCCACACTTTAATTGTGACTTTGCTGATGCTGAACATAATTATGAACAATAAAATATTTTAGGTCATCTATTTCATTTTATTTTAACCGTACAACAATCTATATCATAAAGACTAATTCAATTCATGTCTATGTAAATGATTACTTGACTCCTCAGCCAAAGAGAGTTATTGGGAAACATAATGATTGGGCTAATAGTTTCATGGTTAACAGTTGATACAAATAATTTCAGAGAGCCCAGAACACCATAGTACTGAGACAAATCAATGTCATTATCGTCATGTGCCTCAATTAAAAACATACACATTTAGTATCGCCCCTATAGTTCCAAGCTGTTGGTATCTTGGTGAACAAAAGACCACGGCTATGGGATGAATCTGTGTTGAAGGGCGAGCCAATATGTTATGAAACATGACAAAAAAACAAACAAATTCTCAGCAGAAAAGCCTCGGGGGAGTAAAATAAGGCTATGAAATGCATCTTTACTTTTTTTTTCTACCCACCCAGACACCATCTGAGGGCTTTAGGGGTTAGTTGTCCAACAGCCCTGGAATGTTGGCCTGGGAAGCCCTTTGAAAACTGTAGTAGTGGCACACTGCTGTACAAATACACGTGACTTGACAAAATGACACAAAGGAACTATTAGAAATAATATAGGTGTGTTGCTTTTATTTTCCCGATAATGACTGGCGTTCTATACATTATCCCTTACATAATCACTAA
>NC_136936.1:36143464-36193464 GCF_949987615.1 Pollachius pollachius
CTGAACGGGACCAACGGTGGTGGTCGGGCCGGTGCGGCTGGAGCACATCTCGCTAATCAGGGCGTCATGGGGGGCCGCGATGGTGGTGGTCAGCAAAAGCTGAACTGGGCATGACCCAAAGTTGTAAGAACCTGTTGAACCAGAGTGAAAAACTGGTTTAAACTCGAGCAGAAGACCTAGAACACACACACACACACACACACACACACACACACACACACACACACACACCACCCTCACACATACACACACACACACGCACACACACACACACACACACACACACACACACACACACACACGCACACACACACACACACACACACACACACACACACACACACACACACACACACACACACACACACACACACACACACACGGTCAAATCTTGTTCATGTCCTTAAAATATGAATGGAAATAATCATTAATAGGTGAATCAACAATGTTAAATTGGTTAATTGCAGATTATGAGACTAGTCTCTTATATTTTAGCAATTTGATTAGAGCTATTTTCTCTTCTGTTTTTGTTGGCCTATTCGGACTTATTCGGACCCGTCCTTGTTTGATTTTTAAATTCTATTTTATTTTAGATGCCACCTCAGCCTAACCTAACGTATCCGCCAGCACCACTGCAATAGACAGGAACTACACTGTCTATCTGTCTATGTGTGAGTGTGCTGCCACCTACAGGCCAGCATGCTTCCGTGCAGGTGCTTGGATTTAACGACCAGTGGAGATCCGTGCTGTCGGGTCTTCTGAGCGGAGAGGAGGCTGATGGTGGAGACGGTGGTGCTTATGTCTACAGCTGCTTGTGTCGCTGCAGGGGGTAGAACTGCAGCTGGCTTCTAGTTTTCTCCGGGTTCCGGTTGAGCACCAGGGCCTTAGGGGGTCCACCATCACACGGTCAAACAGACCGTCGTGGTATCCAAAGCAACCTCATTATAGTCACGTACCGCTGTGCAAGTAAACACTGGCCTGTAGCGCCGACTGGCTGCTGCTCTCAAGATTAATGATAAACTCAGTCCCGGTTAGCGATAATGTAAGGTATATGAATGTAGTTTACCAGTATGGACCACTGAAGTGATTTATTTGCAGGCCAGAGCCGTCAGAAATCGGCCTTGCTTCAATTAAATGTAATGTCGCTTTACCGCACAAATATAAATCTCAGTGTTAAATGTGTGAAGTCCATCACAATCATGTTCCTTGTAAAAGGAACTTTACTTGTACTCTACTAATAGTTTTATAGACTAACGTATTTATCCAAAAAATACACCTTTTATTTGCTTTTATGAATTGTAGTTATCCACAGCGTCCAATGTAAGACACCTGTTCCTCTACAGTTGCCAGTTGTCAAACATACAGAGAGTAAAATTGATCAGTTTAGTTGAAGGACTTCTGGTTGTCGCCAAAATGGGAAAGTTGCTTCCTTTGTTCTTTATATAAAATTGTTATGATGATGAGCATTATACATTATTGTTGTTGTCATAGCGATTAAATGTCATAGTTATTGAAAGACAGTATTGTAGAATACAACTTGTGATGCACCTGGACACATGTTCAGTGTTGTATCTTGGGGTCATTAGGTGCTTCGGTTCTTGCAACGGATGCCTGACCCAGCAAGAATTGATAAAGTCTAAGCTTGTGTCCAGGGAACGCTACCTCTACCATGACTACCCTCTCCTGATCCACCGCCACCTTAAGGCAACTTCAGCTGCCTCATTGACAATTTTTTATGGCCCTTCAATTGCTTGCTCTTGTGAGGCCCAGAATGGTGAAGGCCCTACAGGGGGGCTGGCCAGCAAGCCCCCTACTTCCAAGAGAATGAGGCTTCCGAGAGCCGCACCTCGTCTGGCCTCAGCGTGGTGACAGTCTTGTGCTGTTGATAGCAGACCGGAGGACGAGGTCCTGGAAGTTGCTTTTGGCTTCCGAACAGCTCTGATGAAAGCGAGGGTTTCTTCGCTGGGCGGACACGCTTGCAGTGGTGGACTCCGCTGCAGATGATGTCGGCAATGGCCTCGAGGACTTGGTCATGACGCCAATAGTAAGGCTCCCTCCCAAAGGGCTTTCGAGCTCAGGATATGCTCCAGTGTCCCTCTACTTTGGCGCGGAGTGCATGCTGGGGACTCGACCTTCCCTCAGATATGTCATTCAGAGCCTAGATCAATAACTTAATGCGGTGGGGCTCTGCTTTGCAAAGCGCGGCCCATGACACATTTCTCTCCACCGCTTGCTCCCATCTTGTTCAGGCTTATTGCTACTGCGTTACAACTATCTGGCTGGCTGGCTCCTCACTGACTCGCACCTCCTCCTGGATCATGGCCCTCCTGTCCTTCCCCTTCGCCTTGTCGTAGTGTGGTTTTGTGCTTCTACCAAGGCCAGCCCGTCCACGCGTCATTAACTTGCCTACCAGTGTCTAAGCCGAGACTCTGCGATCCTCAACAGCCTCTGCCACTTCCACATTTACATTTAAATGTAAATTTAGGGCATTTAGCAGACGCATTTATCCAAAGCGACTTACAACGATTCATCCACACTTCTGACCTGTTGTGACCGGGATGCCGACCTAGGGGAGCATTGGGTTGCTCAACTCCCAATATTGCAAGACCTCCCTTTTTTTGCTCACCATTTTTACTTTGGGGATGTTGGGATACATTGAATGAAACATTTCCTTTGGTGACTTCCCATGGATAGTACACCAGATTGCCTTGCAGCGGAAGGGTTTCCTCAGAGAGTATCCCAGACCAGAGCTACATCTCCCCCCGCTTCTTGCGGCCGACCCCCAGCAGAACCAGCTCTGTGCCCCCCCTGCTAGCTCAGCTGTTGGAAGTTATTCTCTAGCATGGTATCACCAGATGAATCAGGGAATTACAGTGGTGCTAGACAGCAGGGCATGCTACTCAGAGCTGCTGGGCCAGCAGTACTTCCCTTCCGATGCCCTGCCCCAGAGATGACTCACCTGTCATAGCCCCTAACATCTGGGAGACTAGATTAGATAAAGAGATACACTGCAATAAAAAGTTGGGGTAATTTGGCAAAATTTCTTCCATAACTAATATGTATAATACTGCATTGATTGAAGTTATATGCAATACAAAAAAATATGCAATACAAAAAAAATCCATTTCTCCTTTGTTGTGGTTATGACAGATTCAGCACTGCTTGTCCCAGTCCTGGAATAGCCTTCCTTATGCGTGTACTTGTAAAATGTAAATCATAGAAGCACATTAGAAAAATATTATAAATTGTGTGAGTGTGAGTGTGTGTGTGTGTGTGTGTGTGTGTGTGTGTGTGGCACACTAGCAGTACTAGCTCTGCTCCCACGTGTGTTTTCCTGAACTGTTGTTTCTTTGGTTACATGTTCAGAGTCTCTCATGTGTTGGCAGAGATGGTCCAGGCTGACCAACAGGGCTCGCCGCTAACACAGCCGATCGACCAGCCACAGGCTACCGCCATACGTCTCTCAGTAAGATAAACCATCATCCACATCCTCATCCTTTATTGACCACAGTATTGAAATTGTTCCAGTTAAAATTGATTGCTTGGCTCAAGACAATAGAAGACATATATAACAGAGCACTAGGTCACTTTTTCTACTACAGCTATTTATTCCATTAAAATCCATCCAAGGAAGCAAATTCATCTAATTTGTTCTAATGTTCAGCAGTCAATGGAGGCAGGGAAAGCCAGGTTGATGTGAAAAGCCTGTGCACATGATGAGTCATCTTGTGAGACGTTGACCTTTACGTACCTTCAACTGTCTTTCTTTGAAAAAACCCTCACACCGAGTTTACTTCGAAATGTGTGGAGGTGCCTTCAGCCTTCAGCTGTTTTTTAACCCATAGGTGGCAGCAAACTCCCAGAAGTGACCGTATTTAGGGAGTCTCTCAAGACGCTTAAAAATAAAGAATTGTGCAAGTGCTTTTTTAATAGCTTGAATTCAAACAGTGAAACAAATAGATTTTTGACAAGCAGAATAAAGACATAGCCCATATTCATGATTGAGTGTGAATTCATTAATAACCTCTTTCTAAAATTGTAATCAAACTTTTACCTTTGTTCTTAAATATGTCTACTATGTGTGGCTACACAGTGTGCCCATTCAATTACTATCGCACTCCTTACAGTCTCTGGAAGGCTGGCTTCCTCTCCTGTGTTCCTTCCCAGTGTTTCTTCTCTTGGGGTTTGGGGAGCGCTTTTGCAGGCTCCAAGATAGCGGGGTGTCGTATAACGTGGGCCTTTGAAGCCCTTTGAGACTGAAGCGGTGACTTTTCTTGACCATCATCCAGGATCCCTCTATTATTGACCACATGCGAGGAGCTACTTGGCCCTGAGCCGCTCCCTCTCCTTTGGCAGCTGGTCGGCTAGCCATTCCACGGTGCGTGTGCGGGCCTCCTCCCAGGTGTACCTGGGGGCGTATCCCAGGTCTCTCTTGGCCTTCTGGTAGCCGAAGCTGAACGGCGTGTTGAGCATCACCAGCAGCTGCCGGTTGAGGGGCGGGGCGATGTGCTTAAAGGGCTGCAGACAGAACCGCAGCACCTCCAGCAGGAAGCAAATGACATGCAGCAGCCACAACGGCTGCATATGCTTCTCCTGGATGCGGAAGCCAAGCGGCGCCATCACTGCGTGGTTGAAGTCGCTGTAGCTGACGGGGGGCGTGTCGTCGGAGACGTAGTAGACGTTGCCCGCGGCGATGGCGCGCCGGTCCACATCGCGGAGGCTGCGCGCCGCCTGGAGGTGGGCGAGCGCGGCGTTGCCCACGTACACGGGGTTGACCCGGGCCTCGCGCGCCGAGGTGCGGTATAGCACGTCGCGGTTGGCGATGCCGTCGGCCATGTGGCCCAGCAGGAAGCGGCAGCCCTCGCCGTAGATGTACATGGGCCGGAGGGCGACGGTGGCCAGGCGGCCGCCGTTCTGCAGACGCTCGCCGTTGGCCTCCAGGCTCCGGCGCTCCGCCTCCTTCTTGGTCCGGCTGTAGGCGAACTTGAGGGTGGAGGCTTCGGCCGTGTCTTCGTCGCCGTTGACGACGGGGTCCCCGGCGGGGTTGGGTCCCGCCACCTCGATGCTACTGGTGTAGACGAAGGAGACGACGTTCTCCCGTACGCACGCCTCCAACAGGAGCTGGGTGCCTAGGAACACATCATCGATTATTATCTTTTGGTTATTGATTATTTAATATATATAGATTATTGGTTATTACCTATATGTTTTTGTTATTACCTATTGGTTATTGGTTAATATCCTTTGGTTCTTTTCCTTTGGTTATTATCTTTTGGTAAGCTATTGGTTAGCTGTTGGTTCGTATCGTTTATTATCCATAAGAAGATGGCCGCTATGTGAATAGGGCCAAGGCCGGAGTGGGACCCTTTTTCAGCCCGGGCGTCTCAGGCCTGTGCCGGCCCCCTGCGCATAGGTCTTGACGGGAGGGGGGGACAAGGAGTCCTGACAGGGGGGTTGGGGGTGGAGGCTCCTACCACTAGGGGGTGCCCCCCCTCCCGATTAGCCACTCCGGGCCTGAATAGGGCCCATTGCTATAATTTCTTTGACACTCAAAGTCATTGTGGGCCCCTTTCAGAAATGGAATGGAATCCAGTTCTGAATTGCGTCAGTTATCTGCGACTATGAGGCGAAAGAAAGCCTTGAGGGGTCGATACAATGCAGTACCGTTAACGTTGACGGTGTACAGCTCGCTGTAGTCCAGCGCCCCGATGACATCGATGAGCGATGCAATGTGGAAGACCACGGACACGCCCCGGCACGCTCGGACCAGGAGGTCACTGTCCCTGATGTCCCCCTCGAGCACACTCAGTCGGGTCTCACCCCGGGCCTCTGGGGACACAGACAGTAGGAACACAGTCACCACAGGCAATATGGCTTGGTTGGCAGAGATAGAGCTCAACCAAATACTGAGGATTAATAGATGATGAAGATCAATATTGAACGTGGTTTTACTGAAAATGCAGATTAACTTGACAGTGGATATATGAGGAAATTGCCAACAACCGAACAACAAATAAAAAAACATGCTTATTGCCTAATGCTTGCCTCTGATTTAACTACGATTAAATGACAATTCAAGCAAGAAAGTTTCAGCCATCAGGACAGATTTTTGAGGTGTATGGATTTGGACAAGACAACATAAAAAAACACCCTGTACTTCCTGTCATTGGTTTAACATCCTTATGTAGACAAGATATTTAAGGAATTAGCTCATCAGCATCTACGTCTCTTTCCTGTTCACCTCTAAGGTATTTTAAATGCCATAGGTCTTGCCTCCATCTAGACCTATGGCTATGAGCTGGTTTCCAATTCACATTCAATTTAAATAATGTCTTACCCTCCAGAGACTGTAGGAGTTGAGGCTGGATGTGCTGGTCCAGCAGACGGATCTCCGCTAGCTTCTCCTCCTCCAGCAGCAGCTTGACCAGCCTCCGTCCCAGAAACCCCCCCGCCCCAGTCACCAGACACACGTCCCCACTCAGAGACATCCCTGGCCCGCACGCGCTCAGTATGACCCTGGACGAGTGTACCCACAAACGTAGTGTTTGCGAACCATGCACCTGGAATCAGAACCCTGGCTGTGGTCCCCCTCGTTCCTTGTCTCCCTGATCTCCTTTTTTCTCCTCGTCGGTCGTCCAGCCTTTGCAGCTCAGTGTATCTTTCCCAGGACTGACAGCTTGGTGATGGGTGAAAAGGGTTCCTCTGTCTCTGTACCACTGCTGGGATTCCTCCGGCTGCTGCTAAACAAGCCAAGGAGTGCTTCTGGGACCTCTGTTCGCTCCCGTTGTGGCCTGCTCCTTTTATTCATCTCTGTCCCAGAGTGAGCATGAAGGACAGTCCCTCTGTCCCCCTGTGGTGGAGGAATGTGTTGCAGTCTAGAGCCAAACACTCCGAGCGCACCACTTGTGTATGTTTTGTATCTACCAAGGGCATCCCGGGCCAGATACGTTGTCTTGGTGTACAGATCATTCAGACAAAGGGCTCATTAGGATAGCAATGACATATGAGTGACTGTCAACTTTAACTTTATTAAAGCTTTCAGTAAATCTCTACTGAGAAAGCCAGTCCAGTGATGGCTATGTTTACAATTTAGCAGATGCAGATACTTTGGGAACTCCAGATAAATGCCTTATTGGGCATTAAACCGGGTTATTCGGGTACTAGGTTTGATACCCAACGTCTATCCATACCTATATACTGTAAGTATTTATGTTATCCCCTTCTCTTTAAAGCTCATGACAGGATATTGGGGGTAGAGGATGAGAAAAGGCCATGCTTTGAAATTGACATCTGATATTCAATAACCAGAACATTTGAAGCTTTTCAGAAATGTAAGCTTCATAAAAAAGTGCTTGACTACATTGGTTCTGTTCAAGGCTGTAAAGAACAGTTTCAAGGTGATGGGTTATCTGAGACAGAGAACAAGGTTTCCCTCCTTCTAGTGATTAATAGCAAGCATCATGGCTGGTCAAATAGTGATTAATAGTAGAAGTGGTTGTAAAAATGTGTAGTGGAGTCTAGTTTAATTTACTAATACAATACAAACCCTTCCAATATAATGTAAGGTGTACAATACAGGAGTATCACTTGCACTGGTTAAGTTTGGCTGTGTTGATGGTGACTTCTGCCCCAGGACTGTAGGGATCCAAGGACGTGTTTTTGGTTGGATTCCTGCTTTGTTTGTAGACCTTGGCCTGGCAGACAACCGTATCTCGCCTCTCCTCCTCCTCTTATCACCCCACTGAAGGATGAGGAACCAAGGCCACAGCAACATCATTATCTTACATCACCGACTAGTCTAGTGATGTAAGCCAGGCTGGTTGATTTGCAATACAGGGGAAGGGGTTTGGGGGGGGGGGAGTGGCCATGTCTGCAAGTATGCAAGACATTTTAAGCAATTTGCCTGATAAAGAAGTCAGGGAAATGGTGGCAGTATATGCATGGTGTGGCATCCCGCTCCTCAAACCTCGGCTCGGGTGGGTCCAAGGTGTAGTCATGGACGGCGTATACCACCACCACCCACTAACCGGCGACAGAGAGCATCACTTTTCTCCCCCCAATCAGCGAGATAGGGGACACCTGGCCGGAGGGAGGAGAAGGAGGCCATCGTAAAAGGAGCACGAGAGCTGACGACAGGGAAGAACAGGAGTGAGTGGCACGAGGGAAGCGCTCGAGACCACATCCGAATAGAGGCTCACGGAGACCCTATGTATAGTTGTGTTCCCTGTTTTGAGAGTTCATTGTAATAAATGCTGAGTTCGGCTTAACCCCGACTCCGAAGGGTGATACATACCTTGAACCCCGAGACATTGAGGAGCGGGTCACCACAATGGTTATAATGCTATCTGTCTGAAGGTGCAAGGGGAAATCAGATGAAAGTGTTTGGAATTAACTAGGAATAAAGTAAAGAAGGTTGTATAACTTTTGATGTTTGGATACATTTTTCCACGGCAAATTATGGTAATGAAATGTTTAACAAGATAAGTAGATATGCTGTTTAATGTAATGCAACTTTTATTAATATCTTAATATTATCAACTGTTAGAAAGAAAAAACAAATCATTGCTTCTAACTACACTTACAGTTAAGTTATGACTCACATTAAGCTGAAACAAATACCCTTGCTTATTGATGAGTCCACTGTAAAAATGTCTTGCTGGTTTCAGAGTTACAACCTATGTCAACTAAAAATTTAACTAGTCTTCTTCCCTTCACATCAAAACGTTTTTTGTAACACTAAATATTAAAGGAGACATATTATGGTGTTTTCCCAACAAGTAAACATAGTATTTGAGTTCCAGAAAACATGTTTTTGAAGCTGTTTGCTGGAAATAGCTTTTAAGAAGAAAAATCTTGCCTATACAACTATTCCCCTCTGTTTCAGTCCCTTCAGAATGCGCTGTTTCTGGTGTCTGTAGCTTTAATGGAAATTAGCTGCTGCCCATTGACCAATGAGCTGTCAGACTGAACCACAACATGGAGGAGAAGGGATTGTTGCCGTTTGGAATAATAATAATATTATATATGGGTATTTATATAATATTATATCTAATATCACTACCAAAAGTTATGTGCGCCTCGGGTGATATTATGAATCATAAAGACTGCGTCTGACGTCTCTGGTACTTCCACAACAAGTGAAGACTCGTACTGGGGGTTATCTCGGCCATGGTTGAGAAGAATTGGGGGAAAGGTAATTGGGCCTTTACTCTCTGAAGTCCAATGAACCGTGACATGGAGGAGAAAGGGATTGTAATCCGGGAGCTGAGCAGCCGGACTGCCGCCGAGCTTCCCGCTCCGGCGGTGTACTCCGGGAGCTGAAGTGCCGCCAAAGCTTTCCGGGTGCTCCGGCGGGTGTCCTCCGGGAGCTGAAAAGTCCAGCGGGCGTAGCTCGGCGGCAGTCCGGCAGCTCAGCTCCGGGAGTACAATGCCTTTCTCCTCCATGCCTCCTCCTCCGGATTGCCGCCGAAGCTTCGGCGGCAGTACAGCAGCTCCGGTGGAGGGAGCTCGGCGGCAGTCCGGCAAAGAAAGGGATTGTACTCTCCGAGTTCCCCCCTCTGGAGCTGCTCGTCCTCTGGTCCACAAAATCTTAGCAATGCTCTGATTGGAGGGGAGTGGGGAAGTGGGAGGTAATATTCAACTGTGCCCCCTTCCTACATAGGAGGGAGCGCCGAAACTGACCCGCTCGTTTGGTAACTGTAGGCGGGGTACTTTCAGAAATGCATATCTCACTCAAAAGATCATGTACAGACTTTTTTCAAAGTTTGTATGCGTGTGGGAGCACCAGAGACCCTAAACAAAACAACCCAAGTCCCAGGAAAAGTGTTGTTTTCATAATACGTCCCCTTTAAAAGCATAGAATAATTTTAACAAATTGTCCTTGAAAGCACAATAAAATATAATTTATAAAAGTCATAAGTCATGGCATTATATCTGACAACATACATATTGAAACTCAAGAGTTGATTCACCACCCCAGAATAATTTAGCATGTTAACATTAGCTGTTTATGTAGCTTCCTGCAGGCATAACCAACCCAAATCTCTGCCACAGGCAGAATGGATCTTTTCAGCATTATAACTAAAAATTATTTTTCTAAAAATTATCAAAAATATATTTAAAATATTCTTATTTTGCTATGCTATCCGCATTTTCGTGTCATTTATTCATTATGCGCCTGATGTAAAAGGACCTTAAGACAGAAACTCTCTCTAGATATTGGATATCTTATGAAATCTGAATTTGATGGGGTGTGATGTTTTCAATTAGGAATGGCAATCCCATTCCGTTAGACATAACAATATCCTGTTTGGGGTCAGCTCTTTCACCAACCCTGTGTTTTTCTGTCAAAGTCCTTGTAATCTCTTTGTGGAGGCAGTTTGATAACAGAGACACGGTCCCCCCTCTGACTCTGAGACATAGCCCCCTCAGTCAGCTCTTGGCGGTGGGCAGCGGGCAGTCCTCGTCCACGCAGTCCTCTGGCACGTGCACCCTCATGGCGCACGCCCTTATCCCCCCCAGGGGCTCCAGCACGTTGAACACCCTGTCCCACGTGTCCTGCTTTGGGTCGTAGCACTGCACGACGTCAACCATGCAGCGGCTGTTCCAGGAGTACCCCCCCACCACGTAGACCCTCCCCTCGAACAAGGTGACCCCCACGTCGCTCTGGCCCCGGGGCATTGGGGCCACCGCCGTCCACTGGTCCGCCGCGGGGCTGTAGAACTCGCAGCTCAGCACGTCGTCGTAGTCGCTGGTGGAGCCGAAGTGGTTGCCCCCCATGACGTAGAGGCGGTCACCCACCGCGCACATGCAGTGCAGGCCCCGCAGCTCCATCATGTCGGCGCGGCGCGTCCAGGCGTCGGCCGCCGGGTCGTAGCTCCACAGCTGCTTCTGGAAGGTGTCCCTGGTGATGCCGCCTAGGGATGGGCAGGGGGATGGCGGGGAGGGGGACGGAGCACGTGGAGGGTTAGGCCGAGGAGGAGCATGGTGATTAGGGCTGGCCCGGGAGCGGCCCAGACGAACAGGGCTCTGACTAGACCAATAACAAAAACCTGCTATCCGCTAGGATATATATGGCGATAATTAATCCACAAACTAGGACAGTGTTCAATTAAATTGTTGCGTAGCATTGTGTAGTTCAAAAGCACAAGTGTTTTCCGTTTTTATTAAGTTTGACAAGTCATATTTAGCTGGTGACCCATCTAGTGTGTGACGCTATAATTCTAAAGTTAAGTGTGCGTGTGTGTGTGTGTGTGTGTTTGTGCATGTGTTATCAATGCGCACACCCAAGGCCATTAGAATCGTGGCCTCTGGTGTAACAATGCAGCGTTCCCTGTCTCTGGTGATCTACTTTAAACAAGTCCTGGTCATGTGTACAAACTTCCCCTCTTTTTGGGTTCTTTCTTCAAAATAGCAGGGCTGTTGTGGTGCCAAGGTTCATGTGTTGTTGTATCATGCTGGATTATGTCATGTGCCTGTGTTGTTCATGACTCTTTTCTTCAGTTGTTTTTCACGTTTAGAAGCGGAAACCCAGACCTCACAGCCTGACTCCCTCTCTCGGTTCATCACTCAGGTCTTTGTACTGCTCAGAGATTCAGATGTGGGATTGGCGTAAACAGGAAGGAAGTGGGCTGAAATGTGCGACCGATAGTCTATCACAAAACTCCACGCACCTGCTCCCACCGAGCTTCTGCCTCTTGATGTCAGAGCACTCCTAAGCCCATTTATTCACAAGCTGCTCTTTATATAAACGATTAAATCCTCATACACCATGACCTGGAGTCACACAGGGACTTTGGTGACCATGTGAATTAATACAAAGTTGCTTTGATATTCATGTATCTATGTTTCCAATATTCTGGGTTCAATGAGGAGGTTTACAGTTGAACAGTCAATTATACTCAACATATTATTGTTGTTGTTTTAAGACCACCCTAAGGATGTCAAACAATTGGGAAATGAAAACAACACATTGTTTATATTTATTTTGTCTTTTTCCTTTTTGCCTTACAGGGACCTTAAATAAAATAGTGACAATAGTAACAATAGTGGCTACATTAATTGGAAGGTTTTGGTTCTCTGTAGTGTTTCTTCAGGAGTGCAGTTTGGTGAGTGACACAGCCAGGACCTGTGGCTTAAGACCGCCATGTCTTTAGACAGCACTCTGACCCAATTTAACCACAGCCGTCGCTACTTCCTGCATCTCACTTCTGTTCTCACAGCCTGTCACTCTAACCTCCCATGCAGGGTTACTAGTAAACCGATCCCGGAGTTAGCAACAGCACAGACCAGAGGCACTGAGTCCTGTGTTGGACCCAGAGGGGGTTCCCAACGGCTCATCCAACACGCTACGTCTCTCTCTGCTTATGGAAACAGAGATTTCTTTATATTTTACTATTAGCTGCTGCACCATGTTTAAGTTTGTTTACATTATATTATGCTACTACTACACTATACCTTTTCTAAGTACACCACAGGGCACTACCTTTGCATTGGTATTAGTTTAGTCTTCACAGTATACTTATATACAAGAGGTCACGTGAACTGTTCCTTCATTACCTGAGACATACATGAGGTCGCCGTGCACAGATCCAGCGTGACCGTAGTGAGGTTCAGACATGTGACTCACAAACGTCCAATCATTCCTCTTCAGGTTGTAACACTCCACGCTGTCTGGAAACGGAGGAAGAGATCGAGATGGATTCAGAAAATATCTTTCTGATGGATTTAACATTTGTGATAATCATGATTTTACAACACAAATGAACAAGATAAGGGAAAAGAACAAGGCTTGTCAATCTGTTACTATTGATGTAAAGAGTGTTCTCTGTAACTTAATCCGACACTAAAGTCAGACCTGCAACATCTGTGGCAAGGTACTTGAAACTTGTGCAGAGCAATTCTGGAGCACTACTACACTGTACAGATACCATCTCAAAAAGCTTGCAAGCAAAATCTCTGAGTGAGTCAGGCCCAGCTCATGGCCTTGTAAAACCAGCAGGGCCTGAGGATGACACCATATTGGATTGTTGGATCTGAATTTGTTTTATTCATTAACTCTGTTTTCTCTGTGGTAGGTTGTTAGAACGAGAAGATTGCTGGTTTGGTCTCTGATCTCTCGGGTCGAGAGCCTAACCCAAACTGCTCCCATAGTGTTGTTTGGTCAAGGTTAAGAGTTAAGCTTTGTTTACCCAAACCCAATGTTTTCTCTTTGGTTTAGATCTTTACTGATCTTTACCAATCATCATGTCACAGCCTCTGTGACATGATGGTTCTGTGTGCACTTGGATTAAATCAATGAGTAAAAATATAAAGAGAATACGTATACAAACATACATATCATTGTATGTGTTGGATGATGGGCTGTGTGTAACTTTATGGTCAATAAACTTTTGTTATTTACATTTTATTAGCAGATAATGAATGCACCAGATAAGACTAATTTTCCTGGAGACAATAAAGTCAATCGTATCTTATCTTTTCTGATACATGTATACTAAACAGGTTTCTCAACAACAACTGAAAAGGTGTATACTTAACCCGCGGCTTACAATGCCTCCCATTTGTAAGCCCTTTTAATATTATTCAAAGCCTCCCAAATCCTTTTAAATCAGTGAAAATGAAAACCAACACATCGACCTTGCTGCAGATGAGAGGTGCATCCCAAGGTCAGGTTATAAAGAGCCTCACCGATCTCTCCGGACAGGTTCCTCCCCCCGACGGCGTACAGCCGGCCCTTCAGGGCGCTCAGGTGGAAGAAGGTCCTCTTGGCATTGAGCGAGGCGATCTGCAGCCAGCGGTCGAAACGCGGGTCGTAGCGGTACGCGCAGTCCAGCGCTGTCTTCCCCTTGGTGTCGTAGGTGCTCTGGCCTGAGGGGGAGACGGAGGATGGAGGAAATGGGTTAGAGCCGTTGTTGTGTGTGGTACATCTATTACTTTTTGTTTGATGCAAACATGGTGGAGCACTTGGCACAGAAGGTGAGGCAATGCCCCTGGGAGCAGAATTAGGCATTCTAGTTGCAAAATGAATGTTTGGACTATTTCACACGTCTGGTCTTTCAACTCCATATTTGTCCATATCTCCAACAGGGGAGGATGCTCCTAACTCATTACCACTATATGGTAGGTAGCAAGGGCGTAGGAACCGGGGGGGACGGAGGGGACGCATTTGTCCCACCTAAAAATTATACCGGATCTGTCAGGTTTCCGATATGTGTCCCCCCCAATGTTAAACTCATTCCTACGCCCCTGGTAGGTAGTGTAGTAGTGCACAGTGGTTGCTGCCCCTACCTCCCACTATGAAGAGGAAGCCCCCCAGCAGGGCCACCCCATGCTGGTAGCGGGGGACCACCATGGGCTCCAGGGCCCTCCACAATCCGCTCTCCCCGTCGTAGAGCCTCAGCTCGCGGCTGACCACCAGCTGCTGCCGCATCACGCCCCCCAACGCCAGCAGGTGCATGGCGTCTGAGCGGATGCGCGTGCGCTCGGTCTGCAGCGTGGGCTGCAGGAAGGGCATCATCTGGTAGTTGCTGGCCTCCAGCAGCAGGCTGACGCACGCCGCATCGCTGCGCATCAGCGTCTCCTTGCCCGCCGCCGCCCCCGCCCCTGTTCCCTCCCCGTCCCCCTCGTCCTCGCACTGGGAGATCTGGATCAGCTGGCCGGGGGTCATGAGGGGGAAGCGGATGTGCCGCATCAGGGTGTAGATGGAGGCCCGGCGGCAGGGCGCGTCGTGGTTGAGCCAGGCGCGGGCGATGCCGTACAGCTCCATCTCTGAGAAGCCCTTCAGGGAGTCACTGGCCAGGGCCTGGGCTATGCTGCTGGCCGACAGCTCCAGGTAGCGGGCGCTCTGCACCAGCTCACACAGGTTCTGGATCACAAACTCACCTGGATGGGAAGGGTTAGGGATAGGAGTTAGTTAGTTCAGGCGGGGGATTTGTTGGTTCTGGGTTTGAAGCTGTCTGTGTGAAGCTTTCCTTTGAAATGTACACATATTCTTTTATCTATATATTTTTTGTCCCCATATTTTTCTACCAACTACAAATCCCCCTTTTTCATTTCAGAAATCAGGTAACGTTACCCTACCGGCTCCTTAATGAGATGTATCTGAATTCACTGTAAGGAGCTTTGGATAACAGCGTCCGCTCAATGACCAAATAGTGAAATAGTACAAAAAAACGCTTCGCGACGCAGATTATTATTTTTTTTAACTGCTTGTGGGGCCACTACGTGTCATCGAGGAATGGCGCCACGGGCGACTGCCCGGTTCGCCCGTGCCTAAAACCACCACTGTACAGTCTGGAGAAAAGTCAAAACATTCACATGTGTTAATGCAGATACTATTTGAGTAAGGTAAAGAGGTAATATAAAAACACACCTATGTTCTCCTGCACATCCTCCAGCAGCAGATCAACTGCCACACGCTCCACCTCCACACAGTTATCCACCGTGATCTGACACACACACACACACACACACACACACACACACACACACACACACACACACACACACACGCGCACACACACACACACACACACACACACACACACACACACACACACACACACACACACACACACACAAATCATTCACTTATCCGTCATCCATAAGGCCGGTTGGGTTAGCATCCATAGGCCCTTTTCACCTACCGTCTGTCTTGGTTCTAAACACATTAAATCCCCCACCCAGCTGGCATTCAGAACCAAGTACCCAGATGGCTAGTAGGTGAATACAGCTCTGACATTTGTTAAGTTGTACCTTGTAGGATTTCAGAAATGTTGAAACTGCTGTGAAATTTTGGAAATAATAATAATAATATTATTATATAAATAATAACAATAATAGTAATTTAATTTAGCACCGTTCAAGGGACCAAAGGACTCTATACACGTAGCAGAATGCTATAAACAGGAACAGAAAATAATGAGAGCCCAGGATGTCCAAAAATGTAGTTCTAGCGGCTGGGGGCTGCCACACTGAAGGCTTTGTTCCATAAATTCTGCATGCTGGGGTGGAGGGAGAATGGATATCTAGTGCTACACTAACACAGTAATACTATTAAAAAATATGGCATATCATTGTGTGTTGTATTGTATGCTTTGATTGTTCTCAGCCTCATGTTCAGCCTCTGGTAATTTATCCAAAGTGTCTTGTGCTTGTGTGTGCCTGTGATGTATGCTACGATCAGAGTGGCCTGTGTCCTGGGACTCACCTCGCTGCTCAGTAGCTGATTGCAGAAGCCCAACACGGGCATGACCTGCAGGAAGTTGGCCGCCTCCAGCGTGTCCTGCAGGTTGGCCATGTTGAGGTTGACCCTGGAGGTGTAGATGAAGTCTATGACGTTCTTCAGACCGGCCCTGGTCACTCCATGGAGCTTGATCTCCTCCATCTCCTGCTCCCGCATGCCTCCTGGTTCACAGCCGAAGGAAGACACAAAGAAAAGTTTAAAGGGGGCCTTGACTCTAGCGCATCCATCAGATAGGACATGTTACATCATTTGTTCATTTGATTATTCAGAAACTGGCATTGCGGTATCAATTTATGTATCTTGTATTATGCACCTATTCACAATCAGTACATTATTTGTATAAAATAGAATAGTTAAATATGAGAAAAAAAAAGATATATATATATATATGTCTGTAGTCTAATTGCATTATAAATATAATTTTTCTCAGTTCCTCAGAGACACTTAGGAAGAACCAGACAGACTGAGAGACTTGTCCCAGTCACTCACTATAGAGATATGGTACTGTTCTGTGGATTTATGATAGGGGCGGGTCACTGTTGAAAGAAATGCAGATCACATGACAAAAATATGTCCACACTTCCTCTTTTCCTCACAGACACAGGCAGAAACAGTCACAGTGGGGACTGGGGGTGGAGGTGAAGATGTGTCCTCTATGCAGCTCATATAAAGATTTAGCGCTAGTTTGTTTTCCTGTGTATTCTTGTAGTTAATGTAAGCTTGTAGTAATGAGTGTATTTGGGTAGCTGCTAGAAAATGTAAATGTGATGCTGACTGGGTTTGTGGTATTTCATCAGTAGTGTGTTCTTTGATGTGGATCTATGTAACTCTGTGCGTCTGCCGTACTGTGTGTCTGGAGGTGTGGACAATAGCGGCTGTCTCACCGGTGAACATGGCTTTGAAGTAGTCGCTGGCGGAGGCCATGATGACCCGGTGAACGGGGAAGGTCTCGCTGGCGTCGCCGGCAACCAGGATGACATCACACAGGGTCGTGTCGCCGCGGAAACAATCCAAACCCTTTGACAGAGTCAGCTGTCAAAGGGAATCCGCAATGTATCTCTCTCCTATCCTTCTATCTATCCAAGTATCATTAACCCGTCAACTCATGCCATCAATATACATGTATGCATGTATGTATGTATGTATGTATGTATGTATGTATGTATGTATGTATGTATGTATGTATGTATGTATGTATGTATGTATGTATGTATGTATGTATGTATGTGTCTGTCTGTCTGTCTGTCTGTCTATCTATCTATCGATCTATCTATCTATGTATCTATCTATCTTTCTATCCATCCATCTACCCATCCATCTACCCATCCATCTACCCATCTATATATCCATCCATTCATCCATTGATTAGTTTATCAATCCATCCAGTCATCCATTTATCTTTCCATCCCTGTACAGTACATTGTGTTCTTCCACTGTACCTGCAGGAGGTTTTCACCATGCTTGTTGCTGGTAAACAACTTTGACAGAGGCCTTGGTGGAAGCCTGGGCTTTTGTTTAGAAGTTGACTGCTTGGGTGGCCTGTCTGTCAGAGCAGAGGCCTGAGGTTTAGGGGCTAGCACCGGTTTGGGTCCTGGGCTCGGAGGAGAGGGCCTTTCAGCTGGGAGATCAGAAAGATATGTTGTCAAGTTATTTATTCATTCTGTGTTGTTGGAATAGTCTCCCTTAAGGCTTCTGGTGCACCATGTAAAATGTATAGACAAAGATGTCGTTGGTACCACATATAGACTCAGAGGTGTGTCGTGTGTGTCATTGTTTATTAACTGAAGAACAATCAAAGCATACAATAAAATTTGGACACGCTTCTAAAAAAAGGATAATTTTGCATGACGTAGTTTCTAAAAAGTTCAAAGTAGGCATGGGAATCTTAAATAGGCCTACAAGGTTCGTAAACATTGTTTTTGTGTTGTATTTGTCAAATATATTGAGCACATGATGTACCGTATACTAAGAGTTGTAGATTGGTTTTCAGTAGGTAATACCTTGGGCTGCAGGGGGTCTCGGCGGCGGAGCTGGTTGGTCCTCCGGAGGTGGCCTGGGGGCCTCTCGGGCCTGTCTCTGGGAGTCCCGGGAGTGTCTGCTCCCAAAACGGGACAGTGTCCTGTGGAGCCTGCTGGGTCCACTGTCGTTCCCACCCCCGCTATGAAGGACACGGAGCAGGTCATTATCACCTACAGGACTTTATATATATATCATCATTTACCATGTTGGGACAGCTTTAACAAATGTTACTTAATATGTGCCACAAGTATCAAATAGTCATTCATAGTTAATGTTTGTATTAGTTTTGATTTGTCAGCACATTTAATTGTTTTGTAGACTAGCTTATGTAAGCCATTTTTCACCGCAGGCCAGTTAACGTAGGCTAGCTTATAGGCTAGGTTAAAGGCTAGCCGATGCGGGCCAGCTGATAAAGGCTACAGGCTAGGTAACAGTCTATTTTATTAAGTAAACTAGGTCATATCCCTTTACTTAACCCCCCCACCTTATCTTATCTTACCCCATCTGATTGCCATCGTTGGGACGCTGGTTGTTTTCACGCTGAGAAGAATTCCTGAGTGCAGACAAAGAGAAGAGTAAATACAACAGCTATCTGAAGTCAGTCCCATGCAATATTTCCAACATGTTTATCTTGTCAATCCCACAGCAGGGAGTTTGGAAGTTTCTAAATACATTTGTCCAGAGGCGTTCGGTTGTGAAACTTCGATCAAGGCGTCCCATGAATGATTTAGTCTCCTCAAAACCCATCGGGTCGGCAGCCAAAGATTTACATCGTAGTATACAATAGTTTGGAGACTTCATCAGAGAATCACGCCTTAATCCAGGTCTTTATGCATTTTATCTCCAAGCTATCCTCTGCTTTTTTTTATGTGTCATTCTCTGTAGCAAAGACAGTTGATACAATGTGGGATGGTATGGTCTTATCTTTATGACACCTGAAGAGGTATACTATTATCTAGTACAGTGCAATGGTCAAACACATGAACAGCACATCAAAGTTTTTCCTGCTAATCCTGTGAATACTTCCCCGTGAACTCAGACGATTGGAGGCCAATGTGGTACGAAATAAGACAAATGAAATCTATTTCTAGGTTGAAGTTTATGTGGTTGTCTTACAGTAAATAATCAGACAAAAAAGAACCATGAAACCTTGAGAAAGAACATAAGATGGATCGATCCCCCCTTTCCAGCAATGGCTAGGAGGGCTACACTGAAGATGTGGGGATGTTTCACATCTAGATGATGCTCGTAATGAGAATGAGTGTTTCTGTGTTCCACCACCTTTTATTCTTCTCATCACTTCCTTTAGACAGCAGTACACAATGTAGACTGTAATCTGAAATGACCGGTCATTCACCATACTTTGTAGGGTTGCAGGAATGCCGAGTGAGTAGGGTCAAAGGTTCTGCGATCAAACCCTAAATGTCTGCAGCCTAACCTTTAGTCATCCATGAGCAACACGCCCTAACCTCCTACCCTCTCCTTAATGACTTGTCTCTGTGATATAACATGTAGCTCTATATACACCAGTCAGACCGTTTATTTGGCCGTGCACGGCCAGGTCCCAGCTAACATCATGTATTTGCTTCTTTCCGCAGTACAGTAGATCCCTAGTTATAGAGACTGCGACTGGGTCCAACTCTTGCCTTTCTTTTCATTTACAAACTGTTGTCAGTGTATGCTAGGTAAGGCCTGGGCGTCTAAGGCTACAGCCCCTAATGTTTTATGAGTAGCTCAAGATCCAAGGAATATAAATATATACATTAAAAAAAGAATCATAATAAAAATAGATCTTTGAACATTATGATAATAATTTAAGCCCTCGAAAATAGTATGATATCGTGAATTAAAAATGCATCAATGTTTTATTTTATTATGGCTTTCATGCAGAAGATCTACATCACACTACTTGGCACCTACATTTAGTTTGACTGAGAAAATAGAGAGAGAGAGAGAGAGAAAGAGAGAGAGAGAGAGAGAGAGAGAGAGAGAGAGAGAGGGAGAGAGAGAGAGAGAGAGAGAGAGAGAGAGAGAGAGAGAGAGAGAGAGCACCGATTACAGGGCTTGTCATTGCACTACGATACGATACGAAACAACTTTATTAATTCCCCTAGACGGCATGAACTGTATCATAAAATTGTGTGTGGTTGTGGATGCGTTAGTTAAGGATAGTTTTATATTCCAATTAAAGGAGACATATTATGGTGTTTTACCAACAAGTAAATATAGTATATGAGTTCCAGAAAACATGTTTTTGAAGCTGTTTGCTGTAACTCATATACTATGTTTACTTGCAAATAGCTTTAATGCAAATGAGCTGTTTCCCATTGACCAATAAACTGTCAGTGTGAACCACAGCATGGAGGAGAAGTGACTGTTGCCGTTTGCCCTGGAGCTCTCTATATAGAATATAATATAATAATAATAATAATAATAATAATAATAATAATAATAATAATAATAATAATAATAATAATAATAATATAAAAGTATTTATATAATATTATACATATTATCACGGCCAAAAGCAATGTGCGCCTCGGATGATATTATGAATCATAAAGACTATGTCCGATGTCTCTGGTACTTCCACAACAAGTAAAGACTCGTAATGGGGGTTATCTCGGCCATGGTTGAGGAGAATTGGGGGAAAGGAACTTTGACCTTGACTCTCTGAAGTCCATATTGAACCACGACGTGGAGGAGAAAGGGATTGTACTCCCAGAGCTGAGCTGGAGCTGCAGTCCGGCAGCTCCGCCGAACTCCCTGCCAGGCAGTCAAATGGCAAACTGACAAATTAAACATCTATTTTTGTATGGAATATCCCTAAATCTGAAATGCACAAACATCTCCGCCCAGCGCTCGTCCGCTGGTCCACAAAATCCTTCCTACGTAGGACGGGGCGCCAAAACTGACTCGCTCGTTTAGTAACTGTAGGTGGGGTACTTTCAGAGATGCATATCTCACTCAATGAATCATGTACAGACCTTTTTCAAAGTTTGTATGCGTGTGGGAGCCCGAGAGACCCAAAACAACACCCCAAATCCCAGGAAAGGTGTTGTTTTCATAATATGTCCCCTTTAACTAATATAGAAAAAAAGACATTCAACTGTTAATCTCTAGTCTGGTACTGTAGCATGTCAATAAATGTTTAATGATAGCAGTTGTGAAGTATTCTGCTTCTACTCAATACTAATACTGACGATGAAAAGCGACAACAAAATATTACATCACAGACTCCTTTAACCTTGAATGTAAACAACAGTTTTTGAGTAACAAAGTTTTCAATAGTTGCTAAGCACTTTGTGATTGCATATCTGGAACGACGCTATATAAATAAATCTCCTTACTTAGTTACATCCATGTTATGAATATGAAGTTATGAACTTACCTGAAGGAAATCCTCTGAAACAGACTGGCCTTGTTTCCCCCCTCCAGCCTGACGTTCAGTCAGCAGGCCCGTAGGACCACCTCAGAGAGAGAGAGCCTTAGTCTGACTTTGCACGACCACCTCACAATGAGAGAGAGCCTTTGTCTGACCTCGCACGGCCACCTCAGAGAGAGAGAGCCTTACTCTGACCTTGCATGGGCACCTCAGAGAGAGAGAGAGCTTTAGACTGCCCTCGCTTGTGCACCTTCGAGAGAGGAAGCCTTCGTTTGTGATCTCGAACGTCCAACAGAGAGCTTGTCTTGACAGACTAACCTCAGAGAGAGAGAGCGAGAGAGAGAGAGAGAGAGAGAGAGAGAGAGAGACCACCATGTTACCTCACATGACCAATTAAGAGAAACAGACATGTAGCATGTAGATTCCCACGCAGTTTGAATATTCTTCTGTCTTCTGCTAACCGCTCTCACTTCCTGTGTCACTTCTCTTTCTCTCTACCACTAACTCTTTCTCACCGCCTCTCACTCTTACCCTCAGCATCTCTCTACCTCTCTCTCCGCTGCAAAAATGCACTTGAAACTTGTAATGCACTTTAATGTTTCAAAACACATTTCTCATTTGTGGTTTGATGGTTTTGATCATTTCAATTATACGTTTCATAGATAATAATATATTGTTTAGCTGTGTTTCATGTAAATTGTTCAATATGGTTGCCTGAGAGGTAAAAACAATAAGTTATCTAAATATTACTGGTTTAATTCAAGTAATTGATTTAATGGATTGTTACCCTCCATAATTTGTTTAATCTATATAATATAATAATAATTACAATAATTTATTGTTTATTAATTAGTTTATGGGATGACTATGAGCTGCGTCCCTGTAGGAGACTGTATATTACTTTCAGTTAAATTGTTTTCAACTGCACTTCTGACCACTTCTGTCTTTAAACCACACTGTCTCAGCTGATGAACCACACCCTTTAATCTGACTTCCCCCCGCTGTTTTTACTTATAAATACTGTCTGTCTCTGACCCTTGGTCATCCGACTTGGTCAGACTGGTCCTCAAGAGCCCCCTGAATCAAACTGGAAGCATTGGTCAACAAACACCACAGTCGCTGTTTTTCACAATGCAAAATACTTTATTGTTTTTCCACAAATGCTCTCCAAAACACTCCCATCCCTCCTTGAGTTTGTCCACCATCCTCTATCCTCCGTATGTCCGTATGAAAAAGCGCCTTCTGCAATTGTGTGCACTTTCGCCAGCCACCTCAGTTAAATGGAAATGATTTGCATCCTAGCAGTAATGTACCCTGCTTGACCTAATGCCGAAATGTAATCATGTTATACTTTATTCCCAAACTTATTTAATCAATATTTAATCAAATCTCTACACCTAACCACAACCGCAATTCACAAGCCTCAAATTAATAACCATGATCTGATCATTGATGATTTTTCATTTTCATGTTTCATGTTAAACACATGTCTAATGTGGTGTGGTTGGTTTTAAATAAATAGTGGTTCTGATGTGTTGCAGTGTGAGTCAGCCTCACTGTCGACCCCTGGTGGTCAGAGCTTGGCGAATTGAATCAGGTTCCGGTTGATCTCCGCAACATTCCTGCATCCTGCCATTAGAAACAGAAAAGTTTTTAAAGCCAGATTTGATGTATTTAAATATTGAAAAGATATGATAGAGGAAAAAACTTGACAATATTTTGATTAACCGATTATATTTTATGTAAATTATTATTATTTATATATTATTTTATTTTTGTTTATCAATTTTATATTAAATCAGTATATTGTCAGAGTTGACTCACCAGATAGAGCCATTGACAAGCGAAACTCATCATTGAGTATCTGCAGGACCTCTCTAACTCCTTCCTCTCCCTGTTGAAACAAACACCAACATCACACCAAGCAAAAGATACAGTCAAGACCCAAACATCAGCACAAATGACACAAAACTATAGATACATACAATAAGACGATCGCATATTACACAAAACTATAGATACATACATTAAACACCAGCACACATTACACCAAACTACAGATACAATAAACACCAGCAAACATTACACCAAACTATAGATACAGTAAATACAGCACACAGAACAACAAACTACAGATACATAATAAATACCAGCATACATTGCACTAAACTATAGCCACATACATTAAATATAAACACATTACACCAAACGTTAAATACAAGACCAGCATACATTACACCAAGCTATAGATACATAATAAAAGGCAACACACATTACACCAAGCTAAAGAGAAATACAATAAACACCAGCACACATTACACCAAGCTATAGATACATAATAAAAAGCCACACACATACCACAAACAGCAGATACATACATAAACAGCAGCACACATTACACCAAACTTAACGTAAATACAATTAAAAGCACGAAAACAAACTAATGATAAATCGAAACGGGAAAATTCCAATCCAAGGAGTTTAGTCAGAACGCAATGCTACATTAATGTTGCATTCATGTAATTAATGGGACTACACCAACGATGACACTTTTACAGCTATTACATTAGGCATGATTCAATCAAACACTACAGTAAAATATCTTCACCCTGTTAGATACTTGTTTAAACTACACACACGCACGCACGCACACACACACACACACACACACACACACACACACACACACACACACACACACACACACACACACACACACACACACACACACACACACACACACACACACACACACACACACACACACACACACAGATGCATTCTTAACCCCAGACCTTATGTTACCTTGTAGGCAAGCCCCCATACGGCTGGTCTGCCAATGAACACGCACTTGGCTCCCAAGGCCAGGGCCTTCAACACATCACTTCCTGTCCTGATCCCGCCGTCCAGGTAGACCTCGATCCTCCCCTGCACCGTTTCCACAATCTCAGACAGCACATCGATCTGTAGGGCAGACAGGTGTGGGTCAAGTGTAACTAAGTGTTGGGTTAGGTGTACAGTTGGTGTGTTAAAAAAACGGGTTAGCTAATAGGTGTAGCCTAAGGTTTCATGACAGGGTTTGTGACAGGTTTAGCCATTTGTTTGTGTTTAGTGTTTGGTTATTTTAAACGTGTTTGGTTCAACTAACAGATGTTGGGCTTAGCCAACAAGTTTAGCAAACAGGGGGGTCATCCCTCTGTTCCCCAGGTCCTATGTTCCCCGGGTGCAAAGGGTTAGGGTCAGGTTTAGGGTTAGGGTTAGGGTTAGGGTGAGGGTTAACCCTAAACCTAACCCTAACGATAACCAATCGGAGGAGAGCCATTCTAACCAATCACAGGCGAATCAGAGGCGAAATAGGCGGTACTTGCCCCTACCATCCTACGGAAAAAAGATTTGCTCACAGGGTCCTATGTTCCCCGGTCACATACAAAGCGGGGAACATAGAACCCGGGGAACATAGGTACGCTCCCCAAACAGGTGTTTACCTAACATTGTGTTTGGTTTAGCTAGCAGGTTTCTCTCACAGGTGTAGGACGGTGTACAGTTGGCATGTTCATCATACAGGTGTTCAGGTTAGCTAACAGATCTTAGAGTTTGCTAACAGGTTTAGCAATGGTGTTGGTTTAAGTTCAAATGTGTTGAGTTTAACATGTCTTGTGGTTTATATCACATGTGTTGCGGTTTGAATACAGGTTTTGGGTTTAGCTAACAGGTATTGGGCTTGGACAGACAGATTTAGGTTGGGTGTAGTCGCAGTGCAGGTAATGCCTAGGTTAGACGTAGTTAAGGTTAGGTAAATGAGGTGTAGGTCATGTCTAGGTTAGATGTAGGTCATGCCTAGGTTTGACGTAGGTAAGGTGTAGGTTAGGTAGATGATTTGTAGGTGAGGTGGAGGTGACGTGTAGGTCAGTAAGTGTAGGTTATATGCAGAAGAGGTGAGTCGAGTTGTGTCAACGGGTGCCCGTACCGTGGCTGGGCCGCCGTCCAGCTGTCTCCCCCCGTGATTGGACACTATGATCCCCTGGACGCCGTGCTCCACGGCCAGCTCGGCATCCTCCTTGGTCAGGATGCCCTTGATGATGATTGGCAGGCGGGTGAGGGACTGGAGCCAGTAGATGTCCTTCCAGCTAATGGATGGGTCCAGGGTGTTGGCTGGGATCCCATACTCCTCGGAATCCGTAAACTCCTGTTCCACAGGTAGGTACGCTATTTCAGATTTATACCGTTACTGTAGCTTATCCTGATTATAATACTGCTAATATACTGTTTCTGTAGCTGACCCTGATTCTACTTCTGCTAATATACTATTACTGTAACATATCCTGATTCTACTCCTGTCCTGTATATGAATTAGCTGTATGTAACCTTGGACAAAAGTAATAAAATTGTGAATTCCCTTTAGCGACAGACTTTGCCCAATAGACAGTAGACAGTAGACTGACGTACCGTGACCTGGAACATCCCGTCTAGGTTTTTGACCTTGAGGTGCGGCGGCAGTTTGAACTGGTTGCGTATGTCGTTGCGCCGCTTGCCGGTGTAAGGCACGTCGACGGTCAGCACCAGCGCCTTGTAGCCGAGCGCCTCAACACGCGCGACGATCTGCTCCGACAGCTTGCGGTCGCGGTACACGTACAGCTGGAACCAGCGGAAGCCATTGGGCGCCGCGGCGACTATCTCCTCCACGGAGCAGGTGGAGTAGGTGCTGGTGATGTAGCAGGTGTTGACCGCCTCCGTGGCTGGAGATACGACACAGGAGTGGCAACGTTTTGAAGGTGTTATACATGGGTATAACACGTATAACATTGCGCATTCCTGAACACCTTACCCAAGATTTTCTAGCGCACTAGAGTTATGAATGAGCCTGATATATATATAAATATATATATATATATATATATATTTATATAAAATATAAGAGTGCCTGTTTCAAATACTTCAATTCGTCTATCAATCTGTCCGGCTCACTATTTGTGATCTACCATTTAGATAACACTCCATTGAAAACATTTACAAAGAACACACACACACAAGCTAAAAAACTAACTTTAACAACGGTCCATTACCTCTGGCTGTGGCAACCTCGCCCTCATGCCAAGCCAGGCAGTGGAAGGCTGTCGGTGCTATTCCCACCGGGAAGCTGATCTCGGTGCCTTGCACCGTGGTCCGGGTGTCACTCACCGATACGTCTCTCAGGATGCGGGGCCTGAGACGGATCCTGAGGCGGCACAACAGGCAAACAGTGAGGAGGACTATTCATAAGGAGGAGTATTCATAAGGAGGAATTCACAATGTAGTTTTGATGCCTAGCATAGCATAGCATTACATCTCTAATATACAATAGAAGGGTATCATCCCGTGCTGTATACTGTACTGTGTCCTTTCCATAATCAGTGGTATTTTGTTATAACAAAAGTAGTAGTTAAAATGGTAATGTCAAGATGGTGGAATGGTGAAGAAGTGGATGAATTGTTTGAATGGATGGATGGATGGAGCTGCAGGAGGACTGCATTCTCCTGTAAGAGCACATTTGCATAAGCATTTGCAACCTCTTAGTTCCAATGAGCTCCATAGAGTGGCATATTCATGAAAATATAAGCCTTATCGGATTGTTTTGACCAATGTTTCACCTCTAGGGACAGTGAGTTTATCGCAACTAAATACAAACAGATTCGTATTTTTTTCATGAATAGGGCACTCTATGGAGGGAATTGCATCGAAGAGGTTGCAAGGTCCTCTTAGTCGCTTGTGGTTCGATGGATGGATAGGTTGATAGAAGAAGAATGGACTGATGGATGGTTGATGGATGAATGGATAGGTCGTAAAAGAGAGGATGGATAGGTCGATGATGGATGGATTTAGGGTGTATAGGTCGATGGAGGATGGATGAATGACTGGAGGATATATGGGTGGATAAGGGAGAGGATGGTCGGACAGAGGATGGACATGAGAGTGGTGTGAGAGTACCGTTTGTAGGCCAACAGGTTGTCGTCGCGGGTGCAGCACTCGTCCGCCCCGGCAGCGTAGTAGTCCCAGGTGGCCTTGGATAGGTGCTCCTTGGCGTACTCCTCAAAGTCTGTGAGGCACACTAGTGCCATCTCTGCACAGCGCCCTCCCTCCCTGCAGGGGGCGCAGAGCGCAGCTTAAGAGGGACAGCAGCTTCACAGACTCATATGGACTTTATTTCCCATGATGCATTAGAAATGGTTTTGTTTAAAAGGCAATTTGAAACGGTTAAGTTGAGGTATAATGTGTTGAGGTTAAGTTTGTGTATCAGGTTAGAGAGTGTTGATATCAGGTTCGAGATGGTTAAGTGTAGATATCAGGTTCGAGATGGTTAAGTGTAGATATCACGGTAGAGATTGTTACGTTCCAATGCAGTCAGAATTCAATGCATCATGGGAATAACCACCTGGAGGGTAGTATAGTTCCAATATAAAAGAGTGTCTCAACAGCGTTGAGACAGCCTATAAACATATCTATATATAAATATCTGTAATGAATACTTTAGATACTTTAAAATAAAAAGGATCATACTTGACTTAAGAGATCACTTTGCACCTTTCACTTTTGACTGTTTAACTGTGCAAGAGATGCAACACACTAGTTGTATCATCATCATAACAAAGAGGCTTATTGCATCATCTTCATAGTATAACATACTGACCTAGCTACCAAACAACCTTTCAGTTAGGGAGGAGCAGTCATCCAGAGGCTCATTCGGCTGAACTGTTAAAACTATTTAATTTGTTGGCTTTCAATAACTGATGTGTATAGCTTGATGAATTGCACATGCACAGATTTCTGTTTTAGTAAAACATAAGCAGTAGCAATGGGAAACAAAAGTCCAACAGTTAGTTAACTAAAGTATTAGATTAGAAGGAAGTTGTTTAACATACCTCGAATATAAATGAAAGCTTTAAAATCTACAAATCCAGTCTGCTGCAGAGCCCCATGGTTTCCTCACCAGTAACTCACTATGGGACTTTGAACTCTGCCCTGTGAAGCTAATCTAAAAACAACTGCACGACCAAACCATTCCAGGGGAAAAACAAACAGCTAACCACACCAGCATTCATCTATCAAATACAGGAGTAGGCACAGAAATGTTTAACTATTACCAAGTACTACCAATAGGCTACTACAGTATGAATCATACTTTAAAACAACTCACCAATACAGCAGTATCACTACCACATTTCCAATACCCTCTCATACATAGCATCACATAAACTACACAACAACACAGTAGTATTACTACCACTTTAATACTACTCACTATAGCATTAGTATCACCACCGCTTTAAAATTACGCACTATAGCATTAGTATCACTACCTCTTTAAACTACTTACCAATATAGTAACACTAGTACTTTTAAAATACTCAACGATACAGCACTACCACTGCCACATGTCCAATACCCTCTCATACATAACATCACAACAAAAGATTACAAAACAATACACTAGTATTACCCAATACTTAAAAAATACTCACTAAAACAGTCATATTGCTATCACTTTAATACTACTCACTATAAGATTAGTATCACTACCACTTTAAAACTACGTACCAATATAGTAACACGAGTACGTTCAAAATACTCAACCAAACAGTAGTATCACAACCACTCTTCAACTACTCTCCAACACAGTAGTACCACTAGTACTGCCGGAATTTCCAATCTGGGATAAACAAAATACATCTTATCCTACCAACTACTCACCAATAGTAGTATGACTAGTACTTTGAAAGTACTCACCAATCCAGCTGTGCCATTTCACCACAGTAATTCAGATTACTTCGCTTAAACAGAAACATATCCCTGTTTCCATGACGATCCGTAGAGCCAATGCAGTGCTTTTGTGTGGATGGGAATCAGACCTCCATAGCCAGCCCTGCCCGTGACCCTGCTCTTATTGTGTACGTGCTGAAAATGTGCTGATTGTGACTGTGGGCCAGATGGCGTCCTACAGCCCATAATATACTGATGTACAGAACACACTCCATACACACAGCCACACACAAACTAGACCCCACACACACTGCTGCAAAAAGGAATGGACATAACACTCATGCACACTGAAGATTACATCCAATTAAACCTATACTTAATTAATTTACATACATGCTTGCTCAGGCGTTACACAAGCACACTCACTCACTCAATCCCTCACCTCTCACTCACTCATTCACTCACTCACACAAACCCCCACACACAGAAAATGCATAGGCTACATTGACATAACATTCACAATCTATAATACAATGCCACTGCTGTTTCTTGTGAGTTTAATGTTTTGTTTCCCACCAGTGTGTCAGTGATGGAGGGAGGGATTCACACCGGCGTGTCTTGGAGGGCGCTGACATCAGAATTGGAACCAAGACGAATTCAGATCCTGAATGTAGGCCTAGATCACACATACTGAAGGCTATTCACTAATGAAACATTATAAATTACATAATCCATTGCCTCATAGTTTGTCTAAGTTTGCCTTAGGTGTTTGAGTCTTGGCCCTGGCTCGTCGTCAATTTGCGGTAATTATAATTCTCTAAATGTCGTGCACAAATAAAACATTACTGCTACTGCTACATTGTTTCTGTAGTAAGGAACACAAGGAGCTCTGTTTTGTTTTGTTGGACTGAGTGAGACTTTCTGCTGTAACAGAGTCAGACGTATTGCCTTTGATTTATAGTGTTGCCATAGTCAAACATTCCTAATTAAATGGGTTAAAAAGAGCATTCTTTAATGTTTTGGTGTACTTCTGATCGCTTGTAAGTGTTTTGTCCAACAGACAGGCATTGTATACCTGCATGTACAGGGATACACCTGTGTATGATTATGTATCCTGTATATAGGTGTGTGCAGGTATATACAGCTGTGTACAGATATATTCAGGTGTATACATGTTTAAACAGGTAGACTATATACAGATGTGTACTGTTTTATACAGCTGTTTACAGGTATATACAGCGGTTAGCTTGTGTATAAGGTGCATATGGGTATGTACCGGTGTATATACACAGGTAAATCCAGGTAAACAGGTGTGCACATGGACATACAGCTAGGCTAAATACTGGTGTGTACAGGCGTGCACAGGTCAAAACAGGTGTGTTTGTGTGTGTGTGTAGATATGTAGAGGTGTGTGGGTTCTTACCTATTACAGATTGCGATGCTCATTGTTGTTTAGTAGTCGTCCACTCTAAGGATACTCATTACCTGGAGATCAGAGAGCAGAGAGAGAGCCAAAAGGTAGAGCACGCCTTCCTGTCCAAGCTCAAATATAGACGCATTGATTGGCCTCACATTGACACAGCGTTAGACTTACTAGTTTATCAGGAAAGACTATGCTTTCTACTGTTACCTTTCTACCTTTTCTCGACTTTCGGTTTGTTATGACTAATGTACATTTTGTTTTGTCTCATTTTATCCTGCAACCCATAGAGATCTTTTGTTTTCATTCCTGGTTTGACCACAAGATGGCAGTGTGAGACCGCTCCAACCCCCCCCCCCCCCAGCTCACTCTACACTACACTTCACTTGCCTTTCCTCCACAGCAGGTACAATGTACACAAAGAGAAACTCTCGTCGGCGGTCAATGTTTTGTACTGTACTCTATTGTCTCTTGCCCCTATAGACCCTATAGAATTTCAGCCAATGTACAGGTAGTAACGTGGTCAGCCCCACGCTACACAATGACACTCACGGCCATGCTTCCAGGCACGCATACGCACACACACGCATACGCACACACGCGCGCACACACACACACACACACGCATGCACATAAACACTTGCAATGCTTTACACTCATTCAAAAGTTTCAAGATCAAGATAGTCAATATATTTTTTAAGCTTAGTGTATTGGGTGATGCATTTTACATACAGTTGTTAAATGTTTGCAGAACCTTATACTGCAAAACACGTTATTTATTTACCTTTTTCTTTCTAAAGCAAATTATTTAATTAATGCAGCATCCATGGCACAATTCATTTGTTTTCCGTTACGTAATTCACTACGGTATATCATCATAGTGTATTCTTTTTTTGGTATTCAAATACCTAAGGATTCAATTCACTTCAATAAGAAATTAATGATAAATCATAAATGAATTCAGTTCATTCAAATAAACTACGGAAACGACACGTTGGACCAATTCATTAAACCTCCTCCATTGTCCTGTTTTGAACTAAAGGCGGGCCCACCAGCTGTCAGTCAACCGCTAAACCTGAATGGCTCCTCACAGCATTGTCCCCGTCACTGTTCCAGAAACACCTGCTCTGTAATCACCTCGTCCATCTCTACCACGTTTACCCACCTCACTGCTCACATATTACACCACATTCACCAACACACCGGGAACTATTGGCTAGGCCTGGCATCCGGTGTGGTAAGCAGAGAAGCTAGAACAAGAAACAGACTCATTCTGTTTACAAGACAGACAGGTACACAGAGGAGGTGAGACAGGTACCCTTTAGCCTAGCCGACAGATGGCAGACAGATGGCAGACACAATAAACAACACAACCGGCCTGTGGAACTAAACATCCCTTGGCGTCTGTCAGATGTCACTCATGGTTCAGCCTGGGGCGCCATGTTAACCAGCTCTATAAGAACGGTAAAGGAGCACTTGAATTCAGCCAGAAGTCTCTTACCTTTATCTGTGCTGCTGTGTAGCTTGACGAGCTAGGCCTTCTCTAGTGTGACCCTAGCGGGCCCAGGTCCGCTGCCCTGCGCCCTGATTGGCTGCCGCAAACCTCTCTCTATTCGCTTTTGCTTTTCTTTTCTTTTTTTTGGGTTGCAGCTACACCATCCACCCCCCCCCCCCCCCCCCCCCCCCCCCCCCCCCCCCCCCCCCCCCCCCCCCCACACACACACACACACCCCCCCCATGCCCCCCCAGGCAGGACCAGTTAACCCTCTGTCAGCAGCAGGCCCCCCTGCCCTCTCTAGTCTCACACACATGCACACACACACACACACACACACACACACAGGGAGGGATCACCGTTCACACATTCATTTCAGTGCTATATACAGTGCAATATACTGTATGTATCAGTAGGTATATGGAAGGCATTACTATTACCATATTAAGACACAGCAGGGTGCAAGGCATGCCAGGTACTTAAATGCATTGGTGCAGGAGTTATTTTGAATCTTGGGGAGACACAGAAATCAAAAAAGCTTACCCTTTTAATGCTTCAGTGATAAATTAATTTTATAATTATATGTACAGGCCTATTTAGGGTCACTTATCTTGAGAGATCACATGGTGGTGGGATGAGTGAAATATTAAATGGAACGGGGATCCAAGTACACTTTAAGCCTGAATAGCCATCCGTGATATTCCATTACGTGTCTCACTTGGCGCTGACATTCCCTGTTCTGCCATCCCTTCCTCTCGCATCTAGGAAATCAACAAATATTTATGAACATTTAAATGGATTCAGTATTGAGGAAATTGACCCTAAGTTTAAATGAAGTATAAGCATTATCTTGCATATATGAAGAAAATAAGTGTTGAAAAAGCACAGTCAACAAAGGCTTACATTCTGAGAGACATCCACGTGTCACTCATTTACAACTCTTCTGCCGCCACTGAGATGAACCCTCATGACTCAGCTGACTCCAAGTTGACCCCTTAAAGCTGTAAACCTCTGTATACCTGACGCACCCCAACCCGTCAGGAAATTACAGGGAGGGCTTTATTAAGACCACAAAGAATGATGGAGCCCCCTTCATTGTTCCTCTCACTTTACTCATATTGATTCATGAGTTAAAGGAGACATATTATGGTGTTTTCCAAACAAGTAAACATAGTATTTGAGTTCCAGAAACATGTTTTTGAAGCTGTTTGCTGGAAATAGCTTTTAGGAAAAAAAATCTCGCTTAGCACTATTCCTCTCTGTTTCAGTCCCTTCAGAATGCGCTGTTTCTGGTGCCTGTAGCTTTAATGGAAATGAGCTGCTGCCCATTGACCAATGAGCTGTCAGACTGAACCACTGCATGGAGGAGAAGGGATTGTTGACGTTTGGAATAATAATAAATATATAATAATAATAAATTTATTATAAAAAATAAATAATAATAATATTAGCTGCAGGGCTAGCCCCGAGTTCCCCCCGCCGGAGCTGCTCGTTTGCTGGTCCACAAAATCTTAGCTATGCTCTGATTGGAGGGGAGTGGGGAAGTGGGAAATAGTATTCAACTGTGCCCCCTTACTACGTAGGAGGGGTCGCCGAAACTGACTCGCTCGTTTGGTAACTGTAGGCGGAATACTTTCAGAAATGCGTATCTCACTCAAAAAATCATGTACAGACTTTTTTCAAAGTTTGTATGCGTCTGAGAGCACCAGAGACCCAAAACAACACCTCAAATCCCAGGAAAAGTGTTGTTTTCATAACATGTCCCCTTTAAGGTTAAGTCAGTAATGCTAGTCAAAGTCAAACACTGCCTGCTTTATGCACGCATTCCACAATTATACACGGTGGTATTGTTGTAAATTGTTAAAATGTATGCAGTCTGAGTAGATTGTCATTATGCTCATCCATGTCACATCTTTATTTTCACTCTATGTGGTATAGGCTTTTGTTTTCTTGGAATATGCATGGCTACTTTTCTCAAGATTGTGTTTGTCACATATGTAAACCACCTCAAGCCAGTGATGGTTGACAGACAATTTCATCTCATAAGCACATATGGTTTATTATGTCTATTTTATGAGAGCATATAGTTAGCTCCGATGTTGGAGCTAGCAAATTTATGCAAATTTCACTTTTTCATAAGCTCAATTATTATCTTTCAACTTTTTCCAAACTAAATTGTCGATCAATCCGAGAAACCACAATACAATCAGCCATTTGATGAGCTACAACATCGTCTAACAAATTATTTAAGTTGTGCAAAAGTCAATCTAAAAAAACAGTTTTGAAAACCAAGTCAAACCGCCCTAGAGACCATCATCTCACGAGTCACTTCTTCAAATGAATCCATTCCGCTTTCATTGGGCGAAAGAAGCCGCCTCTCTGAAAATCCATTCCAGGTTTCTGAATTCCCTCACACGTCACATCTCTAACTGAATCCATTCCGTTTTCATTGCTCAAGAGTAACCAACTCTCTGAAGATCCACACCAGGTTTTGCCACTTGCTACTTTGCAGCCATATATATATATATATATATATATATATATTTATATATATATATATTTACCTTTATATTTTTGCCTTGCAGCGACACAAACTTGGCCTTAGTAAAATGTAATCTTTACAATTAAGTAATGTGTGAGCAAGAGATTACTTGGAGAGATATGATCAAACTTTGATATTATAAGCAGATTTACATGTTCACAATTTTGGGGAAAACCTCTAACTTTATTTGAACCAATTACAAGCATGTGTTATGCCCCTAATTTCAGAATGTTTTTAAAGTGAAACCCATTGTTAATCCATGAGTACTGCTAGAATTCACACCAACGCCTGTTTGGCGAGTGAATCCTGCAACAGCAGATGCAGAATGTTTTTTTGACCAATTTTACTTCTGCCTTGTCTTTCCATTCTGAGGCCTGACACAAAAAAATCACTAAACATTGAAAGCAACAACATTGCAGAATTTAACATTACAAGAATCACACTCAAAGCTAAAGGAGCCAAAGTTAGGCCCCTGACCCAACAAAAGCCGAATACACTTGCAGGCCTCTGCTGTCTTTTGCTGAGAACCAGGCCGTGCGCTGAGACACTAGCCCATTGCTATAGCAACCATGGTAATAATAATTTAAGATTTTACATTATTATACATTACTGACCGTTATACCACTAAGTGTCTGTAGTGTTCACCCACACCAAAAACATCGCTATAAATAATAGCGATGCTATCTGGGTCTAAACCACTTGCCAGTAGGTGCTAAGAAAGAAAACGAAAATCAACCGTTGTTTTTGGTTTGAGTGATGAATTAAATTATCTCCAATGAGCAACTCAATCTGGGTGAGGTGTGTTTAACCTCCAAGATTGAATGGTTTGAACTTAGTTCCCCATTTGTCTGACCTTACAGTCATTAGCATTGATAGAGAGACTTATGCAGTGTGTCTCTCTCCCCATTAGTGGCAGCTTTCCCTCTCTGTTCCTCCCACTGATAGAAACATCCATCTTGTCAAGGGGTTACACTGACACGACAGGTGTTTTCATTCTGGTCCTCGTATGAAAGACAGATGTCACATCCTTTGATATCATCGACCGTCGGTTGTTTTGTTTCCCCCCTCACTTCCAGATGATGGATGGATGGAGGGAGGGAGAGAGAGTGGGAGAGGAACAGGAAGAGGGCTGTGTGAGTGTGTCTGAACTCTGTGTGGGTGAAACACAACGCCTGGAGAAGTTGTCGAAGCGTTTTAAAACAGCAGTCACAGCGGCGTGATGCTAAATTAGATTCTCCCTCTCTGATTCCATTACAGCGCTTCTATTGAATTTACCCTCGCTAACAAACCCAGACTCCCTACACATCTCTTTAAATGTGTGTGCCTCGGTGCTTGTGTGTGCGTGTGTGTGTGTGTGTCTGTCTGTGCAATTCTTGCCACATTCGCAGGCACCTAGTGTGTGTTTGATTTTCGCCCTGACACACACCCGGTTGTGAAGCTGTAGACTCGTTGGGAGTTTGTGTGTGCGTGTGTGTGTGTGTGTGTGTGTGTGTGTGTGTGTGTGTGTGTGTGTGTGTCTGTGTGTGTGTGTGGAGGGGGCTCCGTGGGGAGGCGTCTCCATTACCTGCTCAGAGAGGAGGTGCAAATTGGGTTAATCCACAGCTGGCTTGGACGTCTGATATCAGGGAGCGGGCTGGGGCTTGGGGCAGGGGGGCTGGGGCTGGGGGCTGGGTGCCGGGTAGGGCGAGGGTGGCTGCGGAGGTTTCAGCTGAGTGGAAAAGCTCTTCCACATGCGACGGCCTGAGGAGCCTCAGGGCCCAGATGGCTTCAGTTGAGGAGGTTGCCTGGATGGAGCCCCACTCTCGGCTCTCATTAACACACCGCACTGGCTAGCTCCTCTTCACGCCACCAGCATTACAATACTGGCATTATACACCACCACTCGCTCTAAAACACTGGCCTTTTAACCCTGATCAGTCCGTCTGCTAGTGGGAACCATTCACAACACTAGTGAACTTAAAAGCAGAACTGTCTGTCTACTAGTGTTAGAACACGAGCATTCACACCACTAGTATTTGAATTGCTCTTTGGCAGCACTGCCTGACTGTGTGTCTGTCTGTCTGCCTGTCTACTTTTGTGAAGTTAACTGGTATTTACATCACTAGCGTTTACTGGTCTTTAGCAGCACGGTCTGTCTGTCTGTCTGTCTCTCTGTCTTCTTATGATTCTCTGTCCCTCTCGCTCTCTCTGTCTCTCTCTGTCTCTCTCTCTGTTTGTCAATCTTTTGCCTGGCTAGTTTTTAGCACCGCAGGGCGTAAAGATATCTGGTGTTATGAAACTGTCACTCACTTACTGGTCTGTCTGCGGAATATCCCCCCCCCCCCCCCCCACACACACATATTATTATTATTATTATTATTTCTATGTTAAAGACAAATGTTTGCTTGCCATCATGTTTCCAATAATATACTGTATTTTAGAAATGTATATTATAAAAATATACATAGCAGCAGTATATAAAATATGTATTATGGCTAGCATCTAGGGGTCCGATATATCTGGTGATCACATATCTGATTCAACCCATCACAGCGCATGGAACCCCTCAGAGAGTCAGAAGCATGTAGGAAGTAAGAGTGAGAGGTCTCTGTAAGAGGGATGGGTGTCAGCGAATGTCTGATGAAGATATGATTCTTGTTGATGTATAGCTAGTTTGTTTTCTACCGATATAGATGATCGATTATCAACAGATTATATGGTTTTCTTCCCATGCAGATTATTATGGGTAAGTCTATGAATCTGCAATTGCAGACGCAATGTGATACAGACTGTTTATGAAACAAGTGGTAATCGTGACAATTTAATTTACAGTAAAGGTATACTTTTGATTTATACAAAGGCTACTGTGAACTGTGAGACCGGTCTGGACTCACTGTCTTTAAATAGACCTTGAAGGTTACTAGCTCAGAGACTTTCTGCTCCTTCTAACCTCTTTGGTGGGCAGTTAATGTCTGTTCTTAGGCCATTGCATGTTAATGTGTAACTTACATGTTGATGTGTTGGTGGTCAGATGTGTTGGTGTGTATCTTACATGTGGGTTCGTTGGTGTGTAGTGTTTCATGTTGTGCGTAGGTTACATGTTGGTGTGTAGTGTTTAATTTTGGTGCGTAGTGTTTGATTTTGGTGTGTAGTTAACATGTTGGTGTGTGGTGTTTAAAGTTGGTTTGTAGGTTACACGTTGGTGTGTGGAGTTTCATTTTGGTGTGTGGTTAACATGTTGGTGTCTGGTGTTTGAAGATGGTGTGTAGGTCACATGTTGGTGTGTAGTGTTTAATGGTGGTGTGTAGTTTACGCGTGGGTTTATAGTCGGTGTGTGGTGTTTAATGCTGGTCTGTAGGTTACATGTTGGTGCGTAGTTGGTATGGAGTCTAAAGGCTCTCTGTTACTCCAGTTCTGTTATTTTCTTCCTCTTGTTTGTGTGTTCTTCTACTTTGTTCCAGAGCATCTCTGCGGGTAGCTTAGGTTTCCTCCTACCCTGCTCCAGGACCCCTGCTGCTCCATAAACAGCCGTCATCAAACCCGTCATCAGATAACCCCGCTCCACCTACTGCTGGTTCAGGGGGGAGCTCCGATCATTTCTGCTGTTGTTGTTGTTTGTTTAGTATGAAATCGTCTGATCTTTGTACCATACAGAAAATGTGTGGTGCATGAAGTGAAACTCTCCACTGAACCCTGAACATGGGTGTTTGGAGACTCATGAGTCGACTGTCATCTCTCGTTAGCGTGTAAAAGCTATCTGGTTCACCATCTCTGAGGCGGTCAGACTCCCCCAGCCCGGGCTGGAGATAGGTGTGCTGGGGATAGGCTCAGAACATTCTTCTGGCGTAGCCAAAGCCCACGCAACCCTCTCGCACGCTTATGGGAAACAGCTCTCGCTAACCGGCCGGCTCTGGTGCCTTGCCAGAGGGCCAACAGACACATTTTCAGCTTGTTCTCAGGAGCAACGCTGAGCCTGTGAATCTCACATCATAGTAAATGCACACACCACTAGAAACACACACCACACGTATACAAACACACCACACAAAACACACAACACACAAAAGCCATTGAAAGCACACAACATTAGAAACACTCACGGAAACAGAGAAAACACACAGCACACAAAAAGCACACAGCACATAAAACACACAGCACAGGTCAGTATGAATGAAAGGACACTGCATCTGAATGAAACGTCTCTGCCCGTGGAATAACGTGAGTACACCGTACAGTCCCAGGGTGTCTTTTTAGCTTTAAACTCAGAGTGTAATACGTTGTTGAATGTCGTGAAAAGCTGTCAGCAAATATTTAAAACATGCTTTTTGTTTTATAGTGCAGCAGTGAAATACTGAGACCATTGTTTTATACTTTGGCTCAAATGTTCATGGGTTTGTATTTGTCATTTGGTTAAGGGACTGCATTTTGTAATGTCATGCATTTAGCTCAAAGTCTATATATATATATAATTATATATAATTATAATTATTTAAGTATTATAATGAACAAGATTTAATAGCGGCTGATTGCTATTCAAGCAAATGCTTTTTTTTTTCTTTTGCAATTTCACAATTGGCTTCTCATTTTGAGTAATGTTCTTTCAATATTGCCTGTAAGAGTGACAAATAGGTGACCATTTACCATAGAAAATCCTATAGTGTCTATTTACTTCAAAACATGTTTTTTTGGCTGGATATGTTAACTAATGCTTGGACACAAAGTTGAGGTAAAACTATTGAGGTCAGCAAGGCAAATAATATAAATACCCTAGAATCATTCCTCCTATTGACGTTTTGGATTAAGTGCCTCTAAGAAATATGAGTGCTTGTATATCTGTGTTTTTCTCTTTCTGTCTCTTTTTCTGTCTCTCTTTCTGTTTCCTTTCTCTGTCTCGCATTTTTGCAATGAGTTCTCTCTCTCTCTCTCTCCCTCTCTCTCTCTTTCTCCCTCTCTCTTTCTCTCTTTCTCTGTATCTCTCTCTGTATCTCTCTCTGTATCTCTCTCTCTCTCTCTCTTTCCATCTTCATTTCCCTCTCTGTCACTCTCTCTCTCTCTGTCTGTCTGTCTGTCTGTCTGTCTGTCACTCTCTCTCTGTCTCTCTCTCTTCTTATCTCTCTCTGTCGCTCTGTCTGTCTGTCTGTCTGTCTGTCTCTATCTCCCTTTTTTTCTCTCTCACTCTCACTCTCTCTCTCTTTCTCTCTCTCCCTCCCTCCCTCTTTCCTTAACCTGTTCTTGTTTCCCTTCTCACAGTGACCTCTGGGGATCCATGTTTAAAGGTTGCGGCTAAGCCCCACCTCTCAAGAGTGTAGCAGGGTGCTGAGACTACATCTGCTGCTTTATAGAAATATGTGACTCAGCCTCTTTATGGTTTATTACTCTTTTACAGTTTTACATTTTATTTATTTTATTTTGTTCTTGTGTTGCCTGCCCAGATCTGCCGCGGCTGGTGGATGCAGTCACACAAAAGCTTATGCACACATGTACACACACACACACACACACACACACACACACACACACACACACACACACACACACACACACACACACTTCAACAAACCTCAACACACACCCTCACACACATTGAGCAGATGATTTGGCTCCCAGCAGTGTGCCCGCTGGCTTTCCAGTGGAGAACGTTCTGATGTGTACACGTCTGACTTTTATCGTCTGCGTCCTATAATACGCTCATGTGGGATTTAACAGGCAGAGTTCCCCTCACTCTGCTCTCCTCCGACGGCTGACACTGTAATCATAATAAATACCAGGGTTGCTCTCCTCTGTCAAACTAGAACCTTTTAGATAACTTATATTGTGTTGTAGACCAGACTTACAGAGCTCAGAGCGTTCCAGACCAGACTTATAGAACCCATACTGTTCTAGAGTCCAGACCAGACTTATAGAACCCATACTGTTCTAGATTCCAGACCAGACGTAAAGAACCAAAAGTGTTCCAGACCAAACTTGTAGAACCCATTGTATTCTAGGGTCTAGACCAGACTTATAGAATCCCAGGTTGTTCTAGGTCAGACTTATTGAAACAATAGTGTTTAGGACAAGGCTTATAGAACCCAAAGTGTTCTAAAATCTGAGAGACAGGTTGAGATTGCACTGGTTATTAAGCCTGTTCCAGAGTAATTCGTTAGGAAGCCAGCGATTGGAATGAGTGGACAGAAGAGGAGAGAAATCAAGGAAGAGAGGAAAGGAAAAGAAAGGCAGGAGATTGGTTTTCCCTCTCGTACACTCTTTTAATGTGTATTGGAGCACGTCTACCTGATATTTACCATTAACCAGTAATCACAAGTTAATCGGTTAATTGAACGATTAACTGAGTAAGGTTTTGGGTAACTATAACAAACGTAGGTTTGAGATAGAAGTAGGGGCTGTGTTGAAGATTGAGGTGAAGAGATGGAGTTGGTGGTGAGTTGAGGGTATTGATGATGGTGGTTGTGGTGGTTGTGAGATGGACATAGGTGGTTGGGGAGATGGAGTTGAGGGTGGAGATGAGCGCACTGATGTGATGGTTGAGGAGCTTGTGGGCATTTCATAACTAATGTGACGCAGAGCGCTGCTGCCAGCTGCTGCGAGGCACCACAGAAGAAGAACATTCCTGGAGGCTAATCAATAGGATGGTAATACGCACTGGGAGGGGGTATCCACTTCAAAGACCTCATGAAACACTATTTTTATGTCTACGCCATTTAGCGACAAGCGGCAGATGTGAATCCCGGCCAAGGCGTGAGTCATGGGAATATCCTCTGCTGATTGGCCACATTCCTGCCAATCTTTAACTGATGACAGACATTTGTGTTGCCATTAAACAGGTCAAAGGTCACGGATGATTTATTCGGGGGCCATTTTGAGTGGGTATGTTTCCACTCGGGACGCTGAGGTTCGATTCCAGAGAATAAGCCTCTCAAAATGAAAAGCTGGATGTTTTTATGGACTGTGGGCTCTGATTGGCTGGTTTGGCAGAGAGCAGAGGGTTTGTTATCAACAGATGCTAGCGCTTGGTTTCCTCGCTGCCATGTTTTCCTCTCCAGCTGCTCTTCTTTATGTCTGCTGGGTGGAGCGGCCTGGGAACGCAGGGTTGCTGGTTCCATCCTCGGCCCACTGCCGGGTTAGGTGGCGAGCTGCCCTTAAGCTAGACGCATAATACTAAATACAGACGTGCGTTGGTGTCAGTGCTGATGCTGAGTGTGTGTGTGTGTGCACGCGCCTGTGTGTGTTTGTGTGTTTGTGCTTAAGTGTGTGTGTGTGTGTGTGTGTGTGTGTGTATGTGTGTGTGCTTGTGCTTGTGGGTGTTTGTGCTTAAGTGTGTGTGTGTGTGTGTGTGTGTGTGTGTGTGTGTGTGTGTGTGTGTGTGTATGGATCGAACATGAGGTTTACCATTCACTTTGTTGTTGTTGTGTGAGAGTGGGTTGAAGTAGGTTGCGGGTGGTGTGCCTTAAAAAAGTACATTGAATCTCCAGATTTTGCTGTCAGTCACCTTGTGTTCATGACACCAGTGGCCCCGCTCTCCCCAGTGGCCCCCGGGGGCCTCAGCACCGCGTCCCATCGCTCCCACCAGAGAAGTAGAGCGCAGAGGTGAGGCGCCGCTTCACTTTAACACTCATTTAGTGTGACTCCCTGAAGCATGAACCTCTCTCCCCCGACACAGATCACATCACTAACAGAAACCAGAAGACCTGGGGAGGGCGGAGGAGGAAGAGACTGGTCTGGCCCGGTGTGGAAGGGCTAGTCTGATCTGGGTCTGGCATATTCTGATATGTGTTAGTTTGATCTAGGCTGGGAAGAGATGGCGCGATTTGGGTGAAAGGGCTTGTCTGGGTGGCTTTGGGCTGCGTCTAGCCTGGTCTGCTCTGGGAGTGGGATGTGCTGCCTTGGGGAAGAGAGAGAAAGGGGGAGACGGAGACAGACGCGGGGAATTGATCAGAAAGCGAGATGGGGTCAGTGCGAGAGAAAGAGGTTGAGAGAAACAGCAAGAGATAGTCAGTGTGGAGAGAGAGAGAGAGAGAGAGAGAGAGAGAAAGATTAGAGAGAAAGATAAATAGGGAGACAGTATGTGCAGCACCAGGTTTTACCACCTGTCAGTTGTCCTTAGACACAGACTAGCCCATATGAAAGGATCAAGGGTTTGTGTGTTTGTGTGTGTGTGTGTGTGCATGCGCGCTTGTGTGTGCATGCTTGTGTGTGTGTTTGCATTTAATGCAACATGTGTGGATGCATATATATGTAAATAATGTGATCGTATATATGTGTTGTGCCACTGATGGTTCAAACATATGGCTGTGTGTGTGCACGCATATACACACATCTATGAGTGGATGAGTTTCCCTTCCAACGAGAATTTTATGGAAGTGTGCTTGTGCATGCATGCATGCATGCACGTGTGTTTGTGTGTCTGTGTGTGTGTGTGTGTGTGTGTGTGTGTGTGTGTGTGTGTGTGTGTGCGCGCAGGACCTGGTTTGGGTTAAAAGCAGAAGGCTCCACTACAAAGCGCAGGCAGCCGTGGTAACGAGGAGGAGAATATCATTTTTCTTTGGCTCCTGAGATCTGCCATTCTTACGTTTCAAAGCTTGGCTTCCTGGCACACGTCCTTCTCTGTGAGACCCTGCGTCTCCTGTGGAGGGAACCAGCGCTGACTTTCCTTTCCTTTCCCCTTCCATCCTCTTGTCCTCTTTTCACTTCTCCTCTGCTCTCTCCTCTCCTCTTCTCTTTTCTTTCCTCGCCTCTCTTGTTCTTGTCTCTCATCTCTCCTCCTTGTGGGTGCTCACTCTGCTTCTGTCCTTTCCTCTCATCCTCTCCACTCTTCTCCCATCATTCTTTCCTCTCCTCTCCTGTTTTTTTCTGTTCTCCATCCCTCTGGTCTTCTCTTTTTTTGCTTTCTCTTCTTGACTTCCCTTCACTCCCCTCCTCTTGTCTCCTCTCCTGTCTCCTGTCTCCTGGAAGAAAAAAAAAGGATAATCTGTCTCTGGCGTCGGATGATAAGAGAAGCCTGATGTTGAGATACCTTTTCCCTTCTCCAATCCTGCTGGCTCAGTGAAGATCTCCCACTAATGCCTGGACAAACTTCTCCGGCGGTGAGGCTTTCTGCAGACCAAGTCGATTAATGTCTCTTACTTTCACTCACTAAACACATCAGCATCTCCAATATTGGTGGTTAAACTACCAGCTTTCCAGTTCAAAACCAATCCAAATCCAAACTTGCATGTAAGACTTAAATTTACTTTAGCTTTGTCTGTGATATATCAATCACTGCTTCGTTTTCTTTGTATTGTTAGTCCTCCCTGCCAGGAAAGTACAAAGCGCGACCCAGATATATCAATTGCGTTGTTACAAAATGTTAAAGCTTCTTACCATTGATTAGTTAAAAACTTAAAACTATTGATTAACTGAAAACTGACGGTCTTTGCTGCCGTGGAAATGTTCTAACCGCGTCTGTTCTACAGATCAGCTGCTGTTAGGGCGACCATCGAGCAAGGCACTTGACTGGCAGTAAGTCCTGAGGCGGCAGCTTCCAGGTGTGAAACTGTAAAACTCGGTGGATTACAACACAATGGAATTGAGGCCGTGCTGAAAGGCCGCCAGTCAGAGGGTAACCTCACCTGGTGCGCAGTAATACTCAGACCTCAGGACTACACAGAGAGGTGTGGAGACAGCTCTATTAACTTGTCTGCACATAGAAATCACAATATCAAGGAAAAGAGTTGCATCTTATACTTTCCAGTAATTTTTCTCCATGTTTTTTTCAGTCTAATTATGGCTGTAGTAAGAAACATTCAACAACCAGCAAAGCACAATGTATATATTTGTACATATTGTTCAAGCTGTTTTGTAAGAATAGCTTAGTGTAGGAGTGGTAAGGGGGTTCGACCCCCATCTGTTCTGGGTTCGAGCCCTGACATCGACAGGCTAACTTGAGCAAGAGGCCCTGACCCCTTTCTGTTCCTGAATGACATGTATCTTAATTCACCGTAGGTCGCTTTGGACAGAAGCGTCTGCTAAATGACCGTATAGTAATAGTTAATGGCTCAACTCACTGCCGGTTGCTTTGGACAGAAGGGTCTGCTACATGACCGTATAGTAATAGTAAATGGAATATGTTTGTGTGTGTGTGTCAAGTGTTGTGCGTTCCCGTGAGAGGGTTCCCTGTGGTTTTTCCCTCAGACCGTTTGCCATCCGGACGGCCGACCGTTACGGTACGGTTCGACGTCCTCACGCAGTCTGACCACAGCCGGCATGGAAGAGGAGAAGCAGAAAAGTCCTTAGTCTACTTCCATGTGTAAGGTGGAGCCTGTTTAATGCTGTGAAGGAATTCCTCCGAGCCACAGCCACAGCCCCAGTGTCGTCTCGCCTGCGTCGCCTCGGCTACCAGATGGATTTCGCTGTAAAAGCGATTCCGTTTCCCACAATCCCACAGTCCTCTGGAAGATCCGGCGGGGGATCGAAAACCCAGTGGCCCGCCGCCAGCGTGGAGCCGCAGCGTTCCTCGTCTGATTTCTCCTTTTTCATATTTCACAGTTCATCACACTTCCTCCGCAGGCTGCGGTCTAATCAAACTGCTTGTCATCGTCCTCGTCATCTTTATCACGACCCGGGCGACTTTTATCATCTCAGCACAAATAATCACAGAACACACAGCCTGATGTCAGACTCTGATCACTGTGTTCCCCTGAGCAACTTACAGCTACAATGTGCCTCTGTGTGTCGATGTTCCTGTATGCCTCTGTGTGTCTGTGTGCGTGTGTGTGTGTGTGTGTGTGTGTTTTTGTGTGTATTTGTGTGTGTGTGTGTGTGTTTGTGTTTTTGAGTGTGCATCTGTGTGTGTGTGTGTGTGTGTGTGTGTGTGTGTGTGTGTGTGTGTGTGTGTGTGTGATTTTGTGAGTGTGTGTGTGTGTGAGTGTGTGTGTGTGTGTGTGTGTGTGTGTGTGCCGGGTTGTGCGTATGTGTGTTTGAAATCTTTTAGATTTATTGTCTGCTCTCAGAAAGGCAAACTGCAAACCATAAACAATGCCACGAACCATTTCATATGGATGAAATGGTTGTACGAGTAACCAGTGTATCTAGCATTATCGACTGTCCCTTTCAAGGGGCCTGTTCCTATTGGCTGATGACGTTGCTGCCACCTGAAGATGTAACAGTGCTGCACAATTACTCTGCTCTCTCTCTCTCATTCTCTCTCTCTCTCTCTCTCTCTCTCTCTCTCTCTCTCTCGCTCTCGCTCTCGCTCTCGCTCTCGCTCTCGCTCTTGTTCTCGTTCTCACTCTCACTGTCACTCTGGTCTTCATCTTCATCTGCTGTCTCTGCTAATGGCCGGCACACTCACATTCCAGGAAGACTGGTGCTATAAATTCCAGGAAGACTCAAGCTATAAATAGAAAATGAGTAAACATCAATATAAACATGCAATGGTATTCATTTGCAGTAGACAATCTCTCTCTCTCTCTCTCTCTCTCTCTCTCTCTCCCTCTCACTTATTTTCGGGTTCTGCTCTCCTCATCCTTACCCTCATTCCTCTTATGATTACAGCTTCAACCTGGCGCACACACACACACACACACACACACACACACACACACACACACACACACACACACACACACACCTTACTTTTTAAAGACTCACTTGTCTGTTTAAAGGGCACAAGATGCTAGATATCGATCAGAGAATGATGAGGGGAAGGAGAGAATCCTTTATTGATACTGTCTCCTATGTGTGTTAGACGTTTTGGTCCAGATATATTGTGGTATACCAATGCAAGGTGAACATGGTTTATCTTTTAAACTTTGTAGATTCATTTTTAGGAATGTGATACCACATAAACACGCACAATTTCAACACAATCTCACACACATGTATGTACCCTTTCTCTGTCTATCTAGCCTAGCCTGCGGCATTTTGAAACTCTCTCTCTCTCTCTCTCTCCCTCTTCCATATGCTGTTTCCCATGTCTGGATTTAATTTCTTGAAAACCGAGCGTTAGAGGCTAGGCAAATTCCTGGCTTCTAACTCCATTATGTATGTAAGACTCTCTAATGCTGCTGTTTGTTTAGCATGGCTGATACATAACACTATCATCCGATCGGGTCTCGCGCTGCGCAAATAAACATTGTTATAAAAACCAAACTCACAAACACATGTTTTTCCCACCATCAAAATATATAAATACCATCACCCATTGCTAATTATTTGTTTGGCCAGTATTGCTATGGCAACACCGCCCCAACCATCTCCTCCAGAACCTTGAATACGACATATTAGATTAATAAAACAATAAATTGTTGCCTTTGTGTGTGTGTGTGTGTGTGTTTGTGTGTGTGTGTGTGTGTGTGTGTGTGTGTGTGTGTGTGTGTGTGTGTGTGCAAGCAAGCTAGTTAACGCTACTGATGTGCAGATGTGGTTGCCACAGCGACGCACGTCTTCCCCTCACCCCCTCTCCCCTCTCCCCCCCTTCCATCTGGGAGTCTTTAGGACACAGGATCCTTTAGCGGGCTCGCTAGCATCTTTATCCACTGATCACTGTTCATCATCTCAATTAGCCTAGCTCGCTGCCGCTCTCTCACCCGTAACCCACTGGCTCATTAGCCGCTGGCTCCCCGTCCTCCGAGTTGCTACGGAGTGTTCGGCCTCCTCCGCGGACCCCTAATTGTTTTTCATTGTCGGCCCTCTAGCTGTTGGATGTTGGCCGAGGCCTGGTGCACTACCATTCACTGCCACTAGGAGGAGACATTGGCGTAGAAAGGAATCACTGCTGCGTTTGGGAAGCAGGTAGGCCTCTAAAAAGGATTTTAAAGGATAAGAAAGAGCAGTCATTGTTCCTTAACACAGATGTAATTTTAGGTAAATACTAAAGACGTATGTTTATGTGGCCTTTCATGTTGGCTAAAATAAACCTTGTCTTTTCAGACATACGTCTGCGGGGATGATGATGACGGAAGGAGAAGATAAGGATAGTGTATGTAAGTATGGGTGGTAGTTGTAAGTCTACTCTTGTTCTCTGCTAGGCAGCTGTGTTCTTGTTCTACGTTTGGCCGAGCGACAGGCACGACGGGAGAAAATATTCAAGCCATTTGGAGGAAGTCAAGAACTGGCATTCTTTCCGCTTTCATCAAACACTCGCACAAACACTGGATTGGTGTGTCTGTGTGTGTGTGCATAGTTGTGTGTGTGATGTGATATGATATGTTGAGCAGAAGGTCGAGTCCATTCCAGTACATTTTTGTACTTGTCTTTCTCGTGGGACGTGTGTTGCTTGTCTCTTTTTAGACACGGATCGTGTGGTATTTGGGTCAACTTACGAAAATTCAGACAGAAGACCCCATTAAACACTTGTTCAACTAGTAGGCTTAAGTTAAACCAAGTAGTCTAACTAGGCTAAACCAATGGTCCAGCTGTAGTGAATGGAGTCCTATACTCCTGTGGTTGATGGATGATAATTATGTCACCCTGCTCTCTGCTCACACCTCCCGTCAGGTCGCTAATTAGACAAACTAGTAAAATCCGATGCGGGAAGGGAAACCAAAACAGTTTCAAGTATAGTTTGTAACATTCCTGCTGTTTCCCGGACCGAACCCCAGGTCCGGTGTGGTGTGGCGGGACTACAGACAGATGAGGTGACGCCGATGGGTTTTAAATTATATGAAGCAAAGTGTGTGATTAAAATATACACTGGGGTGAGCCTCTGGGCGGGCAGACTCCGCTGGCCTGACCCGGATGGCTGCGGGTGCGAATCCCTCGTGAGCTCAGGCTGCCTTGGAAATGTGTCGTTAACCACCTGTGTCAACCACCTGGGTGAGGGAACGAGGCCACAGGGTCCCGGCAGGTTATGGGATCGCGGGCCCAACAGAGAGAGATGGATCTGAAGAACAAGAATCCGTTTGCCAAGACTCACGTTGGAGACTTGACCCCTGGTTGGTTCCCCTTGTAGGCCTACCGTTCGCGAAAAAGTACTCACATTGGAAATATTGGGTTCTTCATTCTTCAGTGATACAATTAAGTTAAAGGCTCATGTAGGTGGTAGGCCTTATACATCTATTTTTTATTAGCGCTGTAGCCGTAAACTGCACTGCTGTTCGACACATCCATAACAACACCAGCATAAAAGCAGCAGATGTTCATAACCTGTCATCTCCCCTTTCTATCGGTTAGACCGAACAAAAGCAAAGACCTTATCGCGTCGGTTCAGAATTTATATAGGGCTAAATTAAAGCAAGGCATAGTTAATTTTTTTATTTTACACTCTATGTCAGATATTCATGTGAATAAATTGCTGATATTTCATTAAATGCACACAAACGAAAAAAAAGTAAAATAATATAATAGCAAATAGTAAACAACTAGATGTAATATGATACTTAATAAATGTAATATTTATTGACTATATGAATAATGTATGAATAAATAAATAACTGTGTGTGTGTGTGTGTCATTGAAACACATGCAGTGTTAATCACTCGAAAATAGATTTTTTTTTGATTATGACTAAAAGCCAAATATCAAATAACACTTTAATCAACTGAAAAACTTGCTCTGTGCACAACACTCTAATGATTACGAAACTAATGAAGGAAAAAGCTATAGAAATACAAATATTATAAATATATTAATCTTTTTACTTTATTCCTTGCTGTGAAAACATTTTCTTTTTAACTTTATTGCTGGAGCCGCACCGTGTTAATTCTGGATTGAATTATGTCATCACGAATGTACCTTGACGTCTAGTGAACGCTTTAGTTTATTGTTTAGACATGTGTTCTGTGCTGCTCATCTTATGACGGACGTCATTAGAGTCAGAGAGAAGGAATTCAGCCTCACACTCATACACTACGTCTTACCACCGTGTGGTAAGACGTAGCGTGTGTGTGTGTGTGTGTGTGTTTGCGTTTGTACATGTATATGTGTGTGTTTGTGTGTGTAAGTTAGTCGTAGTGTGTTTGGGTATGTGGGTGCCCCAATTAGACTGCTAATTACATGGTAAGACCAGTCGTTGTGTTTTGACACTCGCGGCTTTCCTCTGATCCATGGACCTCTACTTCGAGTTATGCTGGGAATGAAATACACCAGAGAGAGAGAGAGAGGGTGTGTGTGTGTGTGTGTATGTGTGTGTGTGTTTGTGTGTGCACTCACACATGCAAGTGTGTCTGAGAGGGAGACTGAGAATGAAGAGAGAGAAGAGGA
>NC_136936.1:36198464-36237413 GCF_949987615.1 Pollachius pollachius
GTGTGTGTATACGTGTGAGTATGGTGTGTCTATGTGAGTGTGTGTATGGTTTGTGCACATTCGTGTGTTTGAGTGTTGCTGTGTGTATGTGTGTGACTGTGTGTGTGAGAGAGAGGTCCATGAATCATCCAGATGTGGAGAGAGTGATAGAGTGATGAGAGAGTGATGAGAGAGTGATGAGAGGATGATGAGAGGATGAAGTGTTCACTCAACATCTGGGCCAGCTCTCACCACAATCAGCAGGCTGCTTACTTCACAGTAAAAGTTCCCTCAGAGCATTGCCCCATCACCAGTCTGCTTGGCTTTGACTGTGAAGGAAGTTCCTTTCAGAGTAAAAGCCCCCTGGAGAGTTGAGTGTTAATCAGAGACATAGTCCTTACTGTTTTCCACAGGACAAATACAGAGTGATGAAGTAAAGTGATTTTAGCGCTTGTTGCAGTCTCTATTAATATCTGAGCATCACATTTTTTATGCAAATAAATAATACACACTGGTGAGCTGCACCCTCGCTTCTGTTGACAATTGAAAACACACACACACATACACACACACACACACACACACACACACACACACACACACACACACACACACACAAGCACACGCACAGTTCAATCACCTCTACAGCTTGGTGACCTAGTAAAGGTTAAAAGACTACAATAAAAGGGCTCTAAAAGCGTGGCGTCAGGGTTTTCCTACAATAAACTCTCCCCTTAACGGTCTTTCTCTCACTGGCGTGAGAAAGTTTTTTTTTCAGCATCGCTCGGAGCCTTGAAACATCATGAATATTGGAATAATACATCCCTGCCCCAAACACAACCAGCTGGGAGTGTGTGTGTGTGTGTGTGTGTGTGTGTGTGTGTGTGTGTGTGTGTGTGTGTGTGTGTGTGTGAGAGAGAGGTAACCGGGGTGGGGGGGGGGGGGGGGGGGGGGGGGGGGGGCAGATTGTTGAGCCAGTCTGGTTTTACTCTGGTTTTGCCCCAACCCACTGTAATCCTACCTGTCCTGCCCTATTTATTCATTATATATTAATAAATTTGCTCTGTGGTCATCCTAGACTGAGAGGAAACCATGTCTTGCTGTAGCCTACAGGTAGAGGTGCATATGCATTGCTCTTTGTTCTTCACGTGCACACACAGTGCACAATAATTATAGAGGGTAATGTCGGGGGAATATCTGATTGCAGTTGTATACAATTTTTTTCTGATCATGTACACGTTTATAGCAGTGATTCCTTGGTTTTGCATTGTTAAACATGCAAAATGAAAATTACCTTGATAATATATGTAATACATATTTTAAATGTTACATAAAAAAAGGACTAGCAATATAAGTACGCCTCAGCTCCTTCACCGCTACCATATTAATAATAACGAGACTGTACAGATAAACGAGATAAAGGAGAACATAAGGGGCCCTATATAGGCAGAAAAAACTGTCCATGTATGACTGTTTACAGTGGAATTATTCAAAATTATTACTATCATTTTATTACCGTAATATTATTTTAATCGATAGTCAGAACGAGTGTAGCATGCATCTTTAATCTTGTCTACCGCAACTGGGTAATGGTTCATTAACTTTTACATTTTTTAAAAAAGGTGAAAACAGTGTGGTTTTACAGTATTTATTGCGCATTGTTTATATATAGTTCGTTTTTCTGTATTTATATTCCACTTGTCCTTTTCGGTCTTTCCCAGCCACTGTAGTGCCTTAATGACGTCACTATTCAAGATGGCGCGGCCCATCCGCAGGAACGCGAGTCTCTTCCTCAGATTCCTTCAGAATCGAAAGTGTTCTTCTCCTAAAAGACTGCTGTGCTCTGCACCATGCACTGAGAATAAGGTAGATGAGAGATTTTGATTTTAAGGCCCAAATTGTGTAAATGTGACACAGTCCAGGGAAAGCATTAACCTAAAGGGTAGTGAGTGTCTGATAGATATTGGCTTACTGTAAGACTGTCAAAGCTGTGGGGCTGATTAAGATTGTGTGCGCAATCATTGATTGGTTGATTTATCAATTATGTTGACGTGGTGGAATAATGGATATAAATGACTATAGACGTATACATGATGTCGACATTTTGTTTACATTAGACGCTGTTTTGGTTGATTCTCTTGGTTTGCTTTTTATAACATTTATACTACTCCACTAATTGTTTCTTTTAAATGTTACATTTACAATATAAATATATATAGTGATAACCGGATGATTTTTTCATAATGTCAATTAAATATGTTTTAACTGAACAAATATTCCTAAAAAGTTTTTCTACAATAACTACAATAAAATAAATCGTAAACGATTCTATCGTCACTATTACTATTACTGTAACAATACATTACCACATTTGCTTCTTCCCGTATTAATATCCTGTTCTATTGTAAACAGGCCACGTAAGCCAGGCTCTCTGATTGGTGGTTCAGTGTCCATAACAACTCTTAAGCTAATGGTTACCTTGACAACAGATGTCCCAGATATACGTTAGAATAACTAGCATGTTACCTATTGGAAGGTCTTGTCTGTCATTTTACAGTTTTTCTTAGTCGCTTTAGTACATTTCTCAGATCAGAATTGAAATTCTCAAAATTACCTGTTCAATCTTCACATCATTGTGTCACTTGTGCACATCATAGAAGCAGTTTCTAATATCGTTGAACAAGTTGCAAATGCTTTGGTACATTCATGCAAATGATTATGTACAATTCTCTGCTCTTTCCTACATTATCAATTGCTTATGTCATGTTGATCATAATGTATTGTAATGGGTCTCTATTGAATAGTCTCACCACCCCCAAAACATTTAGGCATTAGTTCATTGCATAAGTCTTTAGATGCAAAATGGTTGAACAAGTTGTCATAATATGTCAAGCATATTTCTATGCATTTCCATTAGACCTTTTTTCTAAATCTGTCCTGAAATGGTAAATTGCTACCAGGTGAATCTTGACTTTCTCTAAAGAAGTGAAATGTGTGTGTTAGATCAACCAATGATCAACCAGTTTACTGAAATAGCTCAAAGGTGCATCTCACGAACCATGAACTGGCAAGAATATATATAGCTGGAGCACAACACAATGTTACATTGTCTGACAATGGAAGGACAAGGAATTGGCGGCATCAACAGCTAGAGAAAAGAAGAAGAGGAAGAGGAGTGAGGCTGCGTGAGAATGAGAATTTATGGCCCAACAGACAGGAACGTCAGAAGGTGTAGACTTCACTGTAATTCTTACAGCAATGCATAGTTTACCCTAAGGAGATTGTCCTATGTTCACATTTCTGGCAATGACATGGTCTGTCAACAAATTAAATGTGAATCTTCTCCAGTCTCTTACAATCAATCTCCCACATACACTTACAGGTTACAGGTGTAACTTACAATTTACAATAATTGTCTTCAAACAGATTTTCCAACCAGAGTACACTGTTATATTGACAACATAACTAGGCAATTTGACTGTCTTATCCGTACAAAATGACACAAGGACATGTTCATTGACACAGATATTTACTTATGAGAGATGAACTAAGGATTTTGAGCAAGAGACTGGCTTTTGCAGGTAATCCATGGTGTTTTGCTATTTGTACGAATTGTTTTGAGAAATGCATTTACTGTTTTGCAAATGTTGAGGATGTTTCGAAAAATGTACAAAAGCGACTGAGAAAAGGTAAATCCATCACCCCCCTCTGGGTGATGGATGAGCTGTTGGGTGCACGGGGATTGAATGTGAACACACCACCGTGCATGGCTGTCTGTGTTTTGTTTAGGTCTGGAGTGTGTGTGTGTGTGTGTGTGTGTGTGTGTGTGTGTGTGTGTGTGTGTGTGTGTGTGTGTGTGTGTGTGTGTGTGTGTGTGTGTGTGTGTGTGTGTGTACATGGAGGCTACATTACCTGTAATAATATCCTAAATTAAGTGTTACTTTTCATTTGTTTTCAAACCTTTCAAAAATGTTCACCGCCAGCTGTAATGCACGTCACCACAGGTGTGTGTGTGTGTGTGTGTGTGTGTGTGTGCATACATGTGTGAAACGTTGTCAAACCCCAATACAAATATTGACGTTAATAATGGTAACTTAATGTTTTCTATGCGCCTTTCAATACACATAGAAAAAGAAACACGTCCTTTAAACCAAAACTCTCTCACTCTCACTCTCCCCTCCTCTCTGCCTGCCTCGCACGCCCGTGGTCTTCTTAATGGCTGATATCAGTCATCTCAGCCCTGCATTCCAGGATACAGGAAGTGGTGGCTAATTTTCCTCTGTCTTCTCCCCGGCCTTGTGTCGGGTGTCAGTTAAAACCATTACATCTCTCTTGGGAGTGAGCTGGAACTGTGTGTGTGTGTGTGTGTGTGTGTGTGTGTGTGTGTGTGTGTATGTGCGTGTGCGTGTGTGTCGTCCACAAATTCTCTCCACCTCCTTCTGGTTAGCACAGCAGTCCTCACCCCTTGTTGCTTCCATACCTCACTTTGACGCCTAACCTGCTGTCAGACATGTTCTGATCCCTTATATCACGTATTTGTTTGTCTTAGGCTAATAAACATGGTTACGGGGGGCGTGTGCATAGGTACGCAGGTACGTATGTAGCTATGCATGTAGAAGTCCAACTCACGTCTGGGAACTTGAGTGCAGTGTGGAGTTTCATATTCAATTGGAAGCTAACTGCCATTATAAAGTACAAGATACATTACAATATTACTTTGGGTTTAAAGAAACTTGGTAGTATACATATTATCACTGCATTACTTTTACCAAACAGAATTGACCATCAAACTACAACAACAATTATCAAAATTGAATTAGCAAAGCCTTATCTATTAATTCATAAGAGCTAAAAGCTGTATATTACTGTAACGCGTCCCCCTCAACACTAACTACAACACAGCTCACAACCAAGCGCCCTTCACAACGGTTTCAAGGATTTTAATTAAAGCGAGCCGCTGGTTGGCGTCGATCTGGTGGTCGGCAGGAGCTGAGGAAATGATCTCCTTCTCGGGGAGAGTGTTTCTCGCGGGCTCCTCAGCCCGCGAGTTACCGTAATTACAGATTTATAAATTTATGAAGTGTGAGCTGGCTATTTCTGCTGTGAGGGGACTTTAATGTGTTTTTTTCAGGGGCGTATTGCTTTAACCATTAATATATTATATTCATGCGTTTCCCGTCTGTGAGGTGGGGAGAAAAGCAACACCTCAACGCAGAATAAGAGCAGCGGCTTTGACTTCATATGAATATATGAATGTATGTATTGTATATTATACGTACTGCGGACGTTGAGGGATGAGGAGGAATCGGTTTTGCCGTGAATGTGTTTACACTGTAGTCACATTAATATTAGGCTACGTGGAGGTATTCTTCTTCACCTCTCCACGTGCATGGGGTCAAGGCGTGCACGTGGGGTCATGGAGAACCAACCACGACGGCCCGGTTCTCTGCAGAACAGTGTGATGTCTGCTGTACCAACGTTTATGTATTTTTAAAACACCACTTGTGTAAATTGAAAGTTTTCCCATCTGGGAGAACCTGTCAAGTCGACTGTCGAGGATTTCATTTTCCTTTTTTTCTTTTCACCCTCCCAAAGATGCATGACCAGCAGGGCATGTTTGTAGAAAGTGTGATCCATACATTCTCCATGTTTTCTGCGTGTGTAAACGCAGCCCTGGTGACGGTAAAGACTTAGCACTGGCATCATGTGTTTCTTCTTTCCACCGAGGGCCCAGCACGCGCTCCTCTGAGCCGGGGGGGGCCCCACTGCCGTCGGGCCCCGGGGCCCAGCCTCCACACCCGGTTATTTTTGGAGGGCCGTCGGGCTGGGCCCTGCACTGGGGGGGGGGGGCGAGCACTGGTTCTGAAGGGCCTCTAGTGCCATTAATCAGCAGCAGGCCCCCGTGGCGCACGCCGGGCCTTGGGGCCCCCGCTCTGCCACACTGCAGCGCTCTGTTCCGCGCGACGCACCACGGGGCACTCGGAGGAACCTCATCAATCTCACCTGTCCAACACGTCAGCCACAGATTTAATCAAACGCTCCCCCGACCCCTGCACCCCCCCACCCCGACACACTGCTCTGGGAGAAGAAAATAAATGAAGAAGAAGAAGAAGAAGAAGAGAAAGTCTTGCCCAACGCTTCTGGGCTCCATCCTCTCTACCGTACCCCACATCCCTCCATATTTCCTTTCTCTTTGCTTTTCTTTTCTCCCTCTTCTAACATCCATCACTCCTGCTCATGTGTGTGATTGCACGCGTGTGTGATTTGTGTGTGTGTGTGCTTTCTTTTCGGCAGTCATTCACACTTTGTCTCAAGCTGTGTGTATTCTGATAGTGCCTAGACAAACACACGCACGCGGCGCTCTCTGGTTCTTTGTGGAGCCTGGATGCTGTTGAACCTGTTAGCTCCGTTAGCCCCGTAAGCTCTGTTAGCCCTTAAAGCCATGTTTGCCCTGATTGCACAGTGAAAGGAGCTCTGTCGTTGGGACCACTAACAGGTCCCAGGTCGGGGGAGGAGGAGGAGGAGGAGGAGGAGGAGGAGGAGGAGGAGGGCTATGTTCTGAGGAGAGTCTCCGTGTTCTGGTTCTGATGATGGCGGAGCTCGCTGGGGAGACCTGGGCAGGAGCCGGACACTGAGCCCAGTGTGTTGAGCCTGGCGGGGGGTTAAGAGAGGGGAGAGAGAACCCCGGGGCCGGGCGGACGGAACCAGGGTAACAGGGACCGTCCTTAATCCCGAGGCCCACCGCTGGGCTTCCAAGGACGGGTTCAACCCGACCAGCGGCACCCCTTCCTCCCCGACAACCCTTGACCCTCTGCGACGGGGGCTAATGAGCCGAGCGGCCGGCTGCCCCTGAATGGGTGAGGAGTAGTGTTGAGATGGACCCAGCGAGGAGCCCCGGCGGTACTCCGGGCCCCTCGTGGTCCCTACCAGCCCCTCCTCGGTGAGAGGGATGTCAGTGGGCCGCTCTGGGCCCCCCCCTCCCCCCTGGGGTCAGATATGATCTATGAGGCCGGGGAAGCGGTCCAGAAACTGCCTGGAGAAGAGAAATGTGCTGTTTCACAAGTCGTAGCCCAACCAAAACCATGCGGACGATGATTAATGAGGCAGAGGCTGGCGGGAGGACGGACACCCAGACGCACTGGGATCCCGGGGTAGGAGCCGGTGAGAAGACCAGGACCCCTGTGTCTCCGCTCTTTACCCACGATGCTTAGCGCCGCGTTCCCTCGAGTGACATCTCGTGATGACGAGAAATATATGGATCCTGGATTTTGATTGACCTGTCGTCGGGATGGAGGGAAGGGCAGGAAGTCTAGTCAGGGTGGAAAGGGGAGGGGGAACAAGTTGTAGTTTGGATCTTGGCTGGGATTTTGGGGTTTTAGTGGAAACTTGACTTGGAGTCCAAGAGAAGAACGTTTAGCGTGACTTGTTTCCCTGGCGACCATTGTTTTCCCTTTCGGAGACCAGACCGCTGCGATGTGAGGCTGTTGGATTCAGCGCGGTGGCTTAATGTAGGAAAATGTCTGCTGGATGTAAACCTCATTATTACAGTTGTTTTTTTTTATGGCCAGTTGGCTGGAATAACGGATAATGTGTTCAGACAAATAAAATATCCACTCAAAAGAAGATTTTAAATGAGAATTTATGACATATCCCAGGGAAGGTAATTCACTGAGCAGTCTATTGTGCGCTTTCACTTCATAATGTACTTGATGATAGTAACATGGGTTGTAGAGAGAGGGAGTTATAGGAGCAGTCAAACTGCAGCACTGGGTTGGATGTGGTGTCGTTGAATTGCTGTGCCAATCTCTCCCATCCACTAATAGGAGCTGTCACGACACGCACACACAAGCACAAAAACACACACGTACACGTGCAGACACAGGAACACACATTCCCGGAAAGGGTTGACTGGTATGAAAACACGGCCTCTGAGTGTGTGTAACCTTGTAGTGCTGGGTGTTAATGTCACACACACATGGAGCGTAATGCGTCCGCCATGTGGCCAGACGTGGATGCAGACGGCTTTCTGCACCTCGCTGGGCTACGGCGGCGTTGCAACTGTCGAGAGTAGAACACAAGCGAGAACACCCAGCGTTCCCGCCTCGCTGCCCCGGTGCATGTCATCAGCCAGCGTCCGGGTGCGGGATGAGGGAAGGTAGGGGAGGGATGGTGATGGAGAGATGACATGAGGTGTATGCGTGGTGCACCCGGAGCAGTGAGCCGTCACTGGTTAACGACTCGATCTATCCTAGCCAGGAAAGGCCAACAGTTAGGGTGTTTGACTCCCAGCTGAAAGGTTCTGGGTTCGACTGGCCTATATGTAGGCATCCTTGAGGGAGATGCCCCCCCCCCCAAACCCTACTTGCTCCTTAATGACATGTATAGAAATACAATCGCTTACCCAATGCTCATCCTACCTACAATAGAATATGCATCGTCCAGCAGTCTGTCGCTTCAATGGTGCCTGTAACACCCTTAACATATCTAGACAAAGCTCTAAAGGGGAAATTTAAAGACGTCGTCAAATTTATTTATCCCACCAGGGGCGATTAGGATGCAGCCAGGTATTAACAAACACACCATCAACAAGACACAGACTAAGATAACAGTTAGTGATGGAAACTCAAAAATACAAAAATAAATCGCTATATAGGGAGGTGAAGGTAAGCAGTCGTGATGAACTGTTCGTGAACTGCAGTCCACCCATGGCCATGGGATTGGAAATCTTTTTGCCCTAACGATGCCTCAGCTCTATGAGCTTTTTAATGTAAACATATGGAGGTATTAGCCCAATTAGCTCAAGTAGCTTTACGAATGCCGACTATTAATTTGTCTCTCATCTTCTGAAACATAACTAATGCCTCATTCAAGCATTTCCCCGGTCAGAAGCAGAACATACTGTAGCAGACCACTGCTACAGCCATACCCTGTTAGTCCGGCAGCTAGTTAGCCCAGCGGCTAGTTAATGTCGGCGCTGACTCTTTCTTTGAAGGCTGATTGGTTCAAATGACACCATTAGCATGTCTGCGTGGTAATGACCTGTCCCTTGGGTGGGAGTCAGGGGGCGCTGAGGGGGAACATGGGTTCGTGGTGTCAGCTCTGGGTGAGAACACACATTATCCAGAGCCCAAATGAGTCCTGACACCTCTTTAGAGGCCCTCGGCAGCGAAGGCTCCCTCCACTGCAATTACCCCCTTAGTAACGACACCATACCGACTTCCTGTCTGTCCGCTCTCTCTACTTCTCTACCCCTCTCGTTTTCACCTTGTCTACCTTTCTTCTTCCACCTCTCTCTAAAAATACTAATTTCTCTCTCTCTCACTTTACCTCTCTCCCTTTACCCCGCTCTACATGTTTATCTCTCTCTCTCTTTTAACCTCTGCTCTAGGTCTGCCTAATTATTTCTCTTATTCTCTGTCTTACTTATTTCTTTATCTCTCTTTCCCTCTCTGCTCTACCTCTACATATTTCTTTCTGTTTGTCTCTGTTTTGTTAGCCCATTCGCTCTATTCGCCCTTCTTCATATCTCTCATTTACCCCTCTCTAACTCTGGCGCTCCCAGAATGCTGTGCGTCGGCGGGCCTCATGTCCAATCAAACGTGAAGCTGGGTGGGTGTGCTGTCAGGCCCTCTCTCAGCGGTACACGGACCACCATATCCTCAGGAAGTCTCGCTCTGGTCTCATCGGTTGTGAAGGCTTTTCCGTGTGGACTAGGGAACACAAATTCCCCCCCCCCCCCCCCCAGGCAGTGGTAGGGGGGTTTATTAGAAAATATTTGCAATTGAAATCTCCCCAGCATGTTGTGTTAGAGTCTTGACCTGGTTTTAAAGGTTTTCGTATCAGGAAACCGACAAGGAGAGCCATGCCGGCTTTCACTCCATGTTACACGCCGTTGTCTAATGTTTCCCAACGCGTTGCCATGTCAATACCGTTTTTCCACTAGCGAGCTATGCTACGCTACACGATGTTCCACGCTAGAGTTCCATTAAAAGGTACCGCATTTGATCCCCTGCATCCCCAGCCTACCTAGGGGGCCTGCCTTGACATCCCCTCCCTGCTCCAGGTTCCTCTTTACCAGCACTCCTTCGCAGGGTCCTGTGGACATCCACAGGCGACCGGTCAGACCCGACCAGAACCCAGTGTTGTGGTCTGATCCGGTTCACAACTGGTCTGATCCAGTTCTCTCCCTGTGTGCCTGGGGAAACCGGATCACCGTGGCCCGACCCAGCGCCCAAGAGAGAACCACAATATTGACCCAGGCACTCAGATGTGAGGAGGGTGGAGTCCTGCCTACAGCTGTGGGAGTTCTGACCCAGTCAAGTATCACAAGTGCTGAGCCAGTAAAACCCCGATCTTGTTAGTGCTGTTGCTGATATGGCAGGTATCCTGGAGTCCAGACCCCCCTCGCTCACTCTCTCTTTGCATGCCACTTCCTCGTGTTCCTGGTTTCTCTGGCCCAGATACAGGCCTTGTGTTCAGGCTGATTGTTTAAGTGGATCCTGGGGGGATCTAGCTGTGTTGTGGAGGGGTACAATAACAGCTCGCTCTCTCTCTGTCTCTGTCTCTCTCTATGTCTCTCTGTCTCTGTCTCTCTGTCTCTGTCTCTCTATGTCTCTCTCTCTATGTCTCTCTGTCTCTCTCTATGTCTCTCTGTCTCTGTCTCTCTGTCTCTGTCTGTCTCTATGTCTTTGTCTGTCTGTCTCTCTTTCTATGTCTCTGTCTCTCTGTCTCTGTCTCTCTTTCTATGTCTCTGTGTCTCTGTCTCTCTGTCTCTCTCTGCAGGTGGATCCTCCAGCAGGGGGCCGGGTGTTCTCTGGGATCCAGCCCACCGGTGTGCCCCACCTGGGGAACTACCTGGGGGCCCTTGAGACCTGGGTGTCCCTGCAGGACCGCTACCCCTCAGTGCTGTACAGCATCGTGGACCTGCACTCCATCACCCAGCCCCAGGACCCGGCCCAGCTCAGCCTCAACATCCTGGACATGGCCGCCTGCCTGCTGGCCTGTGGCATTGACCCCCAGAGATCCATCCTGTTCCAGCAGTCCCAGGTGGGCGGAGGAGGGGAGGAGGGGAATGGAGGGATTGAGGGGTGGTGGAGGGATGGACAGAAGAGGGAGGTTTTGAGGGAGGAAGGGAGGGATGGGTGCATGGATGTGTTGGATCTGAGGTATGGATGTGAGCTGAGGTATGGATGTGTTGGTGCTGAGGTATGGATGTGTTGGTGCTGAGGTATGGATGTGTTGGTGCTGTGGTATGGATGTGGTGGTGCTGAGGTATGGATGTGTTGGTGCTGAGGTATGGATGTGTTGGAGCCGCATATCATTTGATTTATATATAGGGTTAAAGATAACCCTAACAGTCCACCCTTTTATTTTTTTATTTTATATTGAAAAACAAAATTACACACAGACACACAGACCAACACTACTGCTGCTGAGAGACTCACCTATAGTTTACATATAGAAGAACCACAGGACTGCACCAGTGAGGGTTTAACCTGAAGCTGCATTATTAGGTAAAATGTACTGCTAAAACCTAGGTTTGTAAAAAAATCAGTAATCAACATGATCGCTACTAATCCATGGACTACCTTGGATGGATGTTTCTATTCAACCTTGTGGTGTGTGCGCGTGTTCGTCTCTCTGCACATGTGGATGTGTAGTGATGAAAACACCTTTTGGTTTGTCTCCAAACATGTCATCAGGACAGTCGCCGCCTTCAGCGGTCTTCTCGGGTGTTTGTTTTCTCGCCAGCGGCTCCGCGGTGTTGACCAGACCCCCGCGCTGAGTCACGGCGTGTCCACACTTTTTTCCCCCTAAGTTTTCTGGCACTCCGTCGACACTAATCCCACTTTTTCCACCCCTGACCGCGGATTGATTTGAGAACCCTCTCCAAAGCGGATGAATATAAAAAACACCAGCATTGCGTTGCCGTTCGGAAGGACAAAGCTTAGGTTTCTTCAAATGATAACGTAAAATGGGGAAGGCGTGAATTACAATAATTCTTTCACTGTTCCAGAATGGATAGACAGCACACGTGTGTGTTTGGTGCGGACTGAAAACACCCACGCACTCACACAAGCACACCCACACACATATAGGCGCACCCACACAAACACACACACACACACACACACACACACACACACACACACACACACACACACACACACACACACACACACGCACACACAGGCACATACAGCACACACACACACACATTTACATACATAGGCACACGCCTATACACACATACCTTTATAAAGGTAGGCACACACGCGCACACACATATGCATGTTTCAGTGGTTTGCGTTGCCAGTGTGAGGACCTCCTAGCGGATAAATATGTCAGCGGACCAAAGAAAACAGCCTGCAGTTGACACAGAGCTTTGAACGTGAAGCGCTGGTCTGTGCTCGTCAGTCTGCGTGTGTCCCATCAACAGACCACGCACATGCATGCCTGTGGAAATGTGTGTTTGGGAAGGTGTGTGTCTTCAATCTATATGGTTGCGTGTGCGCACACATAAGGTGGATTCAAGTGGATGAACTGCTTACAAGCACACACTGTGTGTGTGTGTGTGTGTGTGTGTGTGTGTGTGTGTGTGTGTGTGTGTGTGCGTGTGTGTGTGTGTGTGTGTGTGTGTGTGTGTGTGCGTTTTTATCCGTGCACATCTTGACATCTCTCAGTGTTGGAGATGTGAAGGTTCTGGATGTCCAGAACCAGATGTTCGGCAGCGGTTTTATAGGGACTACTTGGCTCGATACTCACAAGCCTGAGAGAATCCAAACGACGCTGAACACACCCTACAGGACCGGCCTTTTCATGGCTTTCTGACTTAAATTTGACAGAATGTAACAGATTGTGAGCCACAAGAGTATATCAACGTGATCCATATTCTGCTCTGCAGCGTCAGTGTGAGGCTCTCTGCTCACCAATATCAAAATGTGTTGATTTGTTTCTGCTATTATTGGCATAAGGCCCTCTTCTAAACCTAACAGTAAATTCAATGTATTCACGTGAGCATTGGTGTCTGCATTATAAGTGAGTTAAACTACAGCATCCTCCTGGCCTAGTGTCTGCTCAACAAATCTCTCTTTCTCTCACATCTGTCCATCCTCTCTCTTTGTTTCTCTCACAGCCTGCTTTCATGTCTGCTTTAGCTGATGGTTACATCATCCTCTTCCCAGAATGCTTTCAAAGTGGCGAGAGCGTTGTATCGCCAGCACTCATAAACGTATGAAGATTTTTAATGGTAGAGACGTTTTTTAGGGGGGAATGGAATTTTAATAGTCTACGTCTCTCACTGACAGTCTCTTTTACACACAGACAGACACACACACACACACACACACAGACACATAGAGCTGCTCCTGAGAGACTCACCTATAGGTTTACCTGTAGCAGACTCCCCTTCAGCTGTGTGTTAGAGCAGCAGTACCCACCACTGCCACTGTGGGGCGCTGGGGAGTCAATCCTGCTCAAGAAGGAGAGGAAATATCTGCCCTCCAGGCTTGTTCTTTGAAACCCTGATAAACTGGCTCTTGTTTTCTTTATGTTTTTGATTTAAGGTGTTATTACTGGTTTAACTGGCCCTAATGTAGTCCATCATGTGTTTGGGTGTGCTTGTGTTAGGTATCGGAGCATGCTGAGCTGTCCTGGATCCTCTCCTGCCTCACCACCATGCCCCGCCTAAGACACCTCCCCCAGTGGAAGGTAAAGTAGAACTCCTCTTATCTCCTTCTCCTCCTTCTCTCCCTTACTCCCCCCCCCACCCCTTCATGCTCCTCAGCCCCTTCTTACTCCATCTCCCTCTATCACTCCCTCCTCCTCCCCTACCACTTCCAGTCAGTAGTATTATTATTCTGCTATATGCTCGATCAGCCGGATCCGCCTTGAGCCACTTGGAGGTGTTCGATCCAGTAGACCAGCTGCTCTTGATAATGACAACATGTTTTTTTAATACAGGCAGAGCCCTCATTATAATTATTCAACCGAAAGACTGGGAGACAATCCATGTCCGGTTAGGTTTGGGAGGTTATTAGATTGAATACAATTATTGTTGTTTTTATGTTTATTTGTTTAATGTTTCTCGAAAAAATATTAAACCTCTATAAACACTATTTATCACATCATTAAACATTTGAAACCGAAATAACCTTAAAAAACATCAACAAAGGCGTGTTACATATTGCTGTCACATATTCAGAAATGCATATCACTACATAACAGTATATATATTGTAATACAACAACGAAAAGTAAAGATGGAAAAGTAATGCAATAATATGAAATAAATAAAATGGTCAAAAATACAATACAATCTTGACTCTCTTTATCTATCTGCCTCTCTCTGTCTCTCTGCCTCTCTCTGTCTCTGCCTCTCTCTCTGCCTCACTCTCTCTCTCTCCCTCTTGCTCTTGATCTCATGGTCGTCCTGCCGTCCTCCCTCCTCTTCCTCAGATGAAGAGTAAACAGAAGGGGGAGGGCAGTGTCGGTCTGTTCACCTACCCTGTGCTGCAGGCTGCTGATATCCTGCTCTATAGGTGAGTTCTGCGTGTGCACATGTAACTATGTCCTACTCATTGCTGTAACCCATCCACCATCTGCGTGTGATAGCAGTGAATGGATGTGACCTCATGGCCACGAATCATGAGGCATTGTATAATCAGATAATTATCAGATAAATAAAGCATTTTTGTCAGAGTATCATGTTTATAATAATTGTATTTAAACCAAAAATGTGTTTGTGTGTGTGTGTTTGTGCATGTGTTCATATACAGGTCCACCCATGTCCCGGTGGGAGAGGACCAGGTTCAGCACCTGGAGCTGGCTCAAGATGTGGCCCGCATCTTCAACAACCGCTACGGAGACCTGTTCCCCGAGCCACGCCCCCTACTCAGTAATATATACTCACCTGTTTCCCGAGCCACGCCTCCTACTCAGTAATATATACACAACTGTTCCGCAAGCCACGCCCCCTACTGAGTAATACAGAGTGGCGAAGTCACGCCCCTTCCGGTAGAGCCCATGGGACCTATGAGATCAAAAAATATGAATGGGTTTCAATGGAGAGAAAGTAATTATTTTCGGGTCCCAGTCTTTATATGCCCCGGATTACACATATGTTGTTTGTGGATTTAAATGATAATTTTTCATGCAAAGAAAACTAAACATTTTCGTGAAGAAGTTTGATAATGTTAGGTTTTTTCCAAGGGGAGGATAAAAGCATCGAAAGAGGTGAAAACCATTATAAGTTGGGGCATGTAGAGAGTTTCAATTATGCCGATGGGGAGATTGTCTTGTCCACGCCAGTCGCAGGGAGCGTGACGTCACATACGAGACATGTAGACTTTCTCATTGTGTTTTCTTTACAGCCTTTAACTGAACAATTGCACAATAAACGGTCAAACTCTCAGCATGAAAAATTATCATTTGAATCCACAAACAACATATGTGTAAACCGGGGCATATAAAGACTGGGACCAGAAGATAATTACTTTCTCTCCATTGAAACCCATTCATATTTTTCGATCTCATAGGTCCCATGGGCTCTACCGGAAGGGGCGTGACTTCGCCACTCTATAAACACACCTGTTTCCTGAGCCACTCCCCTACTGAGTAATATATACACACCTATTCCCTGAGCCACGGCCCCTACTGAGAAATATAAAGAAATATATTAAATACATGAAAAAATAAACAAAATATTAATCTTAACATGTAAGTAGGGAGCAGATTTTACAATTCAAAAATATTATTTGAAAGTTAATAAATATTTCATCAATATATATGCTTTATGCTGCAGCATCTAAAACCTGTCTTGGAATCTCCTGAATGAATTTATTTCCAGGAACAAAATGTAACATTTCTCACTTGGAAAATTATATTCTTGAGTATGGTGGCCCCAATAGCACACACGGCACTTGCATTAAACACATAAAAAGTTAGTTGACTCTTCACTGTTAAGCTATTTTAGCTCTCGTTGTTACCTGGGTCACCTAGCAACCTGGCACACAGACGCGCGCACACACACACACACACACACACACACACACACACACACACACACACACACACACACACACACACACACACACACACACACACACACACACACACACACACACACACACACACACACACACACACACACACACACACACACACACACACACACAAACGTTGCCCAATGTATTCCCTTCCTGTTGCATGGACACAACACATGCACACTAACGTGCAGACATGTATTGATCTCAAAATTAGCATCTCTTTGGTGTCTGCCTGTTTATATTTCTGAACAGTCGCCCACACACACGAACACACACACACATGGCCACCATGTTCCCATGCTGTATGAGGACCTGTGGAGGCGCTGTGATTGTGTGTGATTCTCGGTCTCGTGGAGGAATAAAACGCAGCCTCTCATGCGTGGCCACAGCCCTGATTACAGAACTCTCCGGTCCTCACGTTTCCCAGCGATACGGCCATAATGAATATGGAAGGGATGTCCTCACGACGTCTGAAAACACAGCTCTGTGTGGGTTTGTGATGTCTTAAATGTGGATGTGTGCTAGTTGGTGTGTATAAAATAGTGTGCGTCTGTGTGTGCTATTGCGCATGTTTGCGCATCCTTTTTCTCTGAACTCCTATCAAACCTTTTCCCCAAAACTTCCCTGATATGAACCCATTGTACCCAGAACCCTTGAGCGAGAGCGCGGTGGGGAAAGGCATGCTGGGTAACCAACAACAACCTGCCTCCTGTCCCCGCAGGCGCCACGCGTAAGGTGAAGTCCCTCCGAGACCCCACGGCCAAGATGTCCAAGTCGGACCCCCAGGCGATGGCCACCATCCACCTCAGTGACTCGCCCGACGACATCATGCTCAAGATCCGCCGGGCCGTCACAGACTTCACCTCCGAGGTGACCTATGACCCCGCCGCGCGCCCCGGGGTCTCCAACCTGGTGAGCCTGCACGCGGCGGTCGCCATGGTGACGGTGGAGGAGGCGCTGGCCCAGGCCCGGGGTCTGGACACGGGGGCCTACAAGCTGCTCGTGGCTGACGCCGTGGTGACGCGGCTCAGGCCAATCAGGGAGGAGATGGAGCGACTGAGGGCCGACAGGGGTCACCTCAAGGTGGTGCTGGCCAAGGGGTCGCAGAGGGCCCGGGAGCTGGCGGCCCCCGTCCTCATGGAGGTCCGGCGAAGGGTGGGCTTCTCCTGAGTGCTTAAACTCAGTGCCCCAGTTGTGTTTAGCAAGGTGTGTGTGTGTGTGTATGGATATAGCTGGGCTGTATCGTCAGTCACTACTCACGTTTTGATTGATCATCTGCTCTGATCACTGACACAACAGGTGGATTTTAAGCCATATGGGTATTGAAAGACCCGATGTGTTAATATATATGTACAAACACCTAAAGGATATTTATGTGTATATGGATTTATGTGGTTTTTTTTGTTCTATCAAACTGGTGTTTGGTATTTCATTTTTTTAATTTTGATTTACTTTGGCGTAAAATAATTAAATCTTTAATTAAATTCAAACATCTGTGTGCTTTTGCCTGTTTAAACCATTCATATTTATTTCATTATTTCACTAGTTCACCTTTTGGCTTCGTTTTTATTCCTCTTCTTGCCGTGGCTCAACCTCTCTCACTCTCACTCGTCTCGGATAAAATCATAACACTCATAACACACATGGTGGCTGGCGACCTCCCCCTCGACCACTTTCTTGCCCAGACGTCATCCAATTAACGAGCAGGTGGCTCGACACTGACTTTGATCATTTAGTTTATTAATGTTCTATTATACAATAGTTACACACTCCTAGAACAACACACTTAAAATATTAATCTCGTATTTTTGTCGGGACATAAAGTCAGTCTTCAGCAATTTGGATGCCCACATGCACACACATCTCTCCTTTTAGAGAGGTAATAGAGACTCAGTGATCTGTGCAGGGTTCATAAACGCGCCATCAACCTGATCGCTCCTTCAAATCACTCCGCTTACGGAAGAAAAATACGTTCTTCTTAACGCGTCGCGATTTAGCGTTTGTCAGGCGTTTTACTGTCCTTACAGTTTTATTCATCCCATCTCCTCTCTTTACACTGAACTTGTAATCTATTAGTTTTGCATTTATTTGTTTTGCTTGAAATATCAAAACAACCTTTCAAACGTCTGTGTTTCTCAGATGAAAAAGAAAGCTTAGCCCTATAGGTTTAAGTTTGTTTAAACTTGTAATATAAATCGTGTGAAGGATAAGTGTAGACCTTTGATCCAGAGCTATAACGGACAACGTATTTCTTAGTGTCTCTTCATGAGAAACACTTTCATCCAGAGCACATGTTGAGACTCAACGAAGTGTTGGAAATATTTATTAAATTTGGTCGAATAATGAAAAAAATACAAGCTACACATGGTATGGCACGAGAATGAAAAGGTTGATTTTGTGTACACGTTAAGGTTTTTATTTAATACAATTTATCTCTCATACATCCAAAGTTTATATTTTCGTAGTTCATATTTTATAGCCCTAAGCGTTATGGTTGGTATTTCATATAAAAAAATTAGTTCACCTTTAATACACATATTGGCACATAATGGCATTACTTTATATTTTATATACTTTATAGTGGGTTTCCTAAATATATAATATATAATAATAGGCATACGCACCCACGCACACAAAATAAAGATTTGATGATCATATTTTATATGTTCACTGCAGTGGTTTAGACTGTATTATTTTACTGGTTCATAATTAATATTTCAAAGGCCTACAGTATTTTATACAGTTGATGATATTTAATGGTTTAGGCTTAAAGTCTTGTGTCTGATGTCTGTTCCGTGAGGCGTCGTTTAATTCGACTAGATTGACCACAGCCAAGGTAAAGCTTGGCCCATGATTATATCCGTGACTTACGTTATAGGCCTCTAGTTATGTGCCTATATTCTTAAACACATCTGTATTGGCGCGCTATAGTTGCCGCGGTGCTGCGTCGCCCCGTGCGCCCCCCGCCTCGCGCTTCCTGCGCTGGATAAAGGGTGTTAAACCAACCGGACAATGTCGTCATCCCGGACGCTTCATTTACGGCTCGTCGAGTCCCACATGTCCCCCCTCCCGCCCCACCCGGCATGCTCGAGTTTCCCCAGGGTCACTGGGGGTCAAAGGGCGTCTGGTACTAATTGAATATTAACAGTGCGTGCGTCGTCCCCTAGTCCCCCCAAACCCCCCTCCTCTCCGTGGTGGGTAGAGACAAGCGCTTTTTTGTTGAGTCGTCTAAATATAAGTGTTGCGTTAAAATAACAAATGTGTTTTAACCCCACTGTTTAATCTCCATCTCGTGTGTTTACTAGTGTGGTTTTACGCATGGTCCAAGAGCCACTAAACACAACTCAGGAGGTGATCGGAACCAAACACTTGGATCATAGGCCTCGAAGCCAATTGAAGAAATGTTAGGCGAGATTAATGAGGAGATTTGATGGATTAGGCCCATCATATTGTCCTGATCCGATATCAAGCACATGCGCTTTAAAGCATCCACATTTTACAATCATCTCTTCGTTCAATTAATTTTGAATTACCTCGGAATTTTGAATGTATGGCATTTATTATGTTCCCCATGATTAATTTTCTTAGTTTCCATCGATTTTTTTGATACATTATTTATTTTCGTTGTTTGTCATTTTGTTTTTAATAATGAGACGTGTCTACAAAAAAAGTATGCGTTCCTCTTCTCGGTCTTGGCTGTTTCTCAGGACATAGCGACAATCCTTTTTAATAATTGATCTCATTGTTTTTTATTATTATTATTAGGCTATATTATTTCAAATCGTTTATTTCAAAATCTATAAAACCATTCTTTGAAATAGGCCGAAAACTACCTTACAAAATAATTAGATCCTCTGACGTATTTAATTAGAAGAGAGGGAGTCTAAATTATAGACTAATTAAGAGTGCATTTGAAACAATTTTTTAACCCTATTTAACTCTAAACTTAAAAAAAACAACATTTCTGCTTCTAATTTGAACAAGCACACCATTCATAATCAATAATTCCTACGTTCTTATACTCGTTCACATGGATACATCGCAAAGATTTTCATCATCAGGCTCAACCGGTTTTATATAGCCTAATGAAAAATAATTGGTGATGACAATCGCCTTTTAATGATTAAACTAGATGATAAATAACTTGGTTCTGTCCCTAAACTTCAAACCAACACAAAACACTATAAAAAAAAACACACCGGAGCTGTGTCCTCATGGACCAAACCAGAACCGTGTTTAGCGGGTTGGATACCTGGCCTGGACGCGTCGCTCGGGTCAAAGCTCCGCGCGCTCCTCCTGTCGATCCCAGACCTGCTTGGGAACCTTCTGTCACTGAGTTGGAAGAACCGGTAAAAAAAAAGTGTGCCATCACTGTTTTCCTAAACTGTGTTGGGAGAGACCCACTATAGTCGAGAAAGATCAGGTCGTGGGAGAGAACCAGTAGCGGAGTGGGAGAGAGCCATCGCCGCGGCGGTATCAGGGGCCACCTGTCGGGATTGATCCTGGTCGAGCTCCTCAGCTGCCGGGGACCGATGGCTGGAGAACTTTCCAAATCTCCCCACAATCAAAGCCCCAGGTCCGACCTCAGGTCGCGCGGGACGCTCTTAGAGGTGTAGTTGTCTATGTCATAAAAAAAGGTTTATATTAATTGTATTTCTGTGTGGTATTGGATAATATGGACTTTATTTATTTTTGCATTAGAGAGTGTCAGCCTTTGACTGTCTTAGCACATCAAATTTAAACCCTGGGGTTGTATTCTGAAGTTTGGAGGCCTATTTCCTCATCCACTTTCAAACTTTGCGCACAAGAATCAAAAACCAAATATTTCATCACAACGCACGGAATGAAAAACATCAACTGATCCGTTCGTGTTCATTGACATATTATTATATTTTTAATCAAAACTAAAGCCCGTTATCGCTCCATTAAGTCGAGTCAGTCCATCTGACGTCGGGCGGCCGAGGTCCGCCGCGGTCCTCCACTCTCATTGGTGCGCGTTTTTTGGCTCGCTGCTTAGCCCCGCTTCCCATTGGTCTGCCGGGGTTGACAGTGAGCCACAGGGCGGGTCCCAGTGTATGGAGAAAGCCCCGAGAGCACAAGTGAGTATCAATCAGACAGAGTCGGACCGACAGAGAGAGAGAAGCTGCGAGGAAGAAGTCAGACGCGGACAAAGAAAACAAAACGCGCAGGACGACGCACGACTATGGCGACACGCGCGGGCCGAGACGTTTGACGCGGCGTCGCCTAGACGTAGTTGGGATTACTTTTGGTGGCACTTCGGTGAGTTTCGCGTTGTAAACATTGTCGTGCGCGTGTTTTTTTCTGTTGTTGCTGTGTGGACGGAGTTCTCGCTCCCCCGGCCCCGCCTCCCTCCCGTGGATTTTGCGCGGACAGACAGAGATGAGTGACAGGAGGCGCTCCGCCGCCGCGCTGAGCTCGAGAGCACACGCCTTCTCCGTGGAAGCGCTGATCGGCTCGAACCGGAAGAGGAAGCTCCGGGGCTGGGAAGACAAGGATCTCGAGCTGTCCATGGAGAGCCTCGCCACCGGCGGACCTCTGGGAGACCCGGAGGACCGCGCGCCCTGCCTGGACATGGAGCCTGGTCAGTGCGCACGCAGCCCCGTCCTCCTCTCGCGCAGCCGTGGCTGGCGCGCTGTTGAAGTTAAAAGTCAACATATTCAACTTAAGTGTCTTAAAGTTGTGTTGTTTTAACCTCTGGCGAAGGGTTTGAGTCTCGAGACGGTAGAGGATTGTGATGTTACGCCTCTGAGGCCTCGAGCTGAGGTAGAAAGAACAGACTGCTCATGGATGGACTGAATAAGGCTATGTTTTTATAATCTACTCTTAAATTATAGTTGATACTATGAGGAGTATGCTATTGCCAAGATTACGAGAGGTGCTGTTATTTGTGACTTTTCTTCGAAACATCCGTTTATTTTATTATAGGCTAAAGCCTGTTAGTAAATAGCCATTTCAATAAGGCCTAAATAGCCTATTTAATCACAGTATTTTTTAAATTATTTGTATTAATTGTCATTATTATTATTATTATTATTATTATTATTATAAGATAGTGGTATTATTGTTATTTTCTGTCAAAGCCCGTTGCGCAAGTGATGCTCCATCGTGCGCCATCTTAGCCGTCTTTCTAAAAATGGGCTTGTTAGCATTGTTATAAAGTAGGCCTTCAATGGTAGAATAGGCTATATAAAATATAAAATTGCATTTGGCACTGCGCTGGCCTGTCTCAGTCGTAGGATGTTCAGGCCACGCAGGATAGTGTCCCAAAACTCGTACAGGCTCGATGGAGAAACGGGATGAAACCAAAGCAACATGTTGCGTTAAAGAACGCAGGATGATAGCTGATGAGGACAGATCTGCGCCTTTGGACGGTTCGACGTGCATTCAATGGGCCTTTCTTTTTCTCCCTGGGTTCTTTTGATATTGTTTGGCATTAAAAACGCACGCACACACACACACACACACACACACACACACACACACACACACACACACACACACACACACACACACACACACACACACACACAATGAACAGTTTCATTCAGACTTTCGAATCTTCATGCATCGCTCTTCAGGCTGTGTACATTTTCAAAGGATATTCTAACGGGTTATCCGTTAATCGTACAGTAATAGGCCGATATACAAATGCAAATGCATTCATGTCGCGGTATCCTCTAATTCGGTGCCTCGGTGGAGGTCCAGGTGTTGGCTCATCACGGAGAGTTTCCAAAACAGACTTGAACTTTAAAACCTCAAAGAACAACCGTTTCCAGAACACACTTGAGTTGAAAGGAAAAATAACGCAGTAGTTTAACCTCCCAGCTCCAGTGTCTCCACTTACTCAGCTCCGTCTGAACCAGCCGCTATACTGGCGAGGACCACCAAGTGCCACACTGAATTATTCTGCTCATGTCCTGAACCTCACACTCCTTGTGAATTTCTTGTGAAAATGGCCATATTCTTATTCAATTCAGATTGTGTCGTGTGGCCTCAATATTATACTTTATAGCATGGTCCTAGACCTTACATTTGTTGCTAGACTACCATTATATGGATATTATTTTAAGAACTGCAGGTGCAAATATGATCCAAGTGTCCCGATCATTGTAGGCCAACATGGTCTTCGCAATATATATAAATAAAACAAAAATGAAAATATGCTTGGTAGCGTAGTTGTATCCTACACAAAACACTGCGTACATGAAACTATTTGAATTATGTTAAATTGTATTGGTCGTCGGATCCCCGCTGGCTGATCCGCCCCTCACACGCAGAAACCGGTCTGTGGTGAACGTATCATTTAATTCAGGCACATTAAATATTCCAGGCCCATTATGGTTTAAGTGTCGCTGGTCATTTTAAGCTCGGTTACCCCGGTCTCTGTGATGTCCACCGGGTAATGTTATTAGTCTGGTTCCTCCCCGTGTCGTCGGCCGGTGGTCGGTGACACCGGCAGGTCTCCGCTGGCTCTTTGCGGTCACATCGTGCGGTTTAGCGGGGGTCTTTACGGAGCAGCGATGCTTTCAGCAGACTGCTGCTAGGTGGTCTTTATTAGCTGTAGAGACCCGGGTTGGTTATAAAGTGTGTGTGTGTGTGTGTGTGTGTGTGTGTGTGTGTGTGTGTGTGTGTGTGTGTGTGTGTGTGTGTGTGTGTGTGTGTATGTGTCTGTGTGTGTGTGTGTGTGTGTGTGTGTGTCTGTGTGTGTGTGTGTGTGTGTGTGTGTGTGTGTGTGTGTGTGTGTGTGTGTGTGCGGCGAGGCCCAACCATATTGTGGAAAGACTTTATTCAACAGCCTATCGGACACAATCCAGGTCATATATTTACTTTCTCTCCCAACAGTCTCTATAAACCGTATAGAACAGCGTTTCTTTATGGTGCAGCAACACCAGAATTTGCAAAGCGTTCATGTTATTCGGCTTATCTTGGCCCTAAATAAACGTAAAAAAAACTTTTAATAGGTGTATAAAAGAGGGACGTCGGATGCTGCGGTGGTTGGGTGTGTTTCTCTGGACAGGAGCAGGTGAGCCCCGCGGTACGGTTTGGGTTACCCCGCAATTTCACGGCTGGCAGCATGCTGCAGCCCGCCTGAAGTATTCCGCTCTGACGTCGTAAATTACAGCCCTCCTTCCTAAATTCAATGAAGCAATGACGAAGTGGCCTCTTGTACAATATAAACGTCACAACAAGAGACCCGCCGAGCTCCAGATGTGCTGTTTAGCTGCTCCCCGCTGTAGTGCACCAAAAGTCCAAACTCGAGGGGACGGGGAGCACCGGGGCAGTGGGTCTCAGTACCCAGAGTGAACCCCATCAACACCGGGGAAGCCTTCCGCTAAGAGTCGTCGCTGTGTTAAACTGTGACGGTCTTAAATGGGGGTCCAACTCCGAACGGCAGAGAGAGACGGGGTTATCATCAAGCTAGAACAGGAAATGCAGTAGCATATGCCTCGCTTAATTTCACTAATGGGAAACTAAAGTACCGTAATCTCTTTTAGGCTCTAAATTATGCTACTGTAAGTCACTGAGCTTCACTGGGTATCTCAACGGAGGCCTGTGTGTGTTGTTCAATTGGTCTCTTTCCGTCTTTCAGAAAAAAAAAGATATATATATATTCGACGTCCTTAATCTCATTTTCCTCCCAAATCTTCTTTGCCAGATGTTGAGCGGTTTTGATGCCAAATCAATATATTGTAAATTAACTTAAACAAACTGTGATTCTACTGCATTTAAAATGCATTTGATGGACGTCTACCAGTGTGCGTGTGTGTGTGTGTGTGTGTGTGTGTGTGTGTGTGTGTGTGTATGTGTGTGTGTGTGTGTGTGTGTGTGAGAGAGAACCAAGAGCAGCCAAAGTTATTTCTGCTGACGCTGGGATTTTTATTTCTGAATAAATGTCCGTTTGTATTTTCTCTGCGCAGTGATGTCACCTAAACAAGGACCCAGCTTTCCGTGAGGCCTGAGATTAATTCTATAACAAATCAATCCAAATTCATCATTCATCATCATCTTCAAACATTTTACACTTTTAATCCGTCAAATAATTAAATAATTCCGTGAGTGAGGCAGAACAATTACAAACATGCATACATGCATGAATACATTACTTTTTTTAACGTTTAATGGGCAGATATTCAAACATATAAGCAGGTGAACACGGGTGCGTCAACGTGTGTGTGTGGTTGTTTGGTTGTGTGTGTGTGTTTGTGTGTGTGTGTGTGTTTGTGTGTGTGTGTGTGTGCGTGCGTGCGTGCGTGCGTGCGTGTGTGTGTGTGTGTGTGTGTGTCCATCATGGCTATGTTTTGTGGGAACATATCAAATTGGATGTTACTTCATTCACCCCTCTCTTTACCTCCCTCTCAGAATTAAATATACATGTTAATGTGATTACATTGACAGAGTAAGACGATATGAGGTAATGGACGGATAGGGGAACAATAATCTCACTCTCCCTCTCACTCTCCCCCTCTTTCTCTCCCTCTCTTTACCTCTCCCTCTCACTCTCTGCCCCTCTCTCTTTCACTCTCTACCTCTCTCTCTCAATAGCTTTAGTCAGTGAGTGAGTGACACGTTGCGCGTGAAGGCGACAGCGCGATTGAACGAGTCAGCAACTTGACAAGCCGATTCACGTAGTGTACTCTGCGTGCATTTATAGCGTTCTTTTTTTTCTTTTCTTCTTTCTTTTATTTATGTAAGTGCACGAGCATGTGGATTCGACTCTTGGCTCGCGGGGCTCTGCGGTGGCTGCCCAGCCTTCGCGGGCAGCGATCCATTTGCATAATAACCGTATTTGTATGCGCCATGCTCGTGCCAAGTCGAGACTCTCAATAAATAATAACGTTATTAGATTATTCTGGGCGGGAAACTGTTGAGGGATGTGCTTTATAGGCTATAGGCTAACTTTAAATTATATATATATATATATATATATATATATATATATATATATATATATATATATATATATATATATATATATATATATATATATATATATATATATATATATATATATAATTATCTTCAACCAGTAATTTCATAGATCTAATCTAATGTTAGGTTTATTGTGGGCCCATTTGAAATCCGTCCTATATTATATGTGCAAGGAATTACTGACTTTGATCCAATTTCACTAAAGGATTATTAGGGGTTTAGGAGGTAGCCCAGGCCTACGTATTCATGGAGGTTTCCTCGCCAAAAACACATCTTTACGTGGCGTGAAGGCCTAACGGATATTTCCTGACAGCTTTCCGCAAATATTATTTTGGGTTACGTGAGAATAGGTTTAATTTCGGTGGAACTCGATATCTTGGCGGCAGAGGCCTGTAGCTCTACACTCCTTGCAAAAGCTAAATAACTATCGCCGTGTATTTTTAAATCACCCCAAAGCTCCAATGGCTGACTAGTCTTCGCTCCAAATCGGAGACGGCAGGTGATTTCCAGCTTGCTGTTCGTTTGCGCCAACTTTCCTGCATGCGGTATTAATATTTCCGCCGTTTCATAATAATGTTTATCTCCTCCTCCTCGTTCTCCTCCTCCAGACTCCGAGGCGAGTCCAAGCTCAGACGGAGAGGGTCTGGCCGAGAGGACGTCGTGCTCCTTCGGCTCTCCGGCGGACTTGGCCCCTGTAGCGGCCGCCTGCGACGCTTCACCCCCGGCCTCCATGGAGGAGATCCATGTGGAGCTCCAGTGCGCGGACCTGTGGAAGCGTTTCCACGAGATAGGCACGGAGATGATCATCACCAAGGCGGGAAGGTGAGGGGGGCTCGAGCTGACCACGAGGCACGTAAAGGGAACGCGCGTCTACAAAACTGAGGTCATCGTTTTTAAAACACTTCTAATCATAATATGCTATACTATTGGACCGACTGGATTTGATTAATGAGATAAGACCAGCTAGTTTTAAATAAAAGAAATACTAAAGAGGATGTAGCTAGGACTATAGGATACATTTAATAATAACAACATTTAATAATACATATTTTTACACATACACTTACACGTAAAAACACCACTGGCGTAAGGCCTTGCGTGCGCGCGGGTTAAGCCGTATGACGGCAGTATTCCTCGTGCACATTTGCCGGGTCCGGTTAGTAATAATGTGTTGCACGTGGACTGTGCAGAGCTGCGGACATGCAAGAGGCCCTGTCCTGTGCACGACGCATCGATCCCTCTGCTGACGTCAGAGAGTGTAACAGAAAAAGAGAGGGTAGGCCTATATGTTTCTAATGAATCGATTCGAAACATGTTTTTGGTTTTCTCGCTCTTTTGAGCAACAATTAGAAGGCAAACAGAGCATATAAATTGACCCCAGGTCCCAAGCCCCCTGCAGAACCCCACGGAGCCCTTCCCCCGCCCGGGGCCCGTTTCCACACCGAGAGAGAGTTATTATTATTTATAAGCTGCACGTTTTTATTATAAGTGAATGGTGCTTCATTTCCATTAAATGTTTTTTATTTGGCTTGGAGACATTCGAGAATAATGCATAGATTCTTAGTCAAGATGAACTGCTATTTTACGACAAATATTTAGGGTATGTATATCTGCAAAGGATGTTTTATGGGTATTTGGTTTTGGAGAACCTCGAATTCACATTTATTCCAAGGTAGATCTATTCAATTCATGTTGGCCCTTTTTTTAAATTTTTGTTTATTCTTTTTCTTAGATTGTAATAATTGTAGCTTGCGCATAATGAATCACTTGTATTGTACTGGGACTAATATATATATATATATATATATATATATATATATATATATATATATATATATATATATATATATATATATATATATATATATATATATATATATATATAAATCATATTGTGTGTCATTCATTTAAAATAACGAAAAAGGAGGCTTGCCTTCTCAACCGCTTCTAGTTAAGAAGTATTTTATGAGTTAGTTAAGAAGGGTAACCCTCTCGTAAAGACCAGACCTTACAACTTTTCGACCAGAATCACTTTGTGCTTTCTGTGTATAATAACCCATAAACCCATAAATCCCCAGAATTCAGTTCTCCGGATTTATTGAAACCAACCCCTGCTTCCATTAAGATTTACGACATTTCAATTAAACGTCGGAAATATAAAATTGTAAGTGCAAAAGTCACATTATTTTAATATCCAATTCATACAGCCAGACCTATAGAAATGTAGGCTACTCTATAACATAGGCCTTAATGGATGTATTCAAACTATATATGATATGTATTCATGTAGTACACATTTGTTTATATATTAAACAAAGCATGAAAGCAAGAGAAATGTAAGAATGAAGAAGAGAGAGAGTGAAAAAGAGAGAGTCAGAAAGAGGGATAAATAAACACTGAGAAAAACAAGAAACAAAGAGAAACAAACAGACAGTACCGTTCCTCATGGCCTACAGCAGTGTCTTTCTAATTGAGGTATCACATGGGCCCCTCCACCTGGCCTCTCCACGCCGGGGACAGGGTGACCTCGCCGGCTGTAGCGTCACTGCAGCCGGCCGCAGCGCTGGGACGCCCGCTCCTCCGGGAGGGGTACGGATAATGCGACGTCCCTCGCTCCTGCTACAAGTTAACCATGGTCTGCTGCGTGGCCAGCTTAGTTTTAACGCAGCGTAGGTGATTTGAGTCTTCAAATGATCCTGTTTTAATGTAAATTTAATTGAGTATCTGTTTAGAATCGAATTTGAGTGTCAAAAGGGTTAATTTCATTTTCATGTAATTAAGTCAAAAATAGAGCTAACCAAAGTAAATCATAGAGGCCGCTCTCTAGTTATTTCATCCTCAGCTTTGAGCTTCGAAAACAATGAGAACATTTAGGAATTCTTTTTTTGGATTTTCATTTATTTTGTCTTGTTTTTGGACTTGTGAAGTAATTAAGACCAGAGTTTACATAGTGCTTTAATGAACAGTTAACAGCCCATACGGGACCATTTTAACTGAGCTCCCGGCAAACTACATGTCTTTAATTCTAACCTAGTATTATCTGATTTTAATTCAAATATATGCATGTGGCAAAATAATTAAATATAGGGATTAAGGCACTTTAATAAATAACTAAAAATCTAAATAAAAAATTATACAAAATAAGAAAAAAAATGAAAATAGTATTGAAGCATTAAGAAGGGGTTAGGATGTTTGACTCCCAGATAAAAGGTCTGGTTGGGTTCCCTAGTAAACCACCTAACAAATATAGACATCGAAGAAGCCCTAACCCCTACCTTATTCCTAATGACGTGCATCTCAATGAAATTGTAATCCACTTTGGATAAATGTGTTATAACATGAGATAAGATTGCATTGTCCCGAGAGGGGTAATTCAGGTAATATAAGGTAGATGGTACACAGACTCAAGGCGTTTTCTGCTGCAGTGTATTCTGATGGTTGGGACTGGGAGGTGTAGTGGTTTTAAGTCTTTGAGCCCGCTCCTGTCTCCCCAGACGGATGTTCCCGGCCATGAGGGTGAAGATCCTTGGTTTGGACCCCCACCAACAGTACTACATTGCCATGGATATCGTACCCGTGGACAACAAGAGATACCGGTACGTGTTGCTGAGCTTCTCACCCTCTCTCCACACAACCATTCGCTGGTCAGCCACAGAAGAACATTCATACAGGAATGTAATTACTACATTACATATTGAATCAGCGCGTGGGCATGTTTACTTTTAGATCCGCCATTTTGTCTGAGGTTTTAACAGAGATACAGCTGTCCGCTCTTCAGCAGTGAAAACAAAGGGGTTCTCATAGACATAGTGAGCCCCTCTTTAAAGCCAAGCTGACGTTTCCTCTTCATGATGGTTTCTTTCTAATGTAGGTTGATATCCTCCATAATCTACTTGAGAGTCAGAGAGAAGTTAGATGTTAGAGGAGAGCTAAGGTTCTCATTATTGATGCAAGTCATCAGTAAGGCCTACGATGCCACGTCGAGGTCTAGATTTCTGGCTGTCCCAGTGTCACCTGGGTTACGTGTATGTCACACAGACGCGTCGATTATAAAATCAGAAACCTTTCTGATCGGGAGGAAATGAGCTGAGCAGGTGAAGGTCAGGAGTTTCTCATCGTCTCACAAAGTTTATGACTTCAGGTACAAGCTCATAAAAGGGAAGGCCTCAGCCAATGGAAAGAAAGTCGCGCCAGTAGTGGACGCGAACCCAACTGCTTGTCTGGAGGTGGCTTTTGCATTTCCAAGACGCCAGATGCTGTTTATTTCATCTCGCTGGTGGCATGTGTGATAACTTTATACGTTTTACATAACTGAAATTGACCCGGTGGGTGGATTATCCCGTCTTTAAGTAGATGGAGAGACCGGTTTCTATGAATGGGATGTTGGCTGCCATCGAAAGTCCTCAGTTATTTGAAAGAACAAAGTTGCTTAAAATTAAAAAAAAATAAAATAATGTTGATCTTTTTTTTGATTGAGTAACATTGTTGTCTGCTATATATTACAAAGGTCACGTATCATGTACGACACGTTATGTGATCATATGAGACCTAAACACATGTCACAAACGTAAACTCTATCAAGCCATCTAGGATGGATGTGTGATGGTGAAGGTGTGTCCTCACCTTCCCTGCCAGGGACAGGGTGTTTACAGGTCCCTAAAGACCGGAGTGTGTTGAAGCTGTGAACCGAAGAACGGGCTGAGATCATGTGACGGAAAAGCAGACGAGAGGGTGCTACTCTCTGTGGCGTTTAGCACATCTAGCAGTCTGTTCTGTTCTCCTATTGTTACTTGTCTGTGAGGGAATGAATGCACAAATGTTTACTCGTGCGAAAGACAGTCTAGTGGTTAGGGTGTGCCACCTCAAACCAAATGGTTTGGGTTCGATCCCCAGTGTCCTAACTGTCGGCTCATTGCATCTACACTGAGGTCTGCACAGGGTACAATCTCACACAGACGCACACAGACACACACACACACACACACACACACACACACACACACACACACACACACACACACACACACACACACACACACACATACAGACGCACACAAGCACGCACACACACACACAAATACACACCCTCAGGGATGGTAAACACTAGCCTGAGAAGGCTCCAGTGTTCCAGGACATCGGTAGTGTGTGTAGAGCCAGAAGGGGAAATCAGGTTGTAAACGAGGTGCATTCTCTGTGGAGCGGAGAATGGGTCGCGCTGTGTTCTGGAGCTGCGGGGCCCTCACTGCTGGGTCTGTCATTGTGGAGTCAGGCATCAGGTCCAGGACCCTGGTCCCTGCTGCACTGCCGTTCAGCATTATCCCCCCCCCCCCCCAACTTAAACACACCTCATTCCTTACTGTACGATTTTGTATTTTCTCTGTGTGTGTTCCTGTAGTAAAGGTCTTTAATTCCAAGTATATATATATAAATATATATATACATATATGAGTGCACATGTGCATTTGTGATTTAGTGCACGATTGTGCATCCTTGCGTGTAAGTGCGAGCAGGTGTGTGTTTATGTGGAAAGGTTTTTTAAGAAAGCCAAAGAGAGAGACTGAGTAAGAGAAATAGAAAAAAGACAAAGAGAGACAGAAAGAGGGAGAAAGAGAGAGAGAGAGAGAAAGAGAGAGAGAGAGAGAGAGACTAAAATGGTTTTGGTTACAGATGTGTTTGCCAGCTTGTGTTCATTTGTGTGAACACAAGTGTTAAATTATTGCGTGTATGTGTGTGTGTGTGTGTGTGTGTGTGTGTGTGTGTGGGGGGGTAGTACGTTTGTTCACGTGTGTGTGTTTGTGTGTGTGTGTGTGTGTGTGGGAGATGGGGGGGGGACGTAGCAAGTGTGTTCACGTGTGTGAGTGTGTGAGTGTGTGTGTGTGTGTGTGTGTGTGTGTGTGTGTGTGTGTGTGTGTGTGTGTGTGTGTGTGTCTGCATGTGTGTGTGTTTGGCTGGGGGCGCGTGTGTCACATGACCCAGACTGGTTATTGAGGCTGTCAGGTCCAGATGGGCGACACCAGATGAAAGCTTCTAATCAGATTTTCAGGCTCTAGTGTTTCTTTCACACTTTGGCCCAAACAGGAAGTCAGCCCCGCCCGCGCCCTGTGGCACTACCCTCTACACGAGTGTATGTGTGTGTGTGTGTGTGTGTGTAAGTCTGCGTGTATGTGTGCGTGTGTGTGTGTGGTGCGTGTGTATAGTATTTGTGTGCATGTTTGTGTGTGTAGCTGTTTGTGTGTAGTGTGTGTTTGTGAGTGCGTGTTTGCGTGTGGGTATGTGTGGGCCTTTGCCTATGTTTTGTGGAATGTCGACAAAGTTCAAGATTTGGTGAAATGGTAAACAAATAGTAGAAGAAATAGTTATTTATTTTGTGCATATTGTGTAATATGTTGGTGGTATACAGAGTCTTAAAAGACAAGGGTCAGAATAAGCGTACATGTGTCCATGTCCTTTTTTTGGATGTTTATTTGCATTTTCTTGGTAGTAGGCAACAAAAAAGCAAATCAAAATAAAGAACATAAGTGCTCTGGAGCAACTTCACAAGAGACCAGTAAAAAACATTCTGAATGAGGTTGTGCTGTAAGCACTTTTAACCCCTCCACCAGAATATGTACGAGAGTCTAGAGAGTTCTTAGACTGCAAATGAAATGGCCTCAGGCTTTTAGTCCGTCTCTCTCACACTCCCTGCCTCTCTCTTACTCCCTGTCTCTGCCTCTCTTTCTTTCTCTCTCACTCTCTCTCTCTCTCTCTCTCTCTCTATCTTTCTCTCTCTCTCTCTTTCTCTCTCCTATTGAAGGGTAACCGTGTAATGTGTATGACAGTCCATTGTGCCCCGACTTACACAGAACATTAAATATTATGCCGAACTCTAAATGAAAATGCAATACTCTGTCTGTCTGAGGGTGTGTATATATATATGTTTGTGTCTGTGTTTATGTGTGTGTGTGGCCATGTGTGTGTGTGCGTGTGCGTGTGTGCGCGTGTGTGCGTTGGCCTGTGTGCGAGTGCATATGGAACGTTTTAGATTGCTTCAGTCACAAACTTCAATCCTGGGAAAACAAAAGCTCTGTTTTAAAAGCTTCAAAAGTATTTTAATTATTATTCTGAGGAACGTTGAGTATAATTCAGGACTGGAGCTTTCAATAAAACTCAAAATGCGTTTTACAAGTCCTAAAGGCACACAAGGACACATGTACTTGCCCTTTTGGCCTAAATAATGCATTTTCTTTATGATCATAATTATTAATTATATGTGATCAGATTTTCCTTAAAACATGTTATATAGATTACATTTTTCACAACACATAAACATCAATAAATAAAATAGAATAAGGAAGTGAGAAGGGGAGCATATATGTGGGATCAGGTAGAGGTTAGAAATCAGGTCGGACTACACGTTGATAACAGACCAGGGTAGAGCCCAGGTGTCTACAAGTAGGACTACGGGTAGACGGGTGGACAACTAAAGAATACCGCTCCCCCCCTCCATTGCTGATCCATTCCTCTCCTCCTCTCCTGCAGGTACGTGTACCACAGCTCCAAGTGGATGGTGGCGGGCAACGCAGACTCCCCCGTCCCCCCGAGGGTCTACATCCACCCGGACTCCCTGGCCTCAGGAGACACCTGGATGCGACAGGTTGTCAGCTTCGACAAGCTCAAACTCACCAACAACGAGCTGGACGACCAGGGACACGTAAGCAATAATGTATTCTAATTTATTTCATTTTATAAAAAAAGAAGTAATGTAAATGAGGGATGTATGTTGTTACTGCTGAACTTCTAGACTGTAGCTAATCTCGTACTTTGAGATTAGATACGATTATTTGAATTTCTACGGCAAAGCTGCATTTCTAGATTAAAGCTGCATTTCTAGACTCCAGCTATATTATAGACTTGGTAACTCAAGCTACACTTCTAGACTCTAGCTTAACTTCTACCGTCAAGGTACATTTCTAGAGTCAAGCTAAACTTCTAGACTCCAGTTGAACTACTAGTATCAAGATAAACTAGTAGTTGAACTTCAATATTCATTTCATGTTAAACTTCTAGACTTAACCAAGGTGTCTAGACCCAAACTAAACTTCTAGCTAAACTTAATCAGACTAGATTGAAGTATACCTCTAGACTAAAGCTAAACTTCTGGACTCAAGTTAATCTTCTCTACTCGAGGTAAACATCCAAACTGTACTCTTTAACTCAAGATACATTAAATGTATACTGTCAAGATCAGCTTCTAAACTTCTACTCTCTAGATACGGTTCTACACTTGAACTGAATCTCTAGTCTAAAGTATAGCTAAACTTCTTAAACGGTGGGAGAGCAAATAGGAATTCAGCAGGGTATAATTTTGGTATAGTTTGTGACCTGATGTGTTTTTGTAGAGTTTTACATGTTTACTTTGGAAATCCACTGTCAAATTACAAACAGCATCAGCATACAAGCTTTTCTCCATGCACGACAATTTTTGAAATGGAAACGTTTTTGTCAGTTTAGTGTTGGGCAGGCCTATCATCAATATTAGAGGTTTTCAAGGAGACCCATGACAACAGCTGGTCTCAATAGTGAAATAAGAGGACGTCTCTAACTGTTACCCTTTGTTTAAACACAAATACATTTTTTAAATCCCAGATAATGTAAAATAAACAAGCTATTGCAGTGGAGTCTTTAGAGTCTGTTGAACAGTGTGGTGACGACTCTGAGCGATTGCGGCTGAGGTTCACTGTGAGCGCAGCGTGTTGCTGGCCCCTGATTGGCTCAGACCCCGTGTTACTAGTGTTTGATTGGCTCAGACTCAAGCGATACTGGGAACCAACCCAGACCTTCCTGGAGTTCTCTATGAAGGACCAAGGATATGTTGTGTGTGTGTCTGTGTGTGTGTGTGTGTGATTCTATGTTTGTGTGTGTGTTTGCCAAGCCAGTAATATATGGCCTTCAGCTAGCACTGGCTAGCTATAATGCTTAATGCAGGCTTGCTATAGTTCTATTAAATGGCTAATATAAAGATAACCAAAGGTTAGCTGTAGTGCTAACCGAAGGCTACTTATAGTGCTAACATAAGGCTAGCCAATATGCTGGGCTGCAGGAAACTCCCACTGAATGTAATCAACAACAGACCAGACCACAGGCTAAATTTGGGTCAAAACTCTCAGATGTAACTTAATCATAGGGTTAAGTAATTTAACAATTACTTCTGGTTGTTCAACACAAATAAAGCACACACACACACACACACACACACACACACACACACACACACACACACACACACACACACACACACACACACACACACACACATACAAAATAAGCCAATAAACGCAAAAATCTAAAATTTACAACTTTTTTGTTTTCAGATCATCCTGCACTCCATGCACAAGTACCAGCCCCGTGTGCACGTGATCCGGAAAGACTTCAGCAGCGACCTGTCCCCCACCAAGCCGGTCCCCAGCGGGGACGGGGTCAAGTCCTTCAGCTTCCCTGAGACCGTCTTCACCACCGTCACGGCCTACCAGAACCAACAGGTCGGTCTGTCTGTCCGTCTCGTTCTGTATGTTTGTACGTCTATCTGTCCGTCTTCACCACCGTCACCGCTTACCAGAACCAACAGGTCTGTCCGTCTGTCTGTGTCTTTGTCCGTCTATCTGTCTGTCTTCACCACCGTCACCGTTTACCAGAACCAACAGGTCGGTCCGTCTGTTTGTCTCTTTCTGTCTGTTTGTCTGGCTATCTGTCCGTTCAACACGTCACTACTTAACTGAACCCACAGGTGGGTGTGTCTGTGTGTTTGTCTGTCTTCAGGCATACTCACGGCATACTAGAACCAATAGATCTGTCTGGCTGATTGCCTGCCTGTCTGTCAGTCTGATTGATAACTATTTAAAGTTATGTTGATGAAGGGAAATGGAATATTTTATGCTACTGTCTCATAATCAACTCATTCTCGTTACTATTTATGAAAATAAATTTAGAAGTTTATCGTATAAAGAAAGCGTCCATCCTTTTATTTCTGTGTTCCCATTGTCATGGTGATGTGTCTTGTTGTTGGCAGATTACCAGGCTAAAGATTGACCGCAATCCCTTTGCTAAAGGCTTCCGGGATTCTGGAAGAAACAGGTAAGGAACTACACTCACCAGCACCTGACTGCGTGATCCCACCCACCTGACCCCTAACCCCACTCACCTGACCCCTAACGCCATCCATGTGACCCCTTACCCCACCTCCCTGACCCCTAAACCCACCCACGTGACCTATAGCCCCTCCTACCCGACCGCTACCTGATTGTGACCTGTCTCAATGTGCTGGCCTCTTCTTCCTGTCCTGCTAATTTTAAAACAATAAACTGAAAAAAATAATGAAATAATTAATTAATTATAATAATTATTTATCCATTTCACTCTCTTTCTCTTTCTCTGTCTGAAGCCCCCAGTCACTCTCTCTGTCTCTTTCGCTCTCTCCAATTCTTTTATATATAAAGAGGAAGCGGAAAGCCAGCAGAGGGGGAGTGTGTGTGTGTGCGTGTGTGTGCGTGGCTGTGTGTGTGTGTGTGTGTGTGTGTGTGTGTGTGTGTGTGTGTGTTAGGGGTGGGGGGGGAGCTGCGCCACACATCAAAAGCAGCCCCCTCATCTGGTCCGTGTTACCACCAAAGATATTTCAAATATCTTTTTTCCTTTTTCAAACAATAGACTGCTTGATTTATGAACCAACATTAGAATTTCATTGCCGAAACTTCAGATGTGAAGATAAGGCCGGAGTGAGATGTTAAGTGGAGCGAGAGAAAATGTCATTCATCCTCATGTGTTTGGTGTCTTGTTTATTTAGCGCAGATCCCAATTCTGCAGCACATTTCGATTTAGCGCTTGCACATGGGAAAATCGATACTCCATTTTGGCTAGTAAACTTGCTGTTCTGCAGCAAATTGTTTTGGGGAATGTGTTTTCACAAAATGAGGCCAAAGATCAAATTGTGGCGGAAAAGACAAGATTGTGTTTAAAATTGCAAGTTGGTGAACTGAAAATCAATTGTATTCTGTGGGACGCTTACCCTAGTAGGCGCGCTTACCATGCAAATATCATGACATTATTTATGGCGGCAAAATAATTCCACATTAAATGAAAATAAAAAATAATTAAAAGGGCAACGGCAACGTAGCTAATTCCCCAAATTAAGCTAGTTTTTCTTTCGACTTTCACTTCTCAATATAGAATTATTCCACGCTTAAAGTTACGACCGTATCTCAGTTCGGTTTAAATTCTTGTCTTTATGGGCCCGGGCGGGACCGCCGCTCATGTGTTGGGTTTGGAACATGGCCGCTGTGATGCGGTCGCATGAATGAAGGCAGTGATGGCGCTGCGCCGCGGTGATTAGCATTGTGCGCTAACGAGCTGGCGTGCAGCGGGAGTTAGGGGCCCTGGAATAACAGGAGGAGCGGGGCCGGCTAACCCGGACATGTCCCAGTGGCGCGCAGGGAAGTAAATCAGCCGGGAAGCCGAGCCGTGTACAGGTCTGAGATGAAACGTCCCAACGATTTACGAGCCCAGTAAAAACCTGCTCCTTTTAATGGCTCTGGTTTCCTACCAGCAAAAACTCGTTTCTGTCGAACTCGCTCTATCTCTGCTCACTCTCTCTCGTTTTCTGTCTGTACACATACTGTATGTATCCCCTGCTCCTCATTTTCAGTCTGTTATAATTCTCTCTCTCTCTCTTTGTCGCTCTCTCTCTTATTTACGAGAGATACCTCGTTCTAATTGTTTCTCTCTCTAACCTGGAACACTGTCTCTCCACCACTTTATCTCCCATTATGTTACACTCTCTCTCCACTACTCTGAACTGTTTTATTTAGATGTATATGTTGCTGTACTGTTTTAATGGTTTCATTCAACTTTTTTTCTCTCTCTCTCTCTCTCTCTCTCTCTCTCTCTCTCTCTCTCTCTCTCTCTCCCTCTCACCCCCTAGGACTGGTTTGGAGGCCATCATGGAGACCTATGCGTTCTGGAGACCACCAGTGAGGACTCTAACGTTTGAGGACTTCACAAACATGCAGAAACAGCAAGGTGTGTAAACCACTACGGGGCCTAAGTCTTAACACATAAAACTTAATTCATCTCCACAATCTACAACGTTTGCTTGGGACAAACAGGAGTCTCTGTTTTTTTGAAGGTTGGTCAGTTAATCAATCAGCCTGTCGATCAATCTGCAATTCAGTCAAATTCAAGCAATTAGTTGATTGATTTTTTATTCATGGTTAATATAAATATGATTGCAATATTTAAATATTCTTGATCATTCATTGGTTCCAACCCAGTTCATATGAAGGGGAGAGGGGACCAATGCATATGGAGATTATAGTTCGACACCCGCAATGTGGGTTCAAACGCTGACAAGTGAAACATTGATCATAGTGGATCGTTATTTATTATAGGGTCATTATTAACTCTTTTTCAATGGTGACATCTGGCCATATGCAAACCAAAGTCAGAAAACATCTGCAGGTTTTTTGGGAGCAGTTTGTGATCTCAGAGAGCACCATGCATCGCTCGACATTCCCCTTATTAAAACTGCTCTCTTTCAACTCTCACTCCCCATTGTTTCAAAAGTCCATGAAAAACATTTTATTGCTTCTCTTTAGTTTTGGTTCTGAAATGAATGTACATATAAAAAGTGTTTGGTACATTGCGAGGGCCTTTGTGTCTGCAATGAATGTACTAATTATGTATCATACTAGACCAAAAGCCTGAACTCAGACCCAAGCGGCGAGAACCGTGTGTGGTTGGGTGCTGGTATGTAAGGAATGGGTGTCAGGACATCAGCACAGCCCATGTGGAGCACTGGCAGGACTGAGTTCTGTTATGACCCTTGAAGATTTTTCAGGGAATTGTTCTCAAGATCTTTGCAGTATCTGCTCTGAGTCTTCTGAACGCAGACGTCTTGTGCCGACCGTTTGATGTCAATCACCGCCGAGTCACATCGCATGATTTTC